>NC_080181.1:10492001-10802001 GCF_950295315.1 Erinaceus europaeus | reverse complement strand
TCTCTCTCATCCCTACTCCCCTTGCTCCACAGATGGCCAAGATTTGGACTAAAGACAAAGTAAATGTCATGGGGTTTACCTGAAGGCAGACATGGGAGAAGTTCTTGATCCCCTGATTTCTTCAGAGGGTGGAAGTGGAAGGCCTAGAAACTGGAGGTATTCCTGATTCGGATGTAGGGATGCATGGGATTCTGTTCCAGAAGGAATGGAAAGAAAGGGTTGTAGTGTGGTTCTCAAAGTAATTTCTTTACAGCACCAAGAGAAATTGAGAGAGGATGGAGATAGAGAGGGAGAGAGATGGACACCTGCAGACCTGCTTCAGTGCTTGTGAAGTGTACCCCCTGCAGGTGGGGTGAAGGGAATAAACCCAGGTCCTTGCGCATGGTGATATGTGTGCTTAACCGGGTATACCACTGCCTGGCCCCTCAAAGTAAAGTTGTTAGAGCCTATTATTTGCACCTATCAGCTGCCCTCATATCTGCGGAAACCATTAGAAAGTTCTTGGGGGCTGGGCGATAGTGCAGCGTGTGGAGCCTCTGCTCCCCACCTGCAGGGGGGGTCGATTCACAGGTGGTGAAGCGGGTCTGCAGGTGTCTTTCTCTCCCCCCTCTGTCTTCTCATCCTCTTTCCATTTCTCTCCTATCCAAAAACAATGACATCAACAACAATAACAATAATAATAACCACAACAACAAGGGCAACAAAAATGGGGAAAAATAGCCTCCAGGAGCAATGGATCCATGGTGCAGGCACCGAGCCCCAGTGATAACCCTGGAGGCAAAAAAAAAAAAAATTCTCAGCCAGGTGGAAAGGCTCCAGGGCCACACACTTTGAGCAAACTTTGCCAGCATGCTCCCAGGCTGAGTTTTGGAGGACCTAGAGCAGTGCTGAGGGGTGACTCTGATGCACAAACAGAATTGAAAATAGGAGGGTAACAGGATTGTGCATGCCACATATGTTTAGAGAGCTCTAATTTTATGCAAGGAAATAAAAAAAAGAAGACTTGTAAAAAATATTTTCATGACAGCAGCAGATGTAGAACTCCCACCAGTCTGAGTAAGGACAAAGAGATTGGTGCAGGGGGCTGAGCTGGCTGCAGTGCCTGTGGGTGGGCACAGCATCCATGGATTTGCTCCAGGTCAGGCGCCTCCCCTGGGTTCTTTGCACAAGGAGGTGTCTTACCTGTTGGTGCTCTCTCTGATGGTTAGACACAAGCTGGAATTGTAGCCCTCCCAGCCTCTACCTCCAGGTCCTGTTTGGCCCCTAATCTTCCCTGGTGGCTCACTGTGGGTCACACACTCACGATTCCTTTTGGGGGGGAACTGTCATTCTTAGTCTCTACATCTCTCTTTGTGAAATAGCATTGAGAAGGTGCAAGGGTGAAGTATAAATGTGTCACCTGTGTGTGCAATTCAGCCTTATGCTCTAGGCCAGGGGAATATTTTCTTTCTTTTCATATTCTGGGACTCCTGCCTTTACCTTTTACAGACTATACCTCTTGTTCACAGTGGGTGTTCCCACCTCCACCATGCTCATAACTTCTCAGACTTATGTAGTGAGGTAACTGGTGAAGTTTCCTGAGGTCCTCTTCCCCTGGACTCGCTGACTCTGTCATTTGTTTGGAAGATCTTGTGTGAGACTCGGTCCCCCGACTCTGCTGGACGGCACTGGTCAGGAGACCCCGATCTGCAGAGGGCATGTGGAATATGGCTATTTTTCTTTCCTCACCCACACTCTAGGATGCTTTCTTGGAGACTGGGAGCTGGGCTTCTGTGTCAGTGTTGGGGAAAGCAAAGGCATTGATTGATGGATCAATACCTTACCAAACCAAAGTGCGGTTACCATACCCAGGACTGACATTGTCACCAAGTGTGACTGCTGTATTTGATTTCTTATTCAGCTGTATTCATGGATCACAGGCCCTAGATAGATAGAGACTATTTATAAAGATGGTCCCTATCACCTCCTCAGCCTTTGTGTCTGGTCCAGAGTAATGGCTGAGCTGGCTGTTGACACCCTGTTAGGACTCCCCATGTGGACACTTTTATCTGAGAGCACTGGCCCCAGGGCTGTGGCTGTGAGCACTCCATAGCACCATAGGCGCCTCTTGTTCTGCTCCCTGCTCTGCTCACACACTGTTGACCTGTAGACTTCAGCTGCTTGTCCAGCAGAGAGGCTGCTTTCTCTTGGGGTTGATACTATTCTGACTTTCCTGCTTCTTTGGGTTTGAGAAGGATCTTTTCTCCCTTCTCCCTCCTCTTGCACCTGTGGATCGCTGCAGCGGAACCCATATTTTGTTTTCTGCCTGGCCATGGTCAGTCTTCAGATTGTACTAAAAGCATCACTTCCTTGGTTTGATCCAGCACCCTAATGTGCACAAAGCAGAAATGCTGCATGTGCCTTCCAGAAGCCAGGGTTCCATGTTAGTGTAAATAAGACTCTGACTTCATCCACTGCTTTAAGTCTAGTGGATGTGCTTGCACATCTGAATAAGAAGTGAGTTTTGGCAATAAGTGGAAGGAGGCTGGGAAGAGTATCACAACAAAGACAGGGATGTTTTTGGAACTGGAAGCTTGAGTAGACAGGGTGAGAGGGTTCTGCTGCTTTATTTGAACATTATTTGGGGTGGTAGTGGTGGTGGTGGTGGTGGTGGTGGTGGTGGTGGTGGTGGTGGTGTGTGTGTGTGTATGTGTAAATAGAGTCTTTTAGAGAGGGGAACACTTGGCAGTGGACTTCAACCCAGTGAGTAAGGCAGCAGTGATAGGAGGAGCCTGAGTTCTCTTCTAGATGATGCTTATGGATCTGTGAGTTAGTGGTCTGCTGACCTTCTTTTCTGTTACGCTGCTTATAGTCTCCTCAGACAGGAAGCCCATCAAAGAGAGTTGTGAATGAGCTCCACCAATCTTAGTAATCAGCTTGAAACATCATGAATGCTTGAGGCCAAATCTTGGAACCTTTCTGAACCCCCAGCAGTCAGGAAGAAGCTCTCCCCTCTTACCCATGTGGAGTTTGGGCATAGTTCCAGAGCACCTGGTAAAAGAGAAACCTCCTCTCCTGAGCCAGGATTGTGCCAGGGTTGATTGGCAAGGCACTGTGGGCTCTTAGGATCAGAATCAGAGAGTGCAAACTAACCCTTCATGAAAGAAAAATAAATTGAAAAAATTGGCTTGTTCAAAATATAAGGCCAATGAGATATCTATCACCTGTCTGTCCAGCCAACCTGACAGGAGTTGCTGCGAACCATGAAGAGTAAACTCATTTGGCCAGATGAGGAGGCATGAGAAAAGGTGGGCCTTACAGCTCATCTGCCATGTGACCTAGTAGATCTCTGAAATTCCACCTAACACATTGTTCGCTGCCTGGATTTAGGGGGAGGGTGTAGGACATAAATGGGAGTGAGCTGAGAAGAAATTCCTAGAAAAGTTTGTGAGCCAGGGATCCTGGAGGAAGCCAAGCTGGTCTGCCAGATTAAGGAAGAACCAGTCCCTGAGAAGAAGAAAAAGAGAAATGGTACAGGGATGCAGAGAAGGGGAGGGCAGGGATACAGGAGGAAACAAGCCAAGTGGGAGGAGAGAGGGGAAACAGATGGAGGAAGAGGGAGATGCTGAGAAAAGTGCAAGGAAAGGAGAAAAGGGGGAAGAGCACAAGACATGTGAAAGCAAAGCTGCACCTCGCCTTCAGGCTCTTCTCTTCCTCCTTTTCCTCTGGCAGAGGGGAAAAGTGAGTGGATCCAGCAAACAGCATGAGTTTTGTGCTGTTGGAGCCTTCTTGTTAAAGCTGTCAACCCCTCATGGCAGCTCGTTCTATTTTTACATTTTGCAGGATTGAAATTAAACAAATGACCCTGTGATGGCGGTTTCATGAAGATTTTATCCAGCACACCCACACAGCCAGTGCCAGAGTGGCTGAATATTTAGCATAATATTCCGTTTAGTCAGATAAGGAGATATCCTCCAGAGAGTGGCAGGCATGGAGTCTGGGCTTTGATGACAGTTGATAAAGAAAGAAACCTTGTTCTCCAGCTTGATTGGGCTTGTTAGCAGGAATGTTCCAGTTAACTGAATTCTGGAGGAGCTTAGTATTTCTCCTCCCGAACTTTTTTTTCTCTAGGTGGTGGTGGTACTCAGTTTGATGCCAGTCAGTTCTCTTTGGAAACTGTTATTGATGGCAAGAAAGAAGGGAGATATCCATATCTGTATCTCTGAGGGGGGATGGAGCAGGAAAAGGTAATTTTGAATGAGCTTGCTCTGAGTGGAAGCTAGGCTTAGAATCTGTACATTCAACCTATTTGTCGTCCTGGTCCTGCTGATCATCATGGGTGCTGTGCTTGTGTGACAGTGACTGGGGGCAAGGTTAATGATACGCATCTCTTATTTGCTTATGACACAGCAGATAGAGACTGGTTGGTTTAAATATTGACTTCCTTAAGTCCTCATAGATTTTATAGCAAATGAATGTTTACCCATTTGCAGTCATTCTTTTGGAGGAAAAAAATCAACAATGAATATTAAGGAGACTAATTACTAAGACAAGGTTGGTTGGGTAGATGTAAAAATGTAAGACTGTTTCAAATATCTCTCTCTCCTTTGCACATGTCTGTATTTAATAGGACACAATGGGCCCTGCACACATATTGAGTGTCTGGTTTCCCACCTATTAAACTCATAAACACAGTTTTAGTGAGTCCAGTGTCTAGACTGGACGTAGCAATAGATTGCTACTGAGTCATTTCTGATTTCAGAAAGAATGATGGGTTTGATGGAACAACTCAAAAAGGAGTTTGTCCTTCTGCCAGACATCCTTTTGAGTACCAGTTTTCCCTCTTGAACAAAGCAGGTTTACTATTAGAGAATATTCCCCTCAGTGACTATGGAAAAGTGTCATCATCTTCGATGCAGAGAGCAAGTAAGAAGATTGATATGAACCATATGGATATATGTTCCAAGACCCAGGGAAAAGAAGGGCTGACAGTCCACTAAGAGGAAAGCAGAAAGTGTTTCCTCCCTAAAGCAGGGACTTGTTTGTGGTTCCTCTCTGAGTTCTTTCTTTCTCTCATTTGGATAGTTCATCTGGCATAACTTTAAAGTCAAGGAAATTATGTATTTTGAGGGAAAGTAGATGGGGTGTGGGGAATAAACCCAAGTCAGGACTTCCTTTATTGCCAGCAAGTTCAATGTCTGGCCTCCCTTATGTAAAGACTTTCAGGGTAGGGGGTAAATAAAATGGTTATGCGAAGAGACTTTCATGCCTTAGCCTCTAAAGTCCTAGGTTCAGTCTGTGGCACCACCATAAGTGAGAGCTGAGCAGTGCTTTGTAAGACTTTATTTATTTATTTATTTATTTATTTCCCCTGGTTTTTTATTGTTGTTGTAGTTGTTGTTGTTATTGATGTCGTTGTTGTTAGATATGACAGAGCAAAATGGAGAGAGGAAGGGAAGACAGAGAGGGGGAAAGACACCTGCAGACCTGCTTCACTGCCTGTGAGGTGACTCCCCTGCAGGTGGGGATCTGGGGGCTTGAACCAGGATCCTTATGCTGGCCCTTGCACTTCGTGCCACATGCACTTAACCTGCTGCACTACCACCTGACACCCTCTATAAGACTTTTTTTTTTTAATTTAAGAAAGGACTAATTAACAAAACCATAGGGTAGGAGGGGTACAACTCCACACAATTCCCACCATCCAATCTCCATAACCCACCCCCTCCCCTGATAGCTTTCCCATTCTCTATCTCTCTGGGAGCATGGACCCAGGGTCATTGAGGGTTGCAGAAGATGGAAGGTCTGGCTTCTGTAATTGCTTCCCCGCTGAACATGGGCATTGACTGGTTGGTCCATACTCCTAGTCTGCCTCTCTCTTTCCCTAGTAGGGTGTGTCTCTGGGGAAGCTGAGCTCCAGGACACATTGGTGGGGTCTTCAATCCAGGGAAGCCTGGCCAGCATCCTGGTGGCATCTGGAACCTGGTGATTGAAAAGATAGTTAACATATGAAGCCAAACAAATTGTTGAGCAGTCATGGATCCCAAGCTTGGAATAGTGGAGAGGAAGTGTTAGGGAGGTACTCACTGCAAACTCTAGTGTACTTCTGCTTTCAGGTATATATTTTGCAGTAGTTTATGGATACGTTGTGCACATAAGCTCTCTCTCACAGAAACTGGTGTATATCTAGGTTATGGGACTTTGTTAGAAAGTGAACTACCTGAGATGAAATTAGAGTGTACTATAAAAGGAAAGGTCTCACCCGAGTAATGAAGCTGAAGGGTTGTCATTCCACACGTGAAGTCTCTGGACATAGTCTGAGGTGAAGCATGTTGAGGTGGCAATCGTTGCGTTGGTTAGGTTGTGATCGGCGGATGCAATATTATTTGGTATGGATTGGGAGAGGCATACGGGAAAGTGGGCCTTATCCAAGGGTTCCAGGCTTTTTTATAGGTCTGTTAACTCAGTCATGCTCATAATCAAACACAATTCTGCAGTGTCAGTTCCACAGGCCAATGGAGTCAAACACAACCGTCTATCATTTCTTTGTCATTCTTTCACGTTCTGTGCTTAGACCTTAAATATCTTCATGTGCAAGTCTCTGTTTCAGTGACTCCCCTGTATGAGTTCTTTGGCTTGTTTGGAAGTAGAGAGCTATAGAAAGTCTTTATCCAAATGTTTCCCTTTCCTAGTAAGGATGACATAGTTAGCAACTTTGTGAGTATGTACAGCAAACAAAAGCACCTTTAACTCTTTATTACTATGATTTCATTATCACTAAGATACGATCGCTTACTTGCAAGAAATATTTTATTATTTAACATCAGGGGCATCTATGCAGGATAGCTTATTACCCTGATTAAAAAATATTTATAAAAAAATATTTATTGGGCTGCGGAGACAGCATAATGGTTATGCAAAAGACTTTCAAGCCTGATGCTCCAAAGTCCCAGGTTCAGTCCCCAGCTCCACCATAAGCCAGAGCTGAGCAGTGCTCTAGTAGCTTTCTCTGTGTATCTTTCTCTCTATATCCCTCTTTCACTAAAAATAAATAAATAAATATTTAAGAAATATTTATTATTGGATAGAAAAAGAGAGAACTTGAGAGGGGAGGGGGATATAGAGAGACAGAGAGACATTTGTACCTTGCTTCACCACTTATGAAGCTTTCCCCCTGAAGATGGGGACCAGGGGCTTGAACCTGGGTCCTTGTGTATTTAAAGCATGTGCTTAACCAGGTGTGCTGCCACCTGGCCCCTTGCCCAGATTTTTTAGATCCAGCTTTTGTAGTTGCAGAAACTGGACATAGAGATATAATATGCAACATCACATAAGCAGTAAGTGGCAGAACCAGGAGTTAGATCAAGGGGTTCTATTTAAATTTTTTTTAAATATTTATTTATTTATTCCCTTTTGTTTTGCTTGTTGTTTTATTGTTGTAGTTATTATTGATGGTGTTGTTGGATAGGACAGAGAGAAATGGAGAGAGGAGGGAAGACAGAGAGGAGGAGAGAAAGACACCTGCAGACCTGCTTCACCACCTGTGAATCGACTCCCCTGCAGGTGGGAGCTGGGGGTTTGAACCGGGATCCTTACTTCAGGCCTTGCACTTTGCTTTGTGCCACCTGCGATTAATTCGCTGCACTTTCGCCCGACTATAGAACCCAAGGGGTTCTATTTTTAATTTCATTCTTAAATATTATTCTTAAATGCATGGTACTACTCTTTCTCTTATGGGGTTCCAACCTAAATATTCAGTATCATTTTTTTAAATAGACTTTACTATCATTTTTTTTGCCTCCAGGGTTATTACTGGGGTTTGCTGCCTGCACTACAAATCCACTGCTCATGGAAGCCATTTTCCCCAATTTGTTGCCCTTGTTGTTGTCGTTAGTATTATTGTTGTCATTGCTGTTGTTGTTGGATAGGACAGAAAAAAATCGAGAGAGGAGGGGAAGACAGAGAGGAGGAGAGAAAGACAGACACCTGCAGACCTGCTTCACTGCTTTTGAAGTGACTCCCCTGCAGGTGGGGAGCCAGGTGCTTGAACCGGTATCCTTATGCTGGCTCTTACGCTTTGCGCTATGTATGCTTCACCTGCTGTGCTACCACCCAGCACCTCCCTTTCATTTTACATTATTATTCTGTCTCTGGTGGTAGGGGTATACAAGCACCTCCTTATAGTTGGTACACAAGAGGATTTCTTGAAATTTAGGTACCTATACAAACCTAGTTAAAGGAACTTACAACTAAGTGGAAAGTATATTACTTCCCTGAAAGGACCTGTTCCTTTTTTTTACCCCCAGGTCTTGGTATATTAATCACTTTCAAGTTTTCTGGTCATATAAGCAAAAGAAAATTCTGAATGACATTGTACATTTATTTATTATGATTATTGTTATTATTTTTCCAGAGCACTGCATAGTTCTGTCCATGGATAAGACTCTGGAAGGAAGTTGGGAACTCTTGCATTTAAATCCTATGTGCAATCACTATGCTATCTCCCCAGCTCTATTTAAAGTGATTTTTAATAAAGATGTGTTTATGTTACAGAAAAAAGAAAATGCTGAATGAAAGTTGCTATTATACCTTTGCCTTTAAATTGTGATTTTTGTAGATTATCCTGAGGGAAGAGTTCTGCCTCATAGCCTACTCCCAGAACTAGTAGGTAAATAATTTAATTTCTTTTTCTTTTTTTTCTTTTTTCTTTTTTTTTTTTTTTTGCCACCAGGGTTATCACTGGGGCTCAGTGCCTGCACTATGAACCCACTGCTGCTGGCAGCCATTTTTCCTACTCCTTTTCTATTTTATTGGGTAGGACAGGAAAACATCAAGAGAGGAGGGGAAATAGAAAGGACACCTACAGACTTGCTTCACCACTCTTGAGCCCCCCCTCGTCCCCCGCATTTTGTGAGCAGGGCCTTGCACATGGTAATATTTGTGGTTAATTGGGCACACCACTACCCTGCTCCTGTTAAATAAATTTCTTTAAGGTCAAAAATAAGAGCAGAACTTGACAGAAGCCATCAACCCTAAAAGAGAATTTATGCATGTCTGCTAAGATTTAAGTCCATAAACTGTCATTTTGAGCTCTCTTCATCTTGGTGGGGAGGCATTCTTTCCATTTTAATTCAGTTGTTAACAATCAATAGAGAATTCTAGTTGCTGGTACTGGCTGACTTTTTTCTTGCATGTGCTTCCTGGCATCTGAGCAAGTACACAGCCAGGTAAGTAAAAATGTACTGTTGGTTCTATTTCGCAGTTAGATCAGCTCAAGCTGAATGATATATTTTGGCTTGTCAGGAAGAATATGCCTCCTTACAGTGTTTGCCCAACTGTAAGAGATAAAGAGAGGATTTAGAAAATTGGGCTTGGGGTTAATAAATAATTTTGGGAGCTGGGCAGTGGCTCACTTCGTTGAACGTATACATTAACCTTGCAAAAGGACCTGTGCTCAAGCCCCCACTGTCTACCTGTAAGGGGGAAGATTCATGAGCTGCAAAGTAGGTCTGCAGATGTCTGTCTTTCTCTCTACCTCCCCTCCCTATTTTTTTTTTGGGGGGGGGGGCAGTTAGACCCATGCTGGAGCCTCTATCTTCTTTTTTTAAAAAAAAATTATGGGAGTTGGGCAGTAGTGCAGCGGGTTAAATACACGTGACACCAAACTCAAGGACCGGCATAAGGCTCTCGGTTCGAGCCCCCAGCTCCCCACTTGCAGAAGAGTTGCTTCACAGGCAGTGAAGCAGGTCTACAGGTGTCTTTCTTTCTCTCCTCCTCTCTGTCTTCCCCTCCTCTCTCCATTTCTCTGTCCTAACAATGATGACATCAATAACAACAGTAACTACAACAACAATAAAAAACAAGGGCAACAAAAGGGAAAATAAATAAATATAAAAAATTTAAAAAATTATTAGTGATTTAATATTGATTTACAAAATTAATGTCAACAGGGTAAAATTCCATACCATTCCCACCACCAGAGTTCTGAATTCCCAATCCCTCTATTGTAAGCTACTGTACTTTTCCTAAGGTTACAGATATGGATTAAATATTATTTCTGTAACTGTCTATATTTGTATGTAATTGCCCCTCCCCCCTTTTAAATAGAAAATTCCCATCTTCTCTTCCTTTCCAAGCTACACATAACTCTATTGCTACATCTAAATGTCCCTCTCATTTTCCTCTTCTCTTTCTGGGTCCTGATGGAGTTGGAATTCAGAGTCTTATTAGCCTCTTCCTCCTATTATTTTTCCCCCATTGGGAGTATGGATCAAAATTATTTTTGTCGTGCAGAGGTAGGAGTTCTGGCTTCTTTAATTGCTTTTTCTCTAGATATGGGTGTTGGCAGATCTATCCATATACCTAGCCTGTTTGTGTCTTTCCCTAGTGGGGTAGGGCTCTGGAGAGGTGAAGTTCCAGGACACAATTGGTGAGGTCATCTGCCCAGAGAAATCAGGATGGAATCATGATAGTATCTGCAATTTGGTGGCTGAAAGGCAGCAAGATATAAAGTGGGACAAAATGATTAGTTAACAGGAACCAAAAGTAGGCACAGGGCTGATTAGATTAGGGATCTTAGGTGGAAGGAAGCTAGAAGTTCATTTTAGGCAATTTCTAAGGGCCCATGAGTATCATAGATTTTTGCTTGAGTTTGATAGCTAACATTCCTCCTCCCTCTTAATTTCTCACTGTCCTATCTAATATAAAGCAAAGTAAAGTGTTATGATTAGAATTAAAAGACTCGGCTGTGGCATGACTGGGAGTAGGTTCAAACAATCAAAAGCTTTATTATGGTAGTACAGTAGTACGGGACATTATATTTTAGGTACGACAAAATAAGCAATTATTGGCAGGGGTATAGGTTACTCATTATGGCTGTTGAAGAGAGTCTTAAATGTTTGCTGACTAGCTGAGTCACACATGTTCAGTTCCCAGCAGAGGCAGCCATGGTGGGCAACTTGATCACCCTCAGCCAGGATCCATCTGAGGAGGAGAAGAAGCAGGGGCCAAAGGGTGCTACTTCAGGCTGCCTGTGCTTAATTAAGTCCGTTCGATCCGCCCATGATCCCTGTGTGTTTACGCAGATCGTTGTTTGTATGCTCTGTTGCCAGGTTGACATCAGCCATGTGCTTTGTCAAACTTCCTATTATTGGCTGGTATACTACATCACAGCAATAAAGAAAGAGAAACAAAAAAAAGGAAAGACAAGAAATGACTGCCAGGAGCAGTGGATTCATAGTGCCAGCACGGAGTCCCAGCATTAATCCTGGTGGCATTAGATAGACTAATAATGACAATTACTATTATTATTATTTCACCCATTATTTTTCTCTCTAAATATTCTTTTTTTTTTTTTCCTCCAGGGTTATTGCTGGGCTCGGTGCCTGCACCATGAATCCACCTCTCCTGGAGGCCATTTTTTCCCCCTTTTGTTGCCCTTGTTGTAGCCTCGTTGTGGTTATTATTATTGCCATTGTTGATGTTGTTTGTTGTTGGATAGGACAGAGAGAAATGGAGAGAGGAGGGGAAGACAGAGAGGGGGAGAGAAAGATAGACACCTGCAGACCTGCTTCACTTCCTGTGAAGTGACTCCCCTGCAGGTGGGGAGCCAGGGGCTCGAACCGGGACCCTTACGCCGGTCCTTGCGCTTTGCGCCACGTGCGCTTAACCCACTGCACCACCGCCTGACCCCCTACTCCTAAATATTCTTAACTCATCCTAATACTTCACAATCCTGTATTCAGTCCTAGTGTGAGGTTATGATTCTTCTGTCTGAAGCCTGATTTCTCCTAGCAGCAGTCACAGGTAAGTACTAAGCTTTTGGGCTATCTTCTATACCCGCATTGAAATGTTGAGACTGTGATCATGTTTGAACAAATGATTTTGGAGAGGATAAAAAATGAAACTAACATGTCTGAAATAAGAGAGAAAAAGCAGACAATATACTTTTTAAAAGAGATTTTCTCCTGTGGAATAAAATAAGATTGGGTTGGAATCTAGATTTTTCAAGAGCTCTGGTGTAGTGTCTTCATCTCCTCTTATATGAGGGAATTTTATGTCTTCTACTGTGGACAGGATATAAGTGTCTTACCCCAATTTTATTTTTTTTCTCCCATATCTCACATCTTCTCTATATTCTTGCAATAAGCATTCATTAAATGAGAAATTAGAAGGGTATTGAGGTGATACAGAATGAACAGATTTTTCCCCTAAATTGATGAAGGTCTAGTAAGAAAGATAAATAAGCAGGAGAGATGAAGCTAGCTTGTTAATGGGTGTACATTGTAGGACTGAGGTGGCACATGACCACTGAGCCCAGTGTCATAAGAACAGCCCAGCTGACTGTGTAGATATTTGAGAAAAGGCTATATAACTATCCCCCTGCATGTGGGAATAAGGAGCTTGAACCAGGGTCCTTGCGAGGGTAACAGGTTCACTCAATGGAGTGCACTAAAAAAATAAATAAATAAAATTAAAAAAAAAAAAAAGGTGTTCTCACAAAGCACTTAAATTCACTGCTTGCTGCCTCAGATAGTATATGTCCCTCCTGGTTGTGTTGGCTTTTAGCTTCCTTTGTGGAAGAAGCTGAGGTCTCCATTCATTCTGCTTGTTGGGTGGTTTCACTTGGTAATATTATGAAACATGCTATTCTCTGTGTGAAAGGCCACCATGGACCTTCCAGTTTGCACAGTGATTTGATAAAAATCTAGATCTACTCTGAGTTTAACGTGCACCTTTTCTGTAGGAACCCATTGTCCCTGGGGCTGCCCCTAGAAGCAGCCTCTCTAACTCAGTGTCTGCTAACAGTTTGTGTGTGTGTACTGCATGGGTGGGCCTGCATGCACAATGGGCTGGCAGCTTTTCTAACATGGAGGCCCCGAGTAACAGAGCAGGGCAGCCACCATCTAGAATATTATGGGCAAACCTGAGAGACAGATGATAGAATGTTGGGCTGGGGATACAGCAGAATGGTTCTGCAAAAGACTTCCATGCCTGAGGCTCTAAGGTCCCAGGTTCAATCCCCAGCACCACCATAAACCAGAGCTAAGCAATGCTCTGGACTTCTCTCTGTATCTATCTTGTTAAAAATTAAACAAATTGGTTATTTTAAAGAAAGATTTAAGCAACAACAATGAGAAAAAGAATGTCAGAGTGGAGACATAGAGAGAGGAGTGGAGGGAGAGAGCAGGGAAGGTTCTGGATGACAGTTCCAGATGAGCTCCTGTGGCATCGGGGCCCAGTCGTCATGATGTGGCCAGTGGAGTGCAGACCAACCCGCACCCTCTAGTCTGAGCAGGCAGACTTGGCCTGGCCCATCTCCCCTGCTTGCCCCACTCTTAGACCTCGGAGATGCTCAGAGGTGCCTGTGGTGGCAACGGTCCAGAACTCTAAAGAGGAGCATGGGTGAGGCAGAGTCAGAAGGCAAAACTCAGACCCCCAGTTAGAAATAAATTGGTGACAAGGCGGACATACTGGGGAGACCACACGCCTTTCCCACCTGCCCTGGTCTATCTCCACTCCTTCTCTGGCCTTTGCATGATCACTTACATCATGGCACCTGGCACCATTTGTTACAGTCAGAGATCTGTGTTGACAGTTGAAAACTGGCCCCTTCCACAATACTTACGGTCTTCTTTGCAGCAGGGGACCCAGAAAGCCATGCAACAGTAGTAAAGGTTACTTGACCTTAGCGCCTGTGAGTGCGGGTGAATTTTCTGTAATATGAGCAAAGACTTCTGGTTTTTATCAGTTGCCTGAATTCTGGTTTGCTGAAGTGTGGCACAGACTCTCTGTGTGTCCTGCCTTGGGGGTGGAAACCAGAGCTGGAGCCAGAGCCAATATTGCCTTTTCAGAAGAGGAAGCCTTCCCAATCAACATTTTATTGGCCAGTTTCATGAAGTCAATGCTCAGGGCTGCAGAAGCTCGTACCGAGCAGTTGTCTCTAATTCTGGAGTTTTTGTTGCCCCCTAAGAAAGGTACAGTGGAAAACTGTAAAAAAAAAAAAAAAAAAAAAAAAAAAAAACAACTTAGAAAGGAACTACAGAAATGATTCCTGAAAGTATAGTTTTAGACAAAATTAGAAAGAAGGAATTCTGTAAGGCATATATGTCTCTTATATGCATAGGTGGGAGAGGATCATTTGAATATAGACAAGAAAATGGGAACCAATTAAACTGCTCCAAAGAAAATTAGAGAAGATCTAGAGAAAGTTTCTTGGTCTCCCACTCTCTCTCTCTCTGGAATTCTAGAAGGTGTGTTAGTAAATGATACTGTGGAATGCTCTAAAACTCACAAGGCTCTTTTTGCTGGAGCTTGAAGTTCCTAAGAGTTTGACAACACAACAACTCCTGATCATTTTGGAAAAATTGTTTCCAATTTGCTGATTATTTTGATTACTCCAAGAGAATCCTGTCTGGATAAAATAAAAGTTAACAGTCACATAGTCATTCATGTTAATCGCTTTACTGAGTGTGCACTCTGATTTCTTAGCCACAAGGAGAAATGTGACATGTGGAAGACGTTTTAATATCTCAGTGGTCTCTATGCTTTGAATATTTTTCTTTTGTGTTCAAATGATGTTAACTGCTTCCAAAATGTTATAAAGTGTGTGTTTGTTGTCTAGAGTGCCCCTATGTTGTCTGTGTTATTGTTTATGTCTGTTTTTAAATTACTCATTCAACAATTTAGTGTTTTGTCTGTGCAGTCTCTCTTACTCTAACTGCATGTGATTTTCTAAGGTAACTGTCTTGCTGTTGAGACAGCGACAGAAAATGGTCATGTGCAGTAGACATTACTTTACTACTTATAGACCCCTTCCTCTCTTGCAATAAGCCACTGTCTCAGTTGAACTTTTAACTAAAACTGTAGTCCATGGTTTCAAGGAGCCATCTCTCAGACATAGGTATCATTAAGGCCCAGAGATTTCTGACCACAGACTGGCTGGCTATCTTTGGAATAAAAGCCAGAGAGCAGCACAAGTCACATCTGATATAGGGAGGGCATGTTAAAAACAGTCTTAGCATCCTTCAGATCACTAACCCAGCAGGTATCACAGCCTTCGAGTTTTACTTTAGTAACAACCTCCTGGTGTACTTTTCTACAAGTTGGTTGGTTAAAGCATTGCAATGACAATACCCCATTGCTTTTATTTTCATATCACCCTTGTGTAGTGCTAATGGGTCCCAGTTTGTGCTGAGAACTTGGGTCATGAGATAAGAGATGTGAGATAAATAGACATGGGAATGAGCTATAATCAAGTGTAATTTAAAACTTCACTATGCGGTTTGCCATAGTATATGTGGCACTTATCTTTCCCACTCTCAGAGCTGTGAATGGGTTTCCCTCAAAATAGTTAGAATAGCAGTGACATTCATTTGACATGGTTCCTGATCCAGGTTTAGTCTATAGCTAAATAATCATCATCTTCAACATTATTTTCATCACCAACAATTTTTATTGAGACTGTTACCAGACAGCAAACATTTTGCTAAATAAGCACAGTGCATTTATGCTGTCAGGTTAGCTCACACCACCACACTGAGCCACACTTGTTCATTTCCCGGCTTTATAGATGAGGAAATAAAAACTTGGCATATTTAATGACTTCTTCTTCTTACTAGCCATCAGAACTGGGTTTCAAATCCAGGTCTGATTTTAAGCCTGAGCTTCCAGCACAACTATACTACATCAATCAAAGCCATCAGGAATTATTCAACACTTACCTGAAATCTTCATTATTAATTTGTTATTTTTATTATGTGTTTGTTTTATTATCACCAGGACTGTCTCTGGGGTTTTAGTGCCTGCACAACAAATCTACTACTCTGGTGGCCACTTTATTCCTTCCTTTTTTGATAGAGACAGAGAAACTGAGGGAAGGGGGAGTTTGAGAGAGTGAGACAAAGAGAGACATCTTCAGCATTGTTTCATTGCTCATGAAACATGCATTCCATGCATTCCACCAGATACACCCCTGCCTGGTTGCACCAGGCATCTACTCTGTGTATGTTGCCATACTAGACTGCTGGAAGTAGACTGCGAAGAGCCTAAGTCACCTCCCATCCCCACATGGCTTCAGATGTTGCTGGGCAAGAAGTTATTAAAAATAATTAGTAGTACACTAACTACCAGCAGTTGGAACATAATATATTAATATGGAGGAGGTCTTGGAGAAGATGAGATTCACAATAGGCCCCAAGCAGTAGACAAGATGGGGAATAAATAGGGAAAGCATTTCACATGAGTGGCAATGTGAACAAACCTTAAGGATGAGCAAGTTATTTGTTATTGCTTTTGTTGAAGGTGAAGATGGTGAGGTTGGGGTGGAAAAATGAATTTTCCAGGAATAAGACATTTGTTTGTTCTTCTGTTTGGCCAGTGGGATCTACTGAATGCCTCTGATATGGAGGTATTCTGGACAGGACAAAGGAGAGGTTGAAAAGGTAGATTAGCACTTCATTGATATCAAGATCAAGAATGAGAATTTTGGGGAGTCAGGCTGCAGTGCAGTGGGTTAAGCGCACATGGTGCAAAGCACAAGGACCGGTGTAGGGATCTCGGTTCGAGCCCCTGGCTCCCCACCTTCAGGGGAATTGCTTCACAGGCGGTGAAGCAGGTCTGCAGGTGTCTGTCTTTCTCTCCCCCTCTCTGTCTTTCCCCTCCTCTCTCCATTTCTCTCTGCCCTATCCAACAGCAACGAGATCAATAACAACAACAATAGTAACTACAACAACAATAAAAACAAGGGCAACAAAAGGGAAAATAAATAAATTTTAAAAATTAATAAAAAAGAATGAGAATTTTGTCTTGGAGACTCAGTTTATAATTATTTGGGCAACTGTACATGGATTTTTTTTTTTTTTTTGCCTCCAGGGTTTTGCTGGGGGCTCAGTGCCTGAACTATAAATTCGCTGCTCTTGGAGGCCATTTTCCCCATTTTGTTGCCCTCGTTGTTATTGTTGTTATTGCTCTCGTTGATGTTGTTGGATAGCACAGAGAGAAATTGAGAGCGAAGGGGAAGACATAGAGGGGGAAGAGAAAGACACCTGCAGACCTGCTTCTCCACCTATGATGAAACACCCCTGCGGGTGGGGACTCAGGGACTCAAACTGGGATCCTTACACCAGTCCTTGTGCTTCATGCCATGTGCTCTTAATCTGCTGTGCTGCTGCTTGGCCCCCTGTAAGTGGATTTTAAACCCGACTCTGACAGATTTTCTTAGCTACTTCTGTCATTTCTCTTACTGAAGCTTTTCTGGACTTCACATTGTAGGCAGGGTGTTCTATTGGCAGAGACATCCTTATATCTTTGTTGGGAAATGCCCATCTTTAAGGAAAGAAGACAAGTTTGTTGCACATCCATAGGAGGTCAGATTGGAGAATTTGAAAACTTAACCAAATCTCTGAATGGGAGAGTTTGAAGAAAGTGTAGAGGAAAATAGGAATCATGGGTGTAAGTAAGATGCACCAAAAATAAGGCAATTAGAGATCAAGAGAAATTTGGTGACTGGTCTTAATGATGGTTTATTGATCTTGAAGAACACATTTCAGTAATATAGTTGGGAGAACTCTATTGCAGGGTGTTAATGAAAGCCTTAGGGGGCCATAGGAAACATTAGGTTACTTTGGCATTGTTAGTGTGTGAAGTAAGCAGGTGGTGTAAGTGCCTGGATAGGTGGTACTGGGTGAGGCTCTCAGCAGCCTTGTTTGCTGTGATAGACTCAGGGCTATTGAGCAATGTAAGCAGAACAATGGCATAATCACATTATGTGCACATCTAGTTTGGTGGTACATAATTGATTTGAGAGTATTATTCAGTTTGGAATGACTTTGGCTTCAAGTTTCTGAGAAACCAGTAGCTCAAACAAATATTCATTGATGCTTTTCATGCAATCAGAACTCCAGAGGAAACTGGTTCCTGGCACTTTTTAGCTAAAGACTGTATCTGACAATGCAGCCAAGGACCCAGACTCCTTTCTTCTGCACCCCTGTCACTCACCATGTTTGTTTTTGATTTTCATGCTGTTCCTTTGTGGTCATGAGAAGACTGCTGCTGCTCTGGTATCATGTTCATCCTCAAAGTGGAGAGAAGGAAAATGTGATGGGTATTGCCAACATAGCTCCTTTTGAAGGAGGCACAAGTTTCCCAACATAATTGTTTTTCATGTCTTATTGATCAGAGCCAGAAAGAGCCATCACTGTCTGCAAACAAGGGTGGGACAAAATATTTATTCCTTCTAGCTTTGATTATGAGACTGATGCACTGCCTACTGCACTAAGAGGGCCGCTGTCCTTCTAGCTTTGATGATAAAGAAGGGTAAGGAAAAAGACATTTGAAATGGGCTTCTTCTTCTAGCGTTTGCCCTTCTTCCGTAGCCAGTCAACTAACCAACAGTCTATGCTACAGAGATTTATCTCCCCCAGAGTTTGGAGATTGGGCTGCATTTCAGCACATAAGCACAGCAATCAGCCTGTTGCTTGACTGTTAGAGGAGACAAAGCCAGAGGAGGTAGGGGCACTGGGTTGTGGGTGACATTAGTACTTATGGTACCCAAGGCATCTGAAGATCCTTTTCCTCTGGAATCAGGAGATACTGGCTCATGCCCAGGTTATGAAAATGGACACACATCCAACTCCTGGCATATAACTAGCTTCCTGTTTGCCTATGCATGTCTCACTAGGCTTCACAAATTACTGGTTTCAGTACTGGAGTTAGTCTACACTGTTGGAGGTTATGCAGGCTGGAGCTGAGGAATAGATAGATGCTAGATGAAAAGAAACATTTCTTTCAGGTATTTTCTGTTCTCTGTAAGGTACAATTTACCACAGTGTAAGGTGGGAACTGATGCTCCATACCATAGGTGTCCTATGGACTGGGCTTTGGTGGTTCAAGGTCAGAGGTCACTGTCATACTTGGCTCAGCACTGCTTTGCGGACCCATCCCTGTGCTTACATGTTGAAGTCAGGGCTGAGAAGCAGCATGCTCTCCTCTCACCTTCCCAGCTGCACAAACTTGCTAGATCATTTCACATCTTCAGTCCCTCTTCCCTATAAAAAGAACAGCTCTGGCATAGCTGTCTAGCTGATTTATTTCAAATTTGGAAAAACACCAGAACTATATGGCAGGTTTCAGAAATGTTTGTAGCTGGGAAGGTGACTCAGTGGTGGAACACATGATTTGCATGCATGAAAACGAGAGTTTGACTCTTGGTGTGGTATATGACAGAGTGATGTTCTGGTTCTCCTTCTTTCTCACTATATAAATAAATAGAATCATCAGAAATTGTTGGAACAATGGAGAATCACTCATTATCTTATCTCCTTAATGTAGTCAGGATGTAATCTCTCAGTCTTTAGCATGGATATCATACTATTTTTTGCATGCTTGTAATCAGGGAGTGTGCAATTTTGCATCCTGTTTTATTTACAGCATTAGGGCTCATAAAATGTGTTGAGTAAAATGAATATTAATGCATAGTCTTCCCAAGAACGAGATGTACTGTCTCATTCCTATTGTTATTACTAGCATTTGTTCTGGTTTTCTCTATTCAAATAGAAACAGGGAGGGGCAGTCAGGGTTCCCTAGTATGTAACTTTTCTGGTGGCTTTTTTTTTTCATTTTACATCTGTGATTAGTAGTGAGATACAAGATGGCAAAATTACAGTTCCATACCATGCCCACCACCAAAGTTCTGTGTCCCCACCTTCTCACCTCCCAAAGATAAACATGAACAGTTTTCACAAAGTCTTAGAAGTAGCTTGTTTGTTTCTAGTGGTTTTTTGTTTGTTTTAAAAGTCTATATGTATCAGTTATCCAGATTTCACATATGTAGTTGCCTTTAATCTCATTCCTTCTTTCTGTAAACATTATCACCTTCAGTTCTATCCATTTTATCCCAAAGGATACAATAACATCTTTGATTGATGAATAGTATTTCATGATATATTTCATAAAATCGTTTGCCATTCTGTCAGTGGGCATTTAGGCTGTTTCCACTCTTTAGCTAATGTGAGTAATGCAGCTATGAACATAGGAATGCATATGTCCCTTCAAATTAGGGTTTTTATGTCCTTTGGATAAATGTCTAAGAATGGTATTGCTGGATCATAAGATAATTCTATTATATATGTGTTTAAGGACTCTCCACACAGTCTTCCATTCCTGGTAGCTTTTGTGTCCTGATTCAGACTATAGGGAGTATATTAGCATGAGATCAGGAGATTGAGTCAGAGATATATTCCTGATGAGCAGAAATGAAATATGAATCATTGGGGCCATCCAGCCTTTTGGGGAGCTCTCTTGAGTCCAGACTGTTCTATCATTCCTGATCATGGGCATAGTCCATATATAGGACTTCACCTTGTATCAGGTGATGATTCAGAGAACCATAGCTTTCTTAGTTAGGAGAAGTGCAGGAATCTGGGCAAAGTCCTTGGAATCTGGACTCTTCTCTCAGTAGGATTGCACCCGAGCTGCTCACTCTATTATTCAAGTAGTTGCTGTATTTTAGAATTGTCTGGGATTTTAGAAACTCAGTAAATGCTATTAAAAAATAAAAGAGTACATACTGAATTGTCATAGCTTACAGTGCTTGCAGTTCAGTTCTGCAGCTCTTAAGTGGACAACATTTATGTGTAGTTCCACCTACATTCATCAGCAGTGTCCTTTTCTACTGTCTTATTCTTACCTGTTCAAATTATTCCCATAGACTCCTCTAAATGAACACGTGTCAGGCCTGTGCTCACATGAAATGGTAGTAACCCAGACCTGCATACCGAAAGCCCCAGAGGGCTTAGATTCAATCCCTGGCATCACCATATGCAGAGCTAGTCTCAGCCACCCCCCTCACTCAGGGATAAATCTTTTAAAAATAATAAAAGAACACGTCTTTGACAAAACATATCTTTCTTCAACCATTCCGCCTCTCAGCTCATGAAATCCTCTGTAAGTTTAGTAAATAAGATCACCAAAACAAATTATTACACTCATTTTTTAGACTTATTTATCGTGGAGATCATCTCTTCTGTCTTGTCTGCACACCTCACAGCAGGATGATTGGTAACTGTTATAAAGATTCAATGATAAATTCCTCAAATTATTGGCTGTCAAAATAAGCCCAGAATATCTCTTATTCCCACAAACTGAAAGATCAGCAGAGGTTGATGAGATGTTCCAGACAGGCAAAGCATTAGAGCTAAGAGGACAGCTGGAAACAGAAAAAAGTGCTTCCCAGGGTAGGGTAGAGAGGGTTGAGTTACAGTGTCTCTAGAGTGTTACCATCAGGAAGGAAGAGGAGACAGTTGAAAAGGGAACTGGAGGTCTGATGAACTAAGAAGCAGCAGATGCAGGGGCCAAGAAATAAGCTCTAAGGGAAGGGGTGAATCACCACTAAGGCAGGTTTCTCTGATTCTGGATTTATCAAGCTTGCATGGTGACAAATCTGTGAACTGGCCTATGTCCTCAGGCACCATCTAAAATAGCTGGAAGACATATACTTAGAAGCTCAAGGGAGTCGGGTGGTAGCGCAGCAGGTTAAGCGCACGTGGCGCTGGGTGCAGGGATCGGCATAAGGATCCTGGTTCAGGCCCCGGCTCCCCACCTGTAGGGGAGTCACTTCACAAGTGGTGAAGAAGGTCTGCAGGTGTCTGTCTTTTTCTCCCCCCTCTCTGTCTTCCCCTCCTCTCTCCATTTCTCATTTCTCTCTGTCCTATCCAACAACAACAACAACATCAATAACAACTACAACAATGGGACAACAAGGGCAACAAAAGGAAATAAATAAAGAAAAAAGAATAAAAGAAGTTCCAGAAGCTTTCTTTCTGTTCACAGATTTCTATATGAAAGGCCTGGAAATAGAAACTTAAGGAGGAAGGTTAGACAACCAAAGAAAAGACTTGCAAAACATTGACCTCAAGTGAAAGAGGATGCCTTCCACAACCATGCTCTTTTCAGCTGAAGGAGAACATCTGAATGGTGGTAGTTGTTGTCACTTTGCGCCTGGCTCTTTTGTGATGCTGATTGAATATGGAAAAGTGCATAGCAGATCGCAGGCACTTGTACCTCCTCCCTTCCCCTTAGCACTTGTACCTCCTCCCTTCGCCTTAGCAGAGGTAGGTTTCTGTCCTACAAAACAAAAGACTCATATTTAAGGGATGAAGCTCTGGGCTTGGTGATAGTTATCAAAGCTCCTACTGAGCATACCCTCTGTGTCAGTGAGTTGGTTGGTTGAAGGTATCATCATCATTATCATCTTCTTCTTCTTCTTCTTCTTCTTCTTCTTCTTCTTCTTCTTCTTCTTCTTCTTCATAAAAAGGAAACACTGACAAAACTACAGGATAAAAGGGGTACAACTCCACACAATTCCCACCACCAGAACTCTGTCCCTCCCCTGATAGCTTTCCTATTCTTATTTTTTTAATTTTTTTTTATTTAAGAAAGGATTAATTAACAAAACCATAGGGTAGAAGGGGTAAAACTCCACACAATTCCCACCACCCAGTCTCCATATCCCACCCCCTCCCCTGATAGCTTTCCCATTCTCTATCCCTCTGGGAGCATGGACCCAGGGTCATTGTGGGTTGCAGAAGGTGGAAGGTCTGGCTTCTGTAATTGCTTCCCCGCTGAACATGGGCATTGACTGGTCAGTCCATACTCCCAGTCTGCCTCTCTGTTTCCCTAGTAGGGTGGGTCTCTGGGGAAGCTGAGCTCCAGGACACATTGGTGGGGTCTTCAGTCCAGGGAAGCCTGGCCGGCATCCTGATGACATCTGGAACCTGGTGACTGAAAAGAGAGTTAACATACAAAGCCAAACAAACTGTTGAGCAATCATGGACCCAAAGTTTGGAATAGTGGAGAGGAAGTGTTAGGGGGATACTCACTGCAAACTCTAGTGTACTTCTGCTTTCAGGTATATATTTTGCAGTAGTTTATGGATACGTGTGAACATATGCTCTCTCTCGCAGAAACTGGTGTATATCTAGGTTTTGGGACTTTGTTAGAAAGTGAACTACCTGAGGTGGAATTAGAGTATACTATGAAAAGAAAGGTCGACCTGAGTAATGAAGCTGAAGGGTTGTCATTCCACACGTGAAGTCTCTGGATACAGTCTAAAGTAAAGCATGTTGAGGTGGCAATCAATGCATTGATTAGGTTGTGACCGGCAGATGCAATATTATTTGATATGGATTGGGAGAGGCATATGGGAAAGTGGGCCCTATCCAAGGGTTCCAGGACTGGGGGAAGTAGAGGCTCTATAATGGAGATGTGAGGTTCCTGCTGTCTTAGGGTTCAAAAAGACAATCGATAGTTAATGTTATCATCACATTATTTGGTTTGGGTTAACTTTGAAAAGTCCTTTTGTTAGGGTTTGCTGTATAGTACCCAGTATCTTGTATATAGCTGTGCTATTGGTTGCTTCTGATCTACTTGGTCTAGGCTTTTGAGAGAGTCTGCATATCAAATACACAGCCTATATATTAAAAAGATTCAGTCTGTGTTTTAAAAAACTTCAAGACATACAATTAATTTTCCCCCTCTCATATTAATTAACTAGTGATTTATATGACTACATTTTACTAGGAGTGTACATAAACACCATTCCCACCACCAAAAGACTGTGACCCATCCCACCCACTCCCACCCCCCCTAGCCCAGGAAGCTGCATATCTACCCCTCACCACAGGGTTTTTACTTTGGTGCCCTACTTACAATTTGGTCAGGTCCTGCTTTTAGTTTCCCTTTCAGATCTTCTTTCTCAACTTCTTTTGATGAGTGGGATCATCCCATACTCATCTTTATCTTTCTGACTTAGCTCACTTAACATAATTCCTTCTAGCTCTGTCCAAGATGGGTCAGAGAAGGTGGGCTCATTGTTCTTGATAGCTGCATAGTATTCCATTGTGTATATATACCACAGCTTTCTCAGCCACTCATCTGTTGTTGGGCACCTGGGTTGCTTCCAGGTTTTAGCTATTATGAATTGTGCTGCTATGAGCATAGACGTACACACCTCTTTTTGGTTGGGTGTTATGGAGTCCTTGGGGTATAACCCCAGGAGAGGAATTACTGGATCATATGGAAGGACCATGTCTAGCCTTGTAAGAGTTTTCCAGACTACTCTCCACAGAGGCTGGACCAATTTACATTCCCACCAGCAATGCGAAAGGGTTCCTCTGCCCCCACAGCCTCTCCAGCATTTGTTGCTGCTGTACTTTTTGATGTATGCCATTCTTACAGGAGTGAGGTGGTATCTCACTGTTGTCTTAATTTGCATTTCTCTGACAATCAGTGACCTAGAGCAGTTTTTCATATGTTTGTTAGCCTTTTGGATCTCCTCTGAGGTGAATGTTTTGTTCATATCCTCTGCCCATTTTTGGATGGGGTCATTTGCTTTTTTGGTGCTAAGTTTGCTGAGCTCTTTGTATATTTTGGTGATTAGTTTCTTGTCTGATGTATGGCATGTGAAGATCTTCTCCCATTCTGTGAGGGGTCTCTTTGTTTAATAGTTTCTTTGGATGTGCAGAAGCTTTTCAATTTGATGTAGTCCCATTGTTTTGTTTCTGCTTTAGTCTTCCTTGCAATTGGGTTTATTTCATCAAAGATGTCCTTAAGGTGTAGGTGGGTAAGTGTTTTACCAATGTTTTCCTCTAAGTATTTGATTGTTTCTGGTCTGACATCCAGGTCTTTGATCCATTTGGAGTTGATTTTTGTTTCTGGTGAGATAAAGTGGTTCAATTTCATTCTTCTGCATGTTACAACCCAGTTTTCCCAGCACCATTTATTGAAGAGAGCCTCCTTCTTCCATTTAATACTTTGGGCCCCCTTATCAAAGATTAGATGTCCATAGGTGTGGGGGTTTATTTCTGGGCTGTCAATTCTGTTCCACTGGTCTGTGTGCCTATTTTTGTTCCAGTACCATGCTGTTTTGATGATGGTGGCTTTATAATATAGTTTAAGGTCTGGGAGTGTGATGCCTCCATTTCTGTTTCTTTTCCTCAAGATGTTTTGGCAATTCTAGGTGTTTTCAGGTTCCAGATAAATGATTGTAGTGTTTGTTCTATTCTCTTAAAGAAGCTTGGTGGAACTTTGATGGGTATTGCATTAAATTTGTATATGGCTCTGAGGAGAATATTTGTTTTGATGATATTTATTCTTCCAATCCATGAGCATGGGATATCTTTCCATTTCTTGGTATCAGTTTCTATTTCCTTGAGTAGCAACTCATAGTTTTCAGTATACAAGTCTTTCACTTCTTTGGTCAACTTTATTCCTAGGTATTTGATTGATTTTGCTGAAACAGTAAATGGGAGTGATTTCTGGATGTCTTCTTCTTCAGATTTAGTGTTTGCATAAAGAAATGCCACTGATTTTTGTACATTGATTTTGTAGCCTGATACCTTGCTATATTGCCTAGTAACTTCCAGTAGTTTTCCGATGGATTCTTTACGTTTTTCTATGTATACTATCATATCATCTGCAAATAGTGAGAGCTTGACTTCTTCCCTTCCAATCTGTATTCCTTTGATTTCTTTGTCTTGCCTGATTGCTATGGCAAGAACTTCCAATACTATGTTGAAGAGTAACGGTGACAGTGGACAGCCCTGTCTAGTCCCCGATCTAGGGGGAATGCTTTCAGCTTCTGTCCATTGAGTATGATGTTGGCTGTAGGTTTGCTGTATATCGATTCCACTATCTTGAGGAATTTCCCATCTATTCCCATTTTTTGTAGAGTTTTGAGCATGAATGGGTGTTGGATTTTGTCAAAGGCTTTCTCTGCATCTATTGAGATGATCATGTGGTTTTTGGCTTTGCTTTTATTGATGTGGTGAATGACATTGATTGACTTACAGATGTTGAACCAGCCTTGCATTCCTGGGATGAATCCCACTTGATCGTGATGAACAATCTTTTTGATGTGTACAATCTGTATCCAGTTGGCCAAGATCTTGTTTAATATTTTGGCATCTTTGTTCATCAGAGATATTGGTCTGTAGTTGTCCTTTTTTGTTCTGTCCTTATCAGCTTTTGGTATCAGGGTGATGTTGGCTTCATAGAAGGTGGAGGGGAGTATTCCTGTTTCTTCAATCTTATCGAAAAGCTTAAGAAGTATGGGTACTAAATGTTTCCTGAAAGTTTTGTAGAATTTGTTTGTGAAGCCATCTGGTCCAGGACTTTTGTTGTTGGGGAAGCTTTCCTATTCTTTAACCCTCTGGGAGTATGGACCCAACGTCATTGTGGGATGCAGAAAGTGGAAGGTCTGGTTTCTGTAACTGCTTCCCCACTGAACATGGGCGTTGACAAATCGATTCATACTCCCAGTCTGTCTCTCTCTTTCGCTAGTGGGGTGGGGTTCTGGGGAATCAGAGCTCCAGGACACATTGATGGGGTTGTCTGTCCAGGGAAGTCTGGTTGGCATCATGGTAGCATCTGGAACCTGGTGGCTGAAAAGAGAATTAACATATAAAGCCAAACAAGTTGTTGACTGATCATGAACCTAAAGGAAGGTATATTCTTTATTATTTACTTCTCAAGACACTGAGAATTAGAGCCTTTGATGAATTTGTCCAAGATAATGAAATTAGCAAGAGGGAGTTTTGCCATTAGAACCCAGACTCATATGATTCCAAATCTTCCATTTTTAAATTTTAATCTAATTAAGTTGTATTATAGAAATCAAAAAGAAAAATCTTGATTTGATTTCTAAGCTCTGCTACTTCCTAGATGAATATTCATAATACTGGTCCTCATTTTCTTCATCTGTCAAATGGAAGAGTGATTCTTGGTGTCCTTTGATCTCCCCACTTCTGCACACTACCTTTAGAATAGGGGACCTTCATCAGTATGATCTTAAGTCAACCTGGAATATATGGGAGATAGATATCAGCAATGCTTTATTCAGTCACTTACTATTGAGTGCCTTTCTGAGGCTATAGCAAAAACCAGGCCATCATGGTCTGACCTTTTGAATCTACAGTGAGGAGGGAAAACCAACATTGACTATGTTACAAGCACTGAGTGTTTTTGCAGAAAGAGAACAGCTCAGGTAGCCACTTCTGAGTCTCATTTGAACCTGATTTAGGGAGTGAGTGGACCTTTGCATGTACCCCCAGAGTGAGCAGACCAGATAAATCAAACACCGAATGTAATAGGCACAATATACCCCCTGAGTTCAATCTTCTTTTGTGTAATTCTTTTTTCTCTCTTGTTCTTTTTTTCTCATATAACCCAGTTTTAGCAGGGACTGTGGGGAGCAAGGGAAGCATTGCACTGTGCTAGCCTTAACAGAAACAAGGGATGATGGGGACAAGAAAGCAGGAATTAGGGAAATAGGACTAGAGCAGAATTTAAGTTAGAAGGATCATGTAGGTAAAAGATAATGGTTTAGAACTTAAAGAACATCCTACAAATACTCATTGCACCAGAAAATTTGTGAGGGACAATAATGGGGGAGAAAAACAGGTTTACTATAGCTGATTTAGAAAAAACTCAACAAAAAATGAATTGCAACCTCATCTAATTATTTAATCCCATTTATAGCATTGGAGTAAAGCTTTCAACTGGAATGCTTTCCATGAAGGCTCTTTACCTCATAGCACACATTGTCAGAAAGGTAGTTGTAGTTTTTTTTAAGTCAGTTTACTAATTTGAAACCTTAAGTGCTTAGATTGAAGGAATATATAGTCATAACTGAAGTCTATGCATTAAAAAGCTCAAGACAGTCAATCTATTTTTCCCTTCTCATATTGATTAGTGATTTATAAGACTGTAAGTTAATAGATTATATATTAACACCATTCCCACCACCCAGGTTCCTTATCCCCACCTGATAATCTAGCTCCCCTGCCCCAAGTTTTTCTTTGGTGCGGAACTGCAAACTAAGTCAGGTTCTGCTTTACATTTCCATTTCTATTCTTCTTTCGAAACTTCTGTTTGAGTGGGATCATGCCATACTTATCTTTCTCTCTCTGGCTTATCTCACTTAACATAATTCCTTCTAGCTCCATCAAAGATGGGTTGAAGAAGGTGGACTCATTATTTTCAATAGCTGAGTAGTATTCCATTATATATATATAAATTTCTCAGTCACTCATCTGTTGTTGGACACTTGGGTTGTTTGCAGGTTTTGGCTGTTATGAATTGTGCTGCTATGAACATAGGTGTACACATATTTTCTTGGATGGTTATGTTTGACTCTTTAGGATATATCCCTAAGAGAGGAATTTCTGGGTCATAAGGTAGGTCCATTTTTAGCCTTGCGGGGGTTCTCCAGACTGCTCTGGACAGGAGTTGGACCCCAGTGTACATTCCCACCAGCAGTGCAGGAGCATTCCTTTGTCCCCACAACCTCTCCAGCATTTGTTGTTGCTGTTGTTTCTGATGTATGGCATTCTTCTTCTTTTTTATTTTTTAATATTCATAAGATTTTAATTTGAAAGCCATCATCCATTAAGCAGTAGTCTAAAGTAGTCATAACTTGTTTTTTTTTTCATGCTTTACTTGTTTTATTTTTTTAATTTATTTTTTATTTAAGAAAGGATAAATTAACAAAACCATAGGATAAGGAGGGGTACAACTCCACACAATTCCCACCACCCAATCTCCATATCCCATCCCTGATAGCTTTCCCATTCTCTATCCCTCTGGGAGCATGAACCCAGGGTTGTTGTGGGTTGCAGAAGGTGGAAGGTCTGGCTTCTGTAATTGCTTCCCCGCTGAACAGGGACGTTGACTGGTCGGTCCATACTCCCAGTCTGCCTCTCTCTTTCCCTAGTAGGGTGGGTCTCTGGGGAAGCTGATCCAGGACATATTGGTGGGGTCTTCAGTCCAGGGAAGCCTGGCCGGCATCCTGATGGCATCTGGAACCTGGTGGCTAAAAGAAAGTTAACATACAAAGCCAAACAAATTGTTGAGCAATCATGGACGCAAAGGTTGGAAATAGTGGAGAGGAAGTGTTGGGGGGGGTACTCACTGCAAATTCTAGTGTACTTCTGCTTTCAGGTATATATTTTGCACTAGTTTATGGATACATGTGAACATATACTCTCTCTCTCACAGAACCTGGTCTATATCTAGATTTTGGGACTTTGTTAGAAAGTGGGATGGAATTAGAGAATACTATGAAAAGAAAGGTCTCACCCAAGTAATGAAGCTAAGGGGTTGTCATTCCACACCTGAAGTCTCTGGACACAGTCAGAGCTGAAGCATGCTGAGGTGGCAATCGTTGTGTTGATTAGGTTGTGATCGGCAGATGCAATATTATTTGATATGGATAGGGAGAGGCATACGGGAAAGTGGGCCCTATCCTAAGGTTCCAGGACTGGGGGAAATATAGGCTCTATAGTGGAGATGTGAGGTTCCTGCTGTCTTAGGGTTCAAAAAGTCAATGGAGGGAGTCGGGCGGTGGCGCAGTGGGTTAAGTGCATGTGGCGCAAAGCGCAGGGACCGGCGTAAGGATCCTGGTTCGAGCCCCTGGCTCCCCACCTGCAGGGGAGTCGCTTCACGGGCGGTGAAGCAGGTCTGCAGGTGTCTATCTTTCTCTCCCCTCTCTCTCTGTCTTCCCCTCCTCTCTCCATTTCTCTCTGTCCTATCCAACAACAAAGCAACGTCAACAATGGCAATAATAACCACAACGAGGCTGCAACAACTAGGGCAACAAAAAGGGGAAAAAATGGCCTCCAGGAGCAGTGGATTCATGGTGCAGGCACCGAGCCCGGCAATAACCCTGGAGGAAAAAAAAAAAAGACAATGGATAGTTATTGTTATCATCACATTTGGTAATTGGGTTAACTTTGAAAAGTCCTTTTGTTAGGGTTTGCTGTATAGTACCCAGTATCTTGTATATAGCTGTGCCACTGGTTGCTTCTGATCTACTTGGTCTAGGCTTTTGAGAGAGTCTGCATATCAAATACACAGCCTATATATTAAAAATACTCAGTCTGTGTTTTAAAAACTTTGAGACATACAATTGATTTTCCCCCTCTCACATTAATTAACTAGTGATTTATATGACTACACTTTACTAGGAGTGTACATAAACACCATTCCCACCACCAAAAGACTGTGACCCATCTCACCCACCCACCCCCACCGGCCCAGGAAGCTGCATATCTACCCCTCACCACAGGGTTTTTACTTTGGTGCCCTACTTACAATTTGGTCAGGTCCTGCTTTTAGTTTCCCTTTCAGATCTTCTTCCTCAACTTCTGTTGATGAGTGGGATCATCCCATACTCATCTTTATCTTTCTGACTTAGCTCACTTAGCATAATTCCTTCCAGCTCTGTCCAAGATGGGTCAGAGAAGGTGAGCTCATTGTTCTTGATAGCTGTATAATATTCCATTGTGTATATATACCACAGCTTTCTCAGCCACTCATCTGTTGTTGGGCACCTGGGTTGCTTCCAGGTTTTAGCTATTATGAATTGTGCTGCTATGAGCATAGACGTACACACCTCTTTTTGGTTGGGTGTTATGGAGTCCTTGGGGTATAACCCCAGGAGAGGAATTACTGGATCATATGGAAGGACCATGTCTAGCCTTGTAAGAGTTTTCCAGACTGCTCTCCACAGAGGCTGGACCAATTTACATTCCCACCAGCAATGCGAAAGGGTTCCTCTGCCCCCACAGCCTCTCCAGCATTTGTTGCTGCTGTACTTTTTGATGTATGCCATTCTTACAGGAGTGAGGTGGTATCTCACTGTTGTCTTAATTTGCATTTCTCTGACAATCAGTGACCTAGAGCAGTTTTTCATATGTTTGTTAGCCTTTTGGATCTCCTCTGAGGTGAATGTTTTGTTCATATCCTCTGCCCATTTTTGGATGGGGTCATTTGCTTTTTTGGTGCTAAGTTTGCTGAGCTCTTTGTATATTTTGGTGATTAGTTTCTTGTCTGATGTATGGCATGTGAAGATCTTCTCCCATTCTGTGAGGGGTCTCTTTGTTTAATAGTTTCTTTGGATGTGCAGAAGCTTTTCAATTTGATGTAGTCCCATTGTTTTGTTTCTGCTTTAGTCTTCCTTGCAATTGGGTTTATTTCATCAAAGATGTCCTTAAGGTGTAGGTGGGAAAGTGTTTTACCAATGTTTTCCTCTAAGTATTTGATTGTTTCTGGTCTAACATCCAGATCTTTGATCCATTTGGAGTTGATTTTTGTTTCTGGTGAGATAAAGTGGTTCAATTTCATTCTTCTGCAATGTATGGCATTCTTACAGGGCTAAAATAGTATCTCATTGCTGTCTTTATTTGCATTTCTCTGACAATCAATGACTTGGAGCATTTTTTTTTCATGTTTTTGTTGGCCTTTTGGATCTCTTCTGTAATGAATATTCTGTTCATATCCTCTCCCTACTGTTGAATTGGGTCATTTGCTTTTTTGTTGTTGAGTTTAATGAGCTCTTTATATATTTTTGTTATTAGCCTCTTGTCTGATGTCTGGAATGCAAAGACCTCCCATTCTATGAGGAGTCTTTTTGTTTGGGTGATGGTTTCTTTTGCTGTACAGGAGCCTTTCAGTCTGATATAGCCCCGTTGGTTTGTTTATTTATTTATTTATTTTGCCTCCTGGGTTATTGCTGGGGCTCGGTGCCTGCACTATGAATCCACTGCTCCTGGAGGATATTTTTCCCATTTTGTTGCCCTTATTGTTGTTGTAGTTGTTACTGTTGTCATAGCTGTTGTTGTTGTTGGATAGAACAGAGAGAAATGGCAAGAGGAAGGGAAGACCTCTCCGTTCTGCAGCTAAAGGCAGCTTGGTTTCCAGGGGCTTTTTTAATGTGTCAGGATAATGATCAGTTCTATCTCTTCCTACATGGGTCCCCACTCCCTCCTCCTCTGCCTGCCTTATTTGGAGCTAATTCATACATACCTCAGAATGTTTCCCCTTTGTAATGTTTTTCCATCTTCCTATAGAAAGAATTTATGAGGTTTCCATGGAAACTGCTGGCCAGAGGTGGGGAATTTTTGAACAGGGACAAACTATCAAGCCTTTGGGGTCATGAGGTAGCACAGTGGGTTGAGCGCAAATGGCGTGGAGCACAGGGAATGGCAGAAGAATCCTGGTTCGGGCCCCTGGCTCCCCACCTGCAGGGAAGTTGCTTCGTAGGTGGTGAAGCGGGTCTGCAGGTGTCTGTCTTTCTCCCCCCCTCTGTCTTCCCCTCCTCTCTCCATTTTTCTTTGTCCTGTCCAACAATGACATCAATAACAATGATAATAATAACCACAACAATGGTAAAACAACCAGGGTAACAAAAGGGAGAAAGTGGCCTCCAGGAGCAGTAGATTTGTGATGTAGGCACCGAGGCAAAAAAAAAAAAAAAAAAAAAGATATCAAACCTTGCTCATTTCTGTGGGGCTTCAGCATATCTCCATCACTCCCAACCACCCCCTGGGCATTCTTGGATCTGTTTCTGTAAGATGCTGTAGGAGCTGCAGAGCCTATGTCTTTGAACTGAATGGATGGTGGTGAAGCTGGCCCTGAGAATTGTAGCTGTAGGAGGAGATAACTGCTTGCTGGTTGTCCTAATTCAGGTCCTTTCTCTTTGTTGAGCTAAACTGTTCTCTAAATCCTAAGGAAAGTCTGAGCATGAGATATGATACCTGAGTTGATCATGCCTTAATTTGATTAAGAATCTAGTATATACATTAAGTATATATAATATAGTATATACATTAAGGACTTTTTTTTTTGTCAGTGGGGTGTTTTGAGTGGAAACCATTTCAGTAGATCCTGAATATCCAGTAAGTTCTTCTCTAGAGAAATGGGGTGACTCCTGGAATGGACATGTGCACTGTGGATGTGGTGGGGCTCTTCTTGATACTGGGTAGCTCTGCCTAGGAATAGCTACAATTTTCCCCTCTGGAATCCCTGAGTGACTCAGAAATTCAAATCTAAGCCTTAGTTAGATGAGTTTGAACACAAGGATATGACCTCTGTTTATTGAGGAAATGGGTTTGACTCTACACAGGGGTTTGCACCCCTGAGATTTGGGATCATTCCCAGTAGAGTCCTGGACCAACCCAAGACAGGAGGAAGCTGAGGTTCTTACATGCTAGGTCTTTATTTTAATGTCAGGTCACAAAAAACACCCCCAACACACTGGACTAGAAAGCGATTTGGGAGTCCAGAGGTTCTAACAGCAGTTCACATGGATTAAATGGATTTTAAGGGTTCCAAGGAGCTGTTGAGTTACTGCAAAGACCCCAGAAACCTATGTGTGTACTGAGCACTACCTGAATGTGTACTGAGCACTACTTGTGTTGAGTGTCAGAAACATAGCCACCATCCCTTGGAACTTTGCAATTTTTTAATGATTCCTCTCATAGGGAAAAAATGGAAAACACTTATTTCTATTGTTGATACACTGTTTATACATGAAATCCTTAGACAGCAGGAACCTTCCCCTTTCTTTATAAAGCCCATATTTCTCCCAGGCCTGGAACCTCTAGGGTGGGGCTCACTTTCCTGCACACTTCTCTCAATTCATACCGACTGATACTGCATCTACTTATCCCAACTTATGCAATAAAACCAGTACCACCTCAGCATATTTCACTTTGGACTGTCCAGAGACATCAGGCGTGGAATGTCAACCCTTCAGCTTCATTATTCTGGTGAGACCTTTCCTTGATCATAGGACTTCTTAATTCCATTTTGGGTGGTGCACTTCTTAACAAGACCTCAAAACCTATATATAGACCAGGGCCCATGAGATAGGGCATATGTACGTGTATTCATAAGTTAGGAGAAAATATATACCTTAAAGCAAAAGTGCACAATAGTTTGCAGTGATTTAATAAATGAAGCAAGTAGAAAGACCTAAAAATATACCTTAAAGTACTTAATGAAACAGTTTTTACTTAGACCTAGGTACCTTCCTCACCTACCACCTATTACATGTCCCTCATTCACTCCAAAGCTAAACTTGTCAGGTAAGTAAGGACTATAAAAGCTGAATAAAGGCAAGAGACTGGCATACTTTAATGATGACTCTTTGGTCACTACCAGGCCCTAGGCAGGGAGTCCTGGGGCCCTAGCCCTGGGATTCCCACAGACATGATGAGCCTACACCTCTAACAGATCCCTCTCTCCACTGTCACTGGTCATCTCTGCCAGCAACAACATAAATTTTTTATACATATCAAAAACAGGGATGCAAATAGAAAAAGCTTGGACTGGATGATTGGGTGAGTTCATTGTTAATGCCTGTACCACTGTTCTACCTCCCTCCTGTACACAAGAAGGTGCTGTCCCAGGCACAGGAAACTCCCCTGACCAATACTAGTAGTACTGTCTAAGAGCCCAAGGGGGACAAGATATATTAGAAGTAAACTTAGGTGGTCTTACCTCTGCAGAATAAATTAATAACATAAGAAAAACACCTAATGTGGGAGGAGAGAGAATACAGATCCAAGAAGGGTGGCAGAGGACCTAGTGGGGGGGGGTTGTATTGTTATATGGAAAACTGGGAAATGTTATGCATGTACAAACTATTGTACTTACTGCCGAATGTAAAACATTAGTTCCCTAATAAAGAAATTAGAAAAAAAAGAAAAACACCTAACTTTATTTGGGGGGAAGAAAGGAAGCAAACAGAGATGGGAGGTTAAGGAAGCAACAGTTGTTTAAATTTTTTTCTTTATTAGTGATTTACAAAATTATAAGGTAACAGTGATATAATTCCACATCTTTCCCACCACCAGAGTTCTGTGTCCCCATTCTCTCCATTGGATCTTCCAAGATCACAGATATGGGTTGACTATTATTTCTCTAACTATTTATCTATATCTACATATATATGCCCATTTTTTCTATGGTCCTGCCTTCTCTTCGTTTCTAAGTCACACCTACTACTTCTGAGTGTCCGTCCCCTTTTTCTTCTCCTCTCTCTGGGTTCTGATGGAATTGGGGTTCAGAGCCCTCTGGTCATCTTCCTCAAACTGGGAGTATGAACAAAATTTCTTTTTTTTTCTCTACCCTTCCTTTCTTCTTTCCCTTCTCTTCCCTCCTTCCCTCCCTCCCTCCCTCCCTCCTTCCTTCCTTCCTTCCTTCCTTCCTTCCTTCCTTCCTTCCTTCCTTCCTTCTCTCCAGGGTTATCCCTAGGGCTCAGTTGCTACTACTGAGCCCTAGGGATAAATCCACTACTCCTGGAGGCCATTTTTTCTATTTTATTGAATAGGACAGAGAGAAATTGAGGGCGGAGGGGGAAATAGAGAGGGAGAGAGACAGAGAGATACCTGTAGACCTGCTCCACTGAAGCTTGTGAAGCTACTACCCTACAGGAGGGGAGCCATGGGCTTGAACCTGGATCCTTGTTCAGGCCCTTGCAATTTGCACTTTGTGTGTTTAATCCGATGTGCTACTGCTCACCCCCCCCAATTTATTTTTATTTTCATACAAATCAGGAGTTTATTTTCAAGTTTTACAAAGTCTTGACAGCCCTCCACCCCAAATTCATGAACTAGGATAGCAGTGGGGGAGTACTCAGTGTTATAAGCACAAAAAATGCTGTTGAGGCCATGAGTTTGATTAGCTGTGGCTCCCCATGATTTGTGTGAATTCCTTTGGAGGATGCAGAGTAGTCTTCCAGCATTTTCCTGGTGGAACTCTTGGCATATCCTACAGGACTGAGGATGGTGTACTGGTCTGTCTGATAAGGTCACAGCACTATTTGGTGACTAGCACCATCTCTGGATGCTAGGCTGGTTGGTAACCTGGGTGTGGACAGAGTTCAGACATTCCATAAGGCCATTGTAACAGGCTAATAGTCAGTCACCTTCCCCTTGAATGGTGAGCCATCACTCTTCATGGATGGATACGCAATAGTCTTCAGGTCACAGGGTCACCTCGAGATTTGAGGACAGGCAAGAACTAAGAAAGAATTAGAGCTTTTACACTGCAGGATTCAGGTTGCCAATTAACACGCATTAACAAGCAGGGACATTGTATTGAGTGTCAGACTATCAATTACCCAGTGACTCACAAATCAGAGCACTGGACATACACAAGCCTCTCTTCTCTTTGCCACCTAATGACACACATGTGACACAACAGTCATATCTGTAATGCTTCTAGGGGCAGCCAGATTTCTTTATGGGGTGCAGAAGCTGCAAAGTCTGGCTTCTGTAATTGGATAAAGTGGCAATTCTAAGAATATCCATTTTTTCATTTTCCTTTTGAAAAGTAAATTAATGTTTTAAATGAGGTTTCTTCCAAAAAAGTGAGTCATAAACAGAAAGATTGCCTAGCCTCCCTTTCAAGACCAGAACTGGGAAGAGCTTTGAACTTTCCCTGATGGTAGCTTCAGAGCTGCTTTTTCTCCACTTCTGAACTTGAGGCAATCAAGTAAAGACTGTGTATGTGTGTGTGTGTGTGTGTGTGTGTGTGTGTGTTAGAGAGACATTGAGAATACTAAGGTCCATGGTTAAGTAACACTAATTCAGATTAGAACTCTCATATTGTGAGGAACACCTCAATTTTTCCATTCTGTAGGCCTTGCAGTTGGTTGGTGTGTTGTTGTGCGCGGGCAATGGTGGAGGGAAACGCGGGGGCCACAGAGGTGGGCGGATGCCACTTACCTGTGTCTGGGCGGCTTTCGGGGACCTCAGGCTGGGCCACACAGCGGGGCGTGGGTGCGGAACACGATGGGCGCCAGATGTTGTTGTGCACGGGCCACAGAGATGAGAGAGAGGGGGTCCAGAGCGAAGAGGAAACACAAATCTTTATTTGCGCTGGCACCTCAGAGTTGGGTGCTAGAGAAGCAGGTTGGGCCACGTGAAGGTAGCGAAAATGGCCGCCTCATGTAGTAACCTTTCCTGCGTTTGAACACAGGAGTGGAGTGCTGGCAAGAGAACGAGGTGCGGAAGAAGAAAGGCTTTTATAGGAGCAGCTTTAGCGAGAATGGGAGGGGGGAGGAGTAACCAAAGCACTCCAAATATCGCGGGGATATAGACAATGCCCTAAGGGCACAACATGGCTGAACAGGCACTCCGAGAATGTCCCAACTCTCGTGGGAACTAGCAGTAGCCTGAGGGGACAACATGGCAGATGTGACTGCATCGGCACAATTTCCCAGCATTGGTGTACTTACAAGAATGGGCTGTTGTGTGTGCTGGGAAGTGGCTGCATGTGAGCATGTGAGGTGTCCATACCACTCACTGTGAACAAGCATCCAGGAACACAGGTGACGAGTGATTGGCGGGACACAGGTAACTAACTCACTCAGTAATGGGAGGATAGTTAGTAAAGGGGCTCTTTTCAAAAACTGTTAGTGGGGAGAAGCAATTACAGAAGCCAAACTTTGCACCTTCTGCATGCCATAAAGAATTTTGGTCCCTGGGCTGGATAGTGGTGAACCCAATTAAGTGCTTGTAGTACAAAGTACAAGGACCTGAACAAGGATCCAGGTTTGAGCCCATGGCTCCCTACCTGTAGGGTAGCTTCACAAGTGGTGAAGCAGGCCTCTCTGTCACCCTCCCTTTCTAGGCCTGATGTTCTCCCTTTCTGTTTTCCCCTCCCTTCTCAATTTCTGTTTGTCTTATCCAATAAAATGGAAAAAATGGCCTCCAGGAGCAGTGGATTTGTAATGCTGACACCAAGTCCCAGGGATAACCCTGGATGCAAAAAAGAAAGAAAGAAAGAAAGAAAGAAAGAAAGAAAGAAAGAAAGAAAGAAAGAAAGGAAGGAAGAAAGAGAAAGAAAGAAAGGAAGGAAGGAAATTTGGTCCATACTCCCAGAGGAGTAAATGTTTGAGGAAGGTGACCAGAGGGCTCTGAACCCCAATTCCATCAGAACCCAGAGAGAGGAGAAGAAAAGGGGGACGGACACTCAGAAGTAGTAGGTGTGACTTAGAAATGAAGAGAAGGTAGGACCATAGAAAAAATGGGCATATATATGTAGATATAGATAAATAGTTAGAGAAATAATAGTCAACCCATATCTGTGATCTTTGAAGAACTACTGTAGTTTCCAGTGGAGAGAATGGGGGCATAGAACTCTGGTGGTGGGAAAGATGTGGAATTATATCACTGTTAACTTATACTTTTGTAAACAAATATTAACTCACTAATAAAAAACAAAACAAAAAACCTGAGTGCAATCAAGGACAATCACAGGGGATAAAGAGGCTGCTATTGGTCAAGCCATGGCTTTTGGTGAAAGTATGCAGCCAATCTATGCTGCCCTGGCAAAGAAGAAGCTGGTTTCAAGTTTATGTTCCTGTGCTCTTCCTGCCCTCCTCCCTCCAAACATTGCATCCCTTGGCAGAACCCAAGCAGTAGTCAAAGGACAAGAAAATGAGTTATATTGCTCAGAAGGGCCTGGTCCTGGATCACAAAGCAAGATGGAGAAACAAAGGGATCAATGGAAGCTCGCCTCTCCAGAGCTCTACCCCATTAGGGAAAAATAGAAACAGGCTGGGGGGTATGAATTGATCTACCAGTGCCCATGTCCAGCAGAGAAGCGATTACAGAAGCCAGAACTCCTACCTTCTGCTCCCCATAAGTAATTTTGATCTATACTCCCAGTGGGGGAGAAGTGATAATAAGAAGAGGACAAGGGGGCTCTGAACTCTAGCTCCATCAGGACCCAAAGAGAAAGGAGGGAAAAGGGAGGGGCATTTGGATTTCATGATAGGGTTATGTGTGACTTGGAGGGAGAGAGAGGACTGGACCTGGAAGAAAAAGAGGGCAATTATGTACAAAAGTAGACAGATAGTTGTAGAGATGATAGTTAAACCATGTCTGCAACCTTAGGGGAACTGCTGTGGCTTGCAGTGGAGGGATTGGGGATTCAGAACTCTGTGGTAGGAACCATATGGAATTATACCTCTGTTGACATGTAACTTTGTGAGTCAATATTAAGTTACTAATAAATTAAAAAAAAGAATCAGGGCAAAAAGGAAATACATAGCACTGGATCAGAATCAGTGCAGGCAGATAATAGAGTAAGACTGTTCTCAGAGGACTTCCAGTTATCAACATGTATTCACACAGACCATACTTGAGGTTTAGAGTTTCTCTCCATTCTGTTTCTTTCCTCCAATTCAGGGGAAAATCTTGTTGGCTCTGGAGCTAAGTAACAATAACTTGAAGTTGCTATAGATCGGCCCCAGATGGAAATCCTTGTCATCTCTTTCTTCATCCTATGAAAGACTCTCCATGGGGGCTGGGCATTAGTGTAGCAGGTTAAGTGCACATGGCACAAAGCACAAGGACTGGCTCCCCACCTGCAGGAGAATCAATTCATAGGTAGTAAAGCAGGTCTGCAGGTGTCTGTCTTTCTCTCCCCCTCTCTGTCTTCCCCTCCTCTCTCGATTTCTCTTTGTCCTGTCCAACAACAACAAGAACAACAGCAATAACAATAACAACAAGGGCAACAAACGTGGGAAGAATGGCTTCCAGGAACATTTGGTTTGTAATGCAGGCACTGAGCCCCAGCAGTAGCCCTGGAGAGACAGGCAGACAGACAAACACACACACACACACACACACACACACACACACACACACACACACACACACACACACACTGCCTCTCCATTTTGATAAGATACTGAGATCAGTTTATATTTTTATTTATTACTGCCATGAGAGGAACCTGAGCTAGGTTCATCTTTACCTTTTCCTCTCCCAATCTAGTCAGTGATTATATTCTCATCATTTCCTTTCTTTCTCTCACTGGGCCACTGCTTTTGCTTTAACTCTTATTAACTCTGTCTTAAGATTGCTTTTGCCTCCTGGTCACTTGTCTCCATTCTTCTTGATTCTTCCTGGCTCTGCCATGCTTCTTGTCCCTATCCCTCCTTCCTTAGTTTCCTGGAGCCTACCAGAGGCTATAAAATAATATGTTAGAGGCCAGGCAGTGGCACACACAGTAGAGCACACACATTACCTCATGCAAGGAGCTAGGTTTAAACCCCCTATTTCCCACCTGCAGGGGAGAGACTTCGTTAAGTGGTGGGACAGTATTGCAGATGTCTCCTTTTCTCTCTACCTTGTTCTTTTTATAACAAAATGACCACCAGAAATTGTGGAGTCATGCAGGCACTGAACCCCAACAATAACCCTGGTTATAGGCACAATCTCCAGCTACTTTGTCCTTTTCTTGGCTTCCATTGTTTCCTTCATGTCTTGTTTTTTTTTTTTTTTTTTCATGTCTTGTTTTTTTTCCCTTTATCCCAGAATACTCTTTCTGTCTCCCCTGCCTTTGAAGACCCCTGTGATTCAGGATGCAGATCAGTGCTACTCACCCAGAATGCCCCCAGCCCACCACCCTCCTGTGTCTGAGAGAATTACATCTGCTGTTGCACCCCTATTTTTCCTTGAAGTGGGGTTGGTGTTTGTGCCCTGTGCCCCTTTTTTTTTGTTGCATGCTTGAGAGTAGGGCTATGTCATGTTCATCTTCTCAAATTCAGAGTTAGTGTTAACCTTAGCACACTGGGAGACTCTTCACATGACAGTAATGGGTATTTTGGTTAAAGACAAGATATAATTCAATTCAGTGACCTAGTTCATGGGGTGAGTCTCATTGGCTGGTGAAGGTCACAGACCCATGGCTGTGTGCACATGTACTTAATGTTCCCTTCATGAGGTTGCTCTCAGGATGAGATTATGTTCCTAGACAGTCTCCCTCGCTTACTCTTTTCCCTCCGTCATGTTTTTCTTTATGATTTTACAGAGTTTGAAACTTGCTGTAGGGGTCTCAAAAGGAAGGTCTCTTACTCTAAGTGGATCTCCCTCTCTTACCCTAAGGGGAACCCCCTCATAGCCCCCCCCCCTTGTGCTTTCAAGGCGCTCACTCTCCTCTAACCACAGATTCTTAGAATCCACTTTGAATGTGCCTCACAATGCACCTCTGTGTTGAAACACAGAGAGCTGCTCAGTGTGCCCTGGCCACAATGAATGGGAAGCAGAGGCAGCTAGCCAGAGCATGTTCCCCACACAAACCCTTCTCACCAGCTGCAAGATATTTCACAGCTCCTTTAACCCTTTGGGACTCATCTGTGAGTGGAAGGCAGGATAGATCCCTGCCTCAGGCTTCTGTGAAGGAAATGGGAAGAATGCTCTCTCCATGCCTCCATTTTGTGGATAAGAACACCATTTGTCCATGGAGGGATAGTCAGACTGATTGTCACCATTTGTTAGGCATGTGGAAAGCCTTTTTTAAAGCAGCACTTTAAGGGGGAGGATAACGGTTTACAAGACAGTTGTCATCACTTGAATATTGGGCTGTCAGAATAGTCATTATATATTTTCTTCTGCTTTTCTATGCAAAAATGTGTCATGACTTTTCCAACAACCCAATATATTTCCTTGTATCCTTTGATAGGTGAATGAGCACAATGCCCATTACCACCATCATGTACTGGGTCCCCAATGCCCACCCCCAAGCTCCCTCCTGCATCTCTCCTACTCTTAATAGTGTGAAATACCTTTGGTAGATGGTTTGCGTCTTTGTCCTTCCAGAAGCAGGTGAAATGAGAAAGACTGAAGTGGCCAGAGACAGTTTAAACCTACCAAAGAATCACCTGGAGTCCCCAGTCAGGCTGTCCGAAGCTGTTGAGTCCTATGATGCTGACCTTTCAGAAGTATCATCTAATGAGAGGAGTCCTTTTGCTATGATTTAAAGGGGCTTTGATGGTGGGTGAGGTGATTTGTATATACACACAGGTGTGAAACTGTATCCCTAAAATGCTATCCTATTGTAAGCCAGTATTAAAGCAATTGTTTATTTAGTAAGTAGAGTTGGTCAGGTAAATAGCTGAACTGGTACAACAAGGGATTCAATTGCCCAAGTCTCCTGGTTTGAGTTCTGCTTTCACATGTAGTCCTGTGGAGCTCTGGTGTCCATCTCTCTCTCTCTCTCTCCCTCCCTCCCTCTCTCCCTCCCTCCCTCCCTCCTCTCTCTCTCCCTTTCCCTCTCCCTTTTGTTTTCTCAACTATTTTTGTCTATCTAATGTGAAATAAAGACAAATCTCTCTCTCTCTTTTATATTTTTATATTACAGAATTACATATCGACAGGGGTTTGAATCCACACCATTACCACCACCAGAGTTCTGAATCTCCACTCTTCCCACTGCAATCCATGACAGTTCCCCTGAAGTTTTAGACATGGGCCAACCATCTTCTCTACAACTATCTGTCCACATTTATACATAGTTGTCCCTTCTTTTCCTGATTCAATCCTCTCTTTCCCTCTAAGCTACTCATGACATCATAACTACCTCCATATGTCCCTCTCCTTTTCCTTCTCTCTCTGGGTGCTGATGGAGCTGGAATGCAGAGTCCTCTTATCTTCCTTCTATCACTTCTCCCCCACTGGGAGTATGGATCAAGGTTATTTATGGGGAGCAGAAGGCAGAAGTTGTGGCTTCTGTAGCTGCTTCTCCACAGAGCATGGATGTTGACAGGTCTATCCATACCCCCAACCTGTTTCTATCTTTCCCTAGTGGACCAGAGCTTCAGAGATTTGAGGGTCCAGGACACATTGGTGAGGTCATCTGCCCAGGGTGGAGTCGTGGTAGCATCTGCAGCCTGGTGTCTGGAAGGTGGCATGACCTAAGTTGAGACAAGATGGTTAATGAACAGGAACCAGAAAGTAGGATCAGAGCAGATGAGATTAGGGATTTTAGGGTAGAAGAAAGCCAGGAGAACCATTTTAGGCATGTTCCTGGGGGCATGCAGCTATAGTAGTTTTGCTTGAGTTTGGTAGCTAGCCTGAGGTTGGATGCGAATTGAGAGAATGGTGTCAGAGTGGAGAAAAGGGCTAGAAAGTTGTATTAGGAAAGGGAGTAGCTCCCATTCTTATAAAAAAAATTGTGGCTAAAATTAACTATTTACCTCCATCCACCTGCTCCAGGGCCCATATATAAATGCATATCCATATTTAGTGCCAGAGCCTGTGTAACCTGTAATTCCCTATTGGTCTGAACTTATAGCTCATGGTCATATCTGAGGAACATTGCAGGCTGCACTCATTTCAGGACCAGTCTTTTTCAAGTGGCAGGGTAGGATACCCCCAGCCTCCCTTCAGAGCCTGGGATTATCCCTACTGTCATTGCTTTATGGTAGAACCAAGGTCTTGAGAGGGCCCACAAGAGGCTTTTCCTTATGGAAGCGACCAGTAGTAGTGGAAAGAGTGACCCTTTAGAGGTCAAGGCCCATCATATGTGTATTGGGAATCCAAGGATTCCTTAACTAGGACCCCACATGATCAGATGGTGTGATATTGACCAAACAGGCCATTATTAAATGGGCCAATCTTTTGCCCTTATCCAACTTTTGTAGTCCTTTCTTTATCTGATTATCTTAGATTTTCTCTCCATTGTTTAGGCGTTGAGTATCAATTGTTGAGCCCAACCAGAGTTAGGTTTGGGGGATCTGTCTTTTTTGGGCCTTTCTGCTAAGCTGTTCTTCTAATTTGGTCTAAATCCAATCAATTACAGAATTTATGATGCCTTCTCCTTCTTTAGGCACTTCAACCATTTACAAGCACTTTGACTTTAAGCTACATGATTGCCCCTAGTTTATGGATATGTGTACACTTGTATTCAGTACCGTAAACCCTAGCCTAATTGGTATCTGTTACTTGCTTAAATGACATGCCATCTAACTTGGATGTAGGTAGTCCCATGTGTTAGGAAAGGTCTCTCCAGATTTGAAGAGTTGCAAGGTTGACTTCTCTTTTAAAAAATAGTAGAGAATATTAGAGAGAATCACTGGGTCATGTGCCTGCACCCCAGGGGAGATGCTGAGGCACCAAAGGCAGTCTGGTACTGTAGGTCTCTCTGCCTTTTCTTCTCTGAATAGAAAAGTCTGAGAGGTGTGAAGTTGCACATACATGAGACCCAAGACCGTAAGAGAAAAAGAAAAAATAAATAAGAAGCCCCATCATCTGGTATCATGAGCAGTGATTCTGGATGTAGCATTCTCAGGAAGAGTACTCAGTTGGCACCATCCTCAGAAGGAGCTGTGGCTCATGGTGAATTGGCACACTCTTCCAGAAGGCCATGTGTTTGCTGACAGGCCCACGCACATGGACATGAGGTCTGTGTGTATGTGTGTCATCACAGACAGCCTGTATCTAGAAAGAGAGCAAGCACAGAAACATCCCCCAAATCACTGAGTTAACATTCTTTGTGTGATAAATTTAAACCCATCCTTCAGGGTAGATGGAGCGGGCTCCTGTGCCCAGGGGGATGGAGTTTGAAGGTGTCTGCAGGAATGAGGACACACCCAGCCCTTCTCCAGGGTGTGGAGCCCTTCCTTTTGGGATTCGTTCGGTCTCTTGATCCTCCAGAGGTTGACAAGTTTTCCTTTCTAGTCCCTGTGTGCATATACAGAAACATCAGGCAGCTCGTACTCCCAAAGGACCCTGCTGGATCTAGAGTCATGGATGGAATACTTGTATACATCCCTCACCCCCCCCCCATGAATTTTTTTCCGGCTAACCCCCAGTATGACAGTGTGAGGAGGTGGGGCTTTTGGGAGTGCTTTGGTCAACATGGCCAAGTCTTCATGAAAGGGTTTTGTGCACTCATAGAAGAACCCTCACAGAGCTCCCTTGCCCCTTCTTCTGTATCAGGATACGGGGAGGGGATGCTTTCTCTAAACCTGAAAGAGAACCCTCAACAGACTCTGAATCTGCTGGCTTCTTAATCTTGGACTTTCTAGCTTCCAGAACTGTGAAAAGTCCATTTCTGTTCTTTATAAGCCATCCAGTCTAGAGCGTCATCAAAGGCCTAAGGCAGAAATTGGTTCTAGGAATGGGTTACACTGAGATTCTCCCTCTAAGCTGAAAGATAGGTTGTTGCATCTTTCCTCTCTACAACCAAGTAAACAATCTGACTGCCTAGTGGAGCTCTGCATTTTGGAGGCCACATATCCTTATTTGAATGCATTATTCCAGGCTATTAATGGAGTGACCTGAAGGCTTCTAGTTTACATGACCCCATATGTAAGCTTCCTCTTGGCTATACTTCCATGAACTTTTACTCTAGCCAGTTTCCTTCCAAGGCTCTCACGCCTTTTCACTGAACCTACCTTGTAACCTGTGCTTTCTCACAATGCCTATTACCAGTAGTCTCACTGCTTGCCCCACAGCTGACATCCTTATCTCTCCTTTAAAGACAAAATGGAAGCCATGAAATAAGTAGTCTTCCAACTTTTTTTTTTTTTTTTTTTTTTTTTTACCAGAGCACTGTTCAGCTCTGGCTTATGGTGATATGGGGATTGAACATGGGACTTTGGAGCCTCAGGTATGAGAGTCTGTTTGCATAACCATTATGCTATCTACCCCCACCCGTCTTCCAACTTCTTTAGTCCCTACCTAGGGGCTTACCTTCAGGTCTATTCACTAATTCTTCATAATAAAATAGATCTGTAAAAGAGAGTAGAAGAATCTCTTGAGAAGAGCAGTTTCAGTGAAGGAATAAAAAGTCAGCTATACAAGGAGTAACTGATTAAACAGGCTCTGAGAAAACAGGAGGAAAAAATCCAAAACACCGATGGTGAAAGTAACCTTGGACAGGACACAGGAACCTTAAGTGATGAGTAGGTCAGGGATAGTTAACTGTTAGAACACAAGACTTGCATGACCAAGGCCCCAGTGGTGTCATGGTCAGTTCCCTGCACCACTTTCTGCCAGAATTAAGCAGTGCTCGTCTCTCTGTCTCTCCCCCAGAGCACTGCTGTGAGTCAGGTAAGACAAAGTATGCTTTAGCTATAACGATCAGAAAAGACGTCTCCACTGAGCAGACATCTGTGCTGCAATCTGAATGTAGTAAGAGATGGTTCTTGAATCTGCCAGTCAGTGGAGGCAGCTCAGATAACGGTCTTGAGTCTATTAGGAATGACTGTGGTTTATTTGACCAAGAGATCTGTGTGGTTAGGTCTTGGTGAGCAAGTCACACAAGGGTAGAAGAGATTAGAGGCAGAGTCAAGTAAAAGTCACATACTTTTGAGCTTTTTTTTTTTTTAAAAAAAAACTTTAAAAAATATTTATTTATTTTATTTATTCCCTTTTGTTGTCCTTTTTGTTTTATTGTTGTTATTGATGTCGTTGTTGGATAAGACAGAGAGAAATGGAGAGAGGAGGGGAAGACAGAGAGGGGGAGAGAAAGATAGACACCTGCAGACCTGCTTCACCACCTGCGCAGTGACCCCCCTGCAGGTGGGGAGCCGGGGGCTCGAACCGGGATCCTTCTGCCGGTCCTTGTGCTTTGCGCCACGTGCGCTTAACTCACTGCGCTACCACCTGACTCCCATTTTCGAACTTTTAAACACAGTTTTGCTTGAGTTTCCAGATTTTTCTCCTCCTTGCACTGTTCCTCCTACTCAAACTTTGTGGCAGATCCTTTTCTGCTGCCTGTCCTTTGTATGTTGGTGTTTGCAAAATTCTACCCTAAGCCATCCTTCTCTCTGGATTCTGTCCCTGGACAGAACAGAGAATAGGCACTGAAGGATTTGCCGACTCTGAGTACTTTGAGTTCCATATCTATCCTGGTAACTTCTTCTCAGACCAAATTCTCGTCTGCCTATAGATTAGTGGTATTGTGGCCTAATATTCACAGGATCTGATCAAGCAAGGATAAAAATGGAATTCCCTCTTCCCTTATTTTCAGCTTCTGCACATCTGTGAATATAGCCTAAATCTGTCTCTTTGTCATGGCTGTAATCTTAGTGGCTAGTACAGTACCTGGGTGATTGTTGGATTCACGACTCCAGTGAAAGAAAGGCAGAGTTCTTTCCTTGGCAGTAAGTTCACATTGCTGACCAGTAATGCATATGATCACTTTCACTACATTTTTATGCCCTGAGAGATAAATTTTAATCTTGGCAGGCTGGCTCTGAGTCTGTGTTATATTTTACCTTCTTTATTTTTTCTCTTTCTTTATTTTTTACTTATAAAAAGGAGACATTGACAAAACCATAGGATAAGAGGGGTACAACTCCACACAGTTCCCACCACCAGAACTCTGTATCCCATCCCCTCCCCTGATAGCTTTCCTATTTTTTAAACCTCTGGGAGTATGGACCCAAGTTCATTGTGGGGTGCAGAAGGTAGAAGGTCTGGCTTCTGTAGTTGCTTCCCTGCTGAACATGGGCGTTGACAGGTTGATCCATACTCCCAGCCTGTCTGTCTCATTTCCTAGTGGGATGGGGTTCTGGGGAATCAGAGATCCAGGACATTTTGGTGGGGTTGTCTGTCCAGGGAAGTCTGGTCAGCATCATGGTAGCATCTGGAACCTGGTGGCTGAAAAGAGAGTTAACATACAAAGCCAAACAAATTGTTGATCAATCATGAATCTAAAGGCTGGAATAGTGCAGATGAAGAGTTGGGGGCCCTCCATATTGTAGATAGCTAGTAGGCCTATTTTAGTTACATTCCAAAAGGCCTGTGGCTATACTAGCTTTTTTTGTTGTTGTTGTTGTTTTTCCCCTGAGCCTGACATCTGATATGCAGGTGGATCCAAGTTATTGTCTGGGGAGATGATGTCATGGCTGGAAAAAGGACCAGAAAGCTAGAACAGGGAAGAGAGTAGCTCCCTAATATGGGAAAAGGGTATAAGTATTGTTGACTGGAAACTCCCATCAATTTGATGTGATCTGGGGCCCTTGTTTCATTCTTTGATGATTTTGAAATTTTTACGTATTTTTCTTCAGCCATTGTGATTACTTTCTCTCTGAGTTTTACATAATCTTCAATTTAGATAAGAGTGCTTTGATCTTCAGTTTAGTAATTGATACAATTATCAAGTAGAATAAAGTCAGAGACTTAGAGGTAGTCTAGATATCTAGATATTGTGGTGATTTCTAACCTTGAGAGAGAAGGGGAGATAGAGAGGGAATGAGAGACAAGTGCAACACTACTTCACTTGTGAAGCTTGCCTCCTGTGGGTGGGGACTAGGGGCTTGAACCTGGGTCTGTGCACACTGTAATGTGTACACTTAACCAGGTGTGCCACTGCCCAGCCCCCAATTCATTATTGCTCTTTCCTTTTTATTTCTGTGGTTTAGTGTCTAGGGTGAGTGATGAATGACCCCCATGTAACAAACATATTAATCTTATAGTTTCTGTGGTCAGTAGTTCAAGAGAAATTTAACAGGATGGTTCTAGATTAGGATTTTTCTTGGGATCGAACTGAGTCAGTAATATGGGCTGCACTCATGCAACATGATAACCGTCTGGGTTTGAGGTAGTCTCTGAGGCTTGGCAATTTCATGATGAGGATGACAGGAGGTGGCAGTTCTGTCCATGTACCTATCCATGGAACGGTTTAAAGGTCCTTACAACATTTCAGCTGGCTTCTGCCTCTCCTGTCCACCACAAACTTACTATTCATTGAGTACAGGAATATGTCATATTCACTTAGCAAGATATCAATAAATGACATACAAACCAGTCAAAACTATAGGACATTAATAAATTCTAGTTTAAGAAAAAGTTTCTGGAATACTAATCTTGATTTTCATATGATGGAAGGGCTTCTTTGTTAAAAAATAAATAAATAAAGCCTTCTCAGCTGAAACACAAATAAAGCAAAATAGTAAAATTTAGAAATGTTTAAAGGAAGACAGTGAATGCTTCTTTCCCGTGAAGTTTTCAGATACACCCCTTCCAAGTGTTGCCTGGACACACTTCTCAAGAAAGTGAGGAATCTTTATATAATTTATTTTCCTTTTTTGTCTTCCTTACCCAGAAGGACAAAGGAAATACCAAAACTTTCCCAAATGAAGCATGAGTTTAACTTACTACCCAGATTATTGACCTATTATGATTTGTCTTGATTAGAAGTCAAATATGTGCACATGTTGATTTTCATCCTTGACTGCACACCAGACTCAAGTGCAGAGTACTTAGAAATCACAGTGTTGGGGGTCGGGTGGTAGCAGGTAAGCACACATGGCTCAAGGACTGGCATAAGGATCCTGGTTCAAGCCCCCGGCTCCCCACCTGCAGGGGGTTAGCTTCACAGGAGGTGAAGCAGGTCTGCAGGTGTCTATCTTTATCTCCCCCTCTCTATCTTCCTCTCCTTTCTCCATTTCTCTCTGTCCTATCCAACAACAATGACATCAGTTACAAGAATAATAATAACCACAACAATGATAAAATAACAAGGGCAACAAAAGGGGAGCATGAGTTTAACTTACTACCCAGATTATTGACCTATTATGATTTGTCTTGATTAGAAGTCAAATATGTGCACATGTTGATTTTCATCCTTGACTGCACACCAGAAGCAGTGGATTCGTGGTGCAGGCATCGAACTCCAGCAATAACTCTGGAGGCAAAAAGAAAGCAAGGCAGGCAGGCAGGCAGGCAGGAAGGAAGGAAGGAAGGAAGGAAGGAAAGAAGGAAGGAATCCCAGTGTCTAAACTGTTCTTCAAACCAAATAAATCAGAATGCTTATAGATGAGATTAGGCTTCATTGGTTTTTAGGGATTCCCAGCTAATTCTAATGACTAACCAAGAGTGAGAACCCTTGTGCTCAACCGGAGGTTCCTTATTGGGTAAAAGAATTCGACTTGCTCATCTCCCCGGTAAGTTTCCTGATCTCTTCTGACTATAGTCCATCTGTGTAGGGTTTCTCGTTCAATTTTTTCTGTCCTGAAGGATTCTTGAGACAGTCATATGAAGTATCAGAGACAAAAGACAACTAGAAATAAATACTTTAAGAATTTCCAAATGTCTACTTTTACTTAGTAATAATGGTTTAGTCATTCTTTGACAAAATGACTGTATATGGTGAATGTATCCTCCTATGGTGGGAAGGAAGTGTCTCTTCTCATTGTCACTCCTTTCTACCACTCTCTCCACTACTTACTCACCACCCTCCTATGCAGAGCGGACTTGGTTTCTCCTTTATTCACCTCTTTTTGGTGGTTTAGAACTGTTGACCCACTGTCTCACCACTCTGCTGTCCCTAGGAAGTAATGGATCCAAAGGGAAAGGTACCTATTCTTGATGCCCAGGGGTGCTTCTTCTCTCTGTGGTCTGCAAGAATAGCTGAGTGACTAGAGACAAGGTCTTTGCTTCAGAGCAGTGTTCTATTGGTGTATTTTGCTCTCCCCTGAATAGAGAGGAATGAACAAAGCTTTGTTCTTCATTTGGCACTATGGAGATAATAACAGTGAAGATTTACTAACTGTTTGGTGACAGCCAGGGCCTTTATTTATACCATCCCATTTCATATTCTTGTCACTTCATCAAGCTGGCTACTATTGCCATTCCCATTTTATAGGTGAAAAAGTAGAAATGTATAGATGTAGAACAACATATCCAAGGTTGCTGGCTAATAATAGGGGAAGGAGTTAGTACTTGAGCCCAGCAGGCTGAAAAAATGGAACATTTTTAAAGATAATGTATGAGGGATTAATGACAGTATTTTTGTTTTTTCACTCAGTTACCCAGTACATGAAGCAGATTCTCTTATCTTGATTTTATAGATAAAAAAAAATGAGAGCACAGGGTAATCGAGCTACCCTTTTTCCTGAAAACATGCAGCTGTCTCTTGTTATCATCATTGAATGTTGCACAGTGATGACATTCCTCCATTTCTTTTTAATTTGTTTGTTGAAATGCTTTTCAAATAGGGGTGTTTTCCTTTGAAATTTGATAGTCTACTATTGTCATTGATGTAGGAATAAAATATAGTAATTGCTTGGCTATTTGCTACTATCCAAGATAATGAATTCATTCCCTAAACTTATCACCAGGACCAATAAAAGGCACTAATTAATTTTTATTGTTTAAAAAATCCCATCTATCATTTGAAAAATGAGGTAATGTATCAGAACCAGAAAGGCTGAGAATAGACTCAGCATCACATGCTACATTGGTGGTGGAACTAAGGTAAGGGAGTTGCTCTCCTGCCTCTTCTCTTTCTCTGGAGCAGAACCTCAGTCCTGGACCCTGGACTCGAAGTCTCTACTGCTATCTGAAACAACCTGTAGGTAGTTAAAGCACTGTCCAGCTGTCCTCCTGGCACTTTGCCTTCACCTCTCTGTCCTGTAGCCAAGTTGGGGCTCACTGAGAAGAAGAGGGAGCAGCCTGTGGGTTCTGAATTGTTTCTGTGAGGCTGAGTTGCCAACCCTGGAAATTATGCCTGGTGTATGGGAGCCCTGGGAATGTGCCCAGGTTGCCATGGGGAGGTTTCAGCCCTGCCTGCTGCCACAGCCCTGGCTGCAAATCTACCCACCACCACCCTTCCCCCAATTCCTGTCTTGCTGATTATCAGCAAGCAAATGAGAAGTCAGGAGAGAAAGTTTCAACCTGCTAGTTCAAAGGGAAATAGCTAGAAACTTTGTCTTCTTACCATGTTAACTCTCTTAGCTCAGGAGAGGGAGAGTATTTATTTGGTAGAGGAGGAAATGGGGAGAAAATGATCCTGCAGGCTTAGGATAAGTGAGAGGATGCTGGAACCTGAGAAGGAGAGGGAGTCAACCTGTGTGAATACTGTTCAGCTGTCCATCTGTTCACACCTACTTTTGTAGTTGCTGACCTCAGACCCAACTACTTACCCTGGTCTGTTCCTCCCATGCTCCTCTTCTTCCTGCTGCCCCTTTTCCCTTCTCCTTCACGGCTCCTAGGTGATAGGGAGAGTGACAGCAACAGAGATAAACTGGTGAGAGGGAAGGGCAGTCAAGGACAAGGACAAAGCTACTGCCAGTGACCCTGGTCTGTATTTGGAAGCACACTGCTATGGTTTGCCAGGATGGAAAGTAAGGTTGCTTGGACTGCTGTGTTGGGAACGAAATGAAATCACTCAGTGGGAAGCACTGCCTGACACTGTCTCAAATACTGTCTAAGTCATCCCATTGGTATTTGTGGACCACAGGATCCTGAGAATCTGGTCACTCCCTAGTTCTCCTTGGCAGAAGATTCTGAAGCACTTCAACATTACTACATAGGAGGAAAAGGCAGTGTAGGCAAGATGCTACAGGGAACTCTTTAAATTTCAAGTTAGGAAATTAGCCTAGTGAGTTGTGATGAGAACAGTATGAAAAATGAAAGGAATAGACAGAATTGCTGTGTACATGGATAAAGTATGTGCTGTTTTACAAAGCTTTTTTAGTAGCATGTATGAGTTTAGAGAGTGATCACAGCATATTTCTCAGAGTAACAGTCAAACACTTTTAACATTGTTTCTATTTCGAAAAGTGTCATGAATGAGGAATTAAATAGCTGTGTGACCTTTGATAAGATATTTCACCTCTGAGTTTCTTTTCCATAATTGTAAAGTAAATACATGAAGCCACAGGAGGGGACTCTGTTTTATGGCAGTACTGGGGGTTGAACCTGGGTGGAGTCTCCATTATGAAAAGTCTTTTTGCATAATCATTATGCAAAAGCCCTAGTCTGCGGATTTCTAAGCTCACTTCAACCTTCAACTTTTATACACTTCAGGAGTAAGTAATCAGGTCCTCCCCTTTTAAAAATATATTTGTGACTTAATAGTGGTTTACAAAATTTTAAATTTTCAGGGTTGTATTTCTCATTCAGCATATGTGTGCTTGAGTCACCACTCCTACCACACTCCTCTGATAACCACAATAGTTCTCACAAAGTCTAAAAACTAGTTGGCTCACCCTGTTTCTAGAGGTTCTCCAGGAAGGAGGTGACATCCTCTCCAGTGCACAGTGATTTCCATCAGGGTGTAATGCCTTGTCTCCTTAGGCTCAGCTTCCACTCACTCACCAGGTGTGCACTGATGTGCGGACCTCTTCTAGGTGCTGGGACATCAGCAGTGGAAGAAAGCTTCTCTGCTCTGGCTCTGCTTCCCTTAGGAATCCCTGTAGCAGTTTAGATTTTCCCATTCCCCATCCCCTTCAAAGAGAATAGAACACATGTGAAAACTTTCTGTAGACTTGGGAGGACAGTGTCATTTTTCAGTAGTTGCTTTAGAGTCTCAGTTTCTCTTTCTCTGAGGTGGGAATATAACCTTGGAGTGCTAGTAGTACAGGATGTGAAAGGATTCCTGAAGGGCTTTTGTACTCAGAGGGGTGCTTTGACCTGGTCATTCCAAATAGATGGAAATATATGAATGTTTCAGACTAGAAAATATTACTTCCCTTGGATGAAATTTTTTTCTAGTAGCTCTTGAACCCACAGACCATTTACTGAAAGGCAATTCACTTTTTAAAAAAATCAGTTTTAGCTTCCTAACTTGTTCTGCTCTTAGTATAGATAAGAAACCTCCTTTGAGGGCTTAGGATTTGGTGTGACATCTTTTTGACTAAATAGACTAAAGTGCAAACTTTTGGGGAAGAGACTGCTGGGTCAGGTGAAGCCTGCAGGGTGCTGGAGTCCCAAAGTTTAGGAGAGCAGTGGGCACTTTGGAATCTGACTTCACCCTGGCCACCAGAGGGCATTCAGAACCTGTTGTTCCACACCACACAGTGGTATGCCACTTCTGTCAAATACATTCTGACAGTTTGAAGGAAGACTAGTAAAATGATTTTTGGGCCATGTTTGAATGCAAGTTTCCAGGCTGATGCTTGGCTCTCTCATCACCCCAAATACAACATGTAGGTCCATTCATTGGCACAATTCTCTACTGAGTGCTGTTTATGTAGCAAACGCTGACTATATGCTGTAGGCCCAGCCTTGATTGTGGCATGACCTCTGCCCTCCAGGAGCTCCCTGTCTTGGTTTCTCCAAAGACATCAATGGCTTGTTCTGCCACTGTGGTCCCACACAATCCCAAGCCCAAGGTTCTGGGACTGTTTTCTCATAATGAACTAAAAGTTCTAGGGGTTAGGTCCACAACTTTATTGTCAATTTCAAATGAGAGAATATATAGCTTTGTGAATGGAAATTAGGAAAGAGAACTTTTGTTGCCTTTGATATTTTTGCTAAACTCAGAAATACCTACTGGAACTGACTACATAGCTTTATTATAAGCCAGGGATTGCTATTTTGCTGTATAAACACATGCAGGAATGATCAGTATTTCTGGATCCAAGTTTTTCAGTCGTTCACAGAAAAGATCAGCACACTAAGACTGCCCACTAGAAAACTCAGTGGAAATGAAAGAGAATGTGACCATAGGCAAGACACAGTGTAGCTCCATGTTGCGACTTTACTGCTTCTTTGTCATGTTTCTGCAGTGAGGAGTTTCCTTCCAGGGCTGGGAGTACCTGTGCCAGTGCTCTTACCTGATGTAGATCCTAGGTTTAGTTTATGTTAAAACTGGGATTTGGGGCCCAGAAGTAAATAACTGGCTAACCAAGAGATTCAGTTTTACTTTATTATGGTAACTTGGGTAAGCATGTTAATGGGTGGTGTGTTACATCCATTTAATTTATCCAATGCTCTGTAAGAAAATAGAATGGAATGAGGGTAGAATTCTGGGACCCATTTATCCTATCCCACCCTTTTGAGCCAGAAGGTGTAATCCACAGGGTAAATTCAAAATTTCTGGTAAGATGACGCATGTTCCAGGACTCTGATGGGTACTGAAAGTTCTTCATTAAATAGAATAACTATGGTGTACAGAGTCTGCTTGATTGATTTGAATGTTCTCTAAATTATTGGGCAGGAGTACTGTAAATTATTGGACTTTACCTTGTGACATTCATACTGATGAATACTGATGAATGTCACATACTACACCTTAGACACTTGTGTCTTCCTATCTCTGCCCTCTGCAGATTAGATGCACTCAAGTTGAAAGCCTGCTGCAGCTGGCAGAGTAGTTGCTTCTGTAACCTCTAAGCAAAATGCAATATTTACTGCTTCAGAAAACTAGATGTAATATGAGAAGGACTGAACTGGTCTCTATGCCTTGTCCTCTTCGTAATTTCGCCTGATATTTGCCTAGAGACAGTACTGACTCGAGTTTTTTTTTTTTCCCTCTATTGGGGGGGGGGGAATTAATGGTTTACAAACAACAGTAGTTTGTATGTGTGTAACATTTCTCAGTTTTCTACATAGCAATCTAACACCCCGCATGTCTTCCTCTGCCATCATGTTACTAGAATTATTTTTACCAGAAGCTGAAGAAAAAGAAAATCGATTACTCAATTTGGTATTTTTAGGTAGCAGAAAGTCCTTTGAACTGGAATGAAGGTGACCTGCATTTCTAGCCCTAACTACTTAACTACTGACAAGTGTTCTTGATGACTATGGTAATGAGGACGGGCCACCTGACTGAGAATATAGCCTTGGCCCCTCGCCTTTGGGACTCATGCAAATTCTAACCAAATCCTATCATTTCTGAGATCCTTTCCTCTTACTTTTAAAGTAACACTGTACATTCTGTTTCATGTGTTGGGTTGTAGTAAAAGGTATTTCTTAATTGTGTAGAAGTGTTTAAGTTACAAAGATATACTCAGATGTGAGTGTCATTTTGGGCATCTGTGCTTCAGAATCTTAGTTTTCTGAAATTTCTTATTCTTCATCACCCCCATTCAGCTGGGACACTGCTGGTTATATATTGCCTTGCCTGCCCTTCTCTGCCCTGACTTCCAAACAATAGTTTCTGAGAATGAGATTACTACAACTAAGTGTTTATATGTATTTGGTTTGTAAAAACCCTCACATTGTCCAGGCCTCTTGGTACTGAGTTACACAGTCTAATTACCTCCTGGTAGATATTCGAGACCTGCTGGCTTGAAACTCAAGGACCTTTGCCTGCAGCTAATGTCGCTTCCTGTAAACATGCACCTGTGAGAAATAGACCTTATTTCTGCCTGGAAATAAAAGTTCACAAATAACAAACCAACCAGCAGCAAAACTTATGACAAGTGGATAGCTAATGCAAGATGCTTTAGAACGCTGACAAACTTCTTTCTCCAAAGCCAGTTTTCACTCCTTTTGTGGTCAATAAATGCCCATGACTTAGCCTTACTAAGTTTAATTTGCTTTAAACTGTGGTGGGGTTGGAATTAATTGAGTCACATTAGATCAGATTTTAGAGATGGGTCTCCTTTTCTTCCTTCCTCCCACTCCCCCAGACACCTATGATTTGAGTAAGCTCAGACTGAGGTGAGGGATGAAGTAGGAGGAGGGTGGAGGTGATTAGAGAGATATCTCACTAAGTAGGGTGCATGCCTTGATATGTATGCTGGGCCCAGGCTCAACTCCCAACACCATGCAGGGGGCGCTATAGCATTAGAAGAAACTCTAGAGCTGTCTATTCCTCTCTCTGTCTACAAGAAAATGCAGTCTGGAGTATTGAGACTGTGTATATGTAAAGTCCCGACTCCATAGAAAAGAAAGGAAGAAAAAGCGAGAGAGAAGAAAAAGAAAAAGAAGTGACAGGAAAAATGATGGGGCAGGGGGGACTACTGATAAAAGGAGAAAAGAAAGAGGAAGAAAAAGAATGAGAGTTCAGGTGGGGCAAGAAGAGTAGCAAGGAAGTATATATGGAAAAGATGTCTTTACTCCAACCTCCTATGAAACAGAGCAGAAGCAAGTGTTTTAAAACATGGCCAGCCATTCCCAGATGTCCAATAGGTGTTCCGTGCATGACTCTAGACTGCCAGGGACTCCAGAGCCAATTCTCTACCAACACCAGAACCCCCTGTTGCTGAGCCTTTTCTCAGTAGGCAGCAGCAGCTCACAGCCCAGAAAGGTTTAAGGAGACTTAGTTAGAAGAAAGAACCCTACAGAAGAAAGTAGCTTGGCTAAGTCAAATAGCCAGTGACATAGAGCCAGGATCTGTACTCCAGTCTGCCTGTATCTCAAATCCTAATTCCTCCAAACCACAAGACTCCTGGGAGCAGGAGTTAGGTCAAGTGGTATGACTAGCTTATGACTCTTAACTATATGTTTTAATGATGCTTTCCAAAAGCTTTTGGTGTCATATGGAACCTGAGCCTGGGTCTACTATTTTCCCCATAACTACACTTTAAAGCTAAGAAATCTGACTACTCACACTTACCTTCTCTATTACCATGTAAGCACGATTTTTTATTGAACCAATAGTCTCTGGAGCTGTAGGCATTCAAGTTGAGCTGTCTTCCTGGCTCCAGGATTACTCTCTTTATTTAAAGTAAAGAGGTGAAGGACAGCTACTAGATGTTTTTACTCATATATAGAATACAGATGACTAAAATAAATTAACTTGTAAAGACAATGGTAAGATTGCCTCTTGGGCTTTGTGAGAAGTCTGGTAATTGAGAAGCTTTAGTGGAGTGTGGTGACTTAACACTGACCATGTAAGGTCACACTCAATCATCATTGAAACTGAACATCTCTCTGGCATTGCTGGGGATTGAATTTGGTACTTTGTGCTTCCAAGTCTGATACTCTAGTCACTGCACAACTCCCTGAGTCACCCCTGAGTCCTGTTTGAGCTTAACTGTTACCTGCCTGGAATGAAGTATGAATGGTCTCACAGTGTGCCTAGCTCAGCTGGTCAGGGGTAGGCCATGTGTAGCCACCCAGCAAGAATGGAGTGACTTATCCTTCCTTCTTTATTATTGTTTCCACTTCATTCTCTTCAGCTATCTGAGAAATGTAGCAAAACACAGTCTGTCAAAATAAGAGATTCTGATTTTCCCTGTGTCCTTCAACCCCGTACTGGGCTAGCATGTCTGATCAACCAGGATTAGGAAGTGTAATAGTGGGAGAGAGGGTGGCTGGAGACTTCCTCAGAAACTCAGGCATCATTTGTATATCTGTTTTATTTTTTCCTTTAAAATGCAAAAATGAATTTAATGTTCCATCAAATGTGTAGGAGGCATGGGGTTCCTATCTACTGAGTCCTCCCCCAAGAATTACAGGACACACATTATCAATCACTGTTAAACACTGACTTGTACCACTGTGCTTCTTTGGTGAAACAATAACTTTGAGAATTAGCGTTTCCTGTTAAAAATTGTCTCTGCTTCTGTCTGGTCCTGTGATGCCTAAGATTCTAGTACATCAACTTTCTGTAAAGCCTGCATATTGGCCAGGGCCTAGCTGAGGGTTAAATTGATACCTCATTATTGATGTTTGTTTGCTTTTTCTCTTGTACCAGGCTCTCATAAATTTTAGAAATAAATGAAAATGCTTTAGTTCAGATCCCAAGAGGATTTTCCCCTGCAGCTGATTTTACTATAATATATAGCTTAATATAAGACTTGACATTCTGAATACAGTTAGTCTTCAAAGTGGATTAGGGTTGCTGTGCTTTAGGCACTTCCAAAGCATTAGTTGCAATATATTGCATTAGCTTTAGCAGTTGCTCCTCCTATAATGAAAGGGATAGAAAGATCACCCGCTTGAATTGAAAACCCAAATGCCAGCTTTTAACTTTCATTGAGTGTGATGGAGATGATAATTGAATGGCAAAACCACTCCCATTGTTAGGAAGCAGTGAAGCATTCTCTGCCTCCTTTGGAAGAGGCAACCACAGAAATCTGAGATAGTGTAGCTAGAGAATCCTATTCAGACTAGTAATAATAATAGTGATCATTATCATAATTGTACCGATTGTTACATTTTCCCACCTCGCTCCTTCTCCACAGACCTTAAAATCAGTCCATGTTTATTCTGAGCTAATACACTGACCTCAGTCCTTTTTCATAACATGTGCGCGCGTGTGTGTGTGTGTGTGTGTGTGTGTGTGTGTGTGTGTGTGAGAGAGAGAGAGAGATAGACAGACAGACAGACAGACTAGGGAGTTACCAAGATGATAAATGGATGTGGCCTATTGGCATTGTAGAGATGGAGTGGATTTTTGTCATGCTCTGTAGTTTGTGTATGATGTGTCAATACAATGCTTCTCTTACTGTCTATGGTGCATTATTATATTAGTGATAAAAATGTGATGCTTATACACTGCAGATGAAAAAATAAGATAATTGCAAATTTTCTTAACACTTTTTTTTTTCTGTGCTGGAACATGTGTGTAGTGCTTCCTGTGGATTGCCTTGTCTCATATATTCAGGAGACGGGCACTGTGGTGACCAATCTGATTTTTCACATGGGTTCACTGAGTCACTGTGAAATTAATTTACTAGTGCATGATGGGTCCAGGATTTGGATCTAGACATTCTGATTCCAGAACTTTTGTTCTTAAGAGCCAAGTCATATTGCCTCTCGTAAAGAAACACATTAGTGAGTATTAAAAGCTGAATCAAGTTGGAATATATTCTGTAAATGTCAAGGATGAGCAAATATGTCATTGACAGCTAATATGTTCAAGATATGTGTCTGCACATCCAATCTACATATTTCTTTCACACAAGTCCTGTAGTGAAAACAAATAGTTCATCTATCTATATCTATCTATCTATCTATCTATCTATATGCAATAATTATATATTCTAGGTGCCTGAATGAGTTTTCATGTCAGGGACCAAACTTAGGACCAAGATGTTAATACTAAACGTTGAAAACATTCCCCCAAGAGGAAAACCAGGCAAACCATGGCAGAATCTAGTGTCAGATTTTCCTGTATGAATCCCAGCTCAGCTGCAGACTATCTGTGTGTCTTTAGGTGATCTTTCCAAGTTTTTAGGTGACTTTTTTCTCGCTTGAGAATTAGAACACCAACTAACTTATTGGGTTGATTTGAGGATTAAGATTATGTTGATTCACAGTGTGTAATAAATTTAAGCCAATCTTACTATAGGTGTGTTTGGCTGTTGATGTTGGCTTAATCTAGATAAAAATTCTCTTCTCACCTTCAGCATAGAACCTGTGTATCAAAGTTATTCTTTGTAACAGTACCTCTCAGAAAACAATTGTTCCTGGAATCTGAGAAAAAAAAAGCTCTTACTAGGTATTAAAGTCTTAACTGCCAATCAAATGGAAACATGGAAACCTATTAGCTTAGACATTCTGCTGTGGTCCTGAGGTGGCCCATGGAAAACAGACCTAGGAAGGATGAAGTAGTTTTAATTTTAGAAGTATGTGGCAACCTCAGTAACTCAAAATGTTCATCAAATAGAGGTTTCTTTTTCAGAAGTATGTGGTAATGTGCTTCTGGACACAGCTTTCCATAATTAATGGATTAACTTTTTACCTCTGAAGCACAAAAAATGGGTTAACAAAGGAGTCAAAGAGTGGGCACTTCTTGACCTACTTCTCGGTCCATAGAATGTGGAGGTGGACTTCCTCTGAGATATTTTTCCACTTTGGAGCTCAAACAAATGCTCAGACATTTAGGAGGAATTAAATTATGGCTTGATGCTAGCTTTATAATCCAGGCTGCACAATCCTCTAGGCAGGAAATAAATGGAATATTACTTTGTTTTGTGGAGTGTAGAAGCAGCACCAGAACTCCAGTCTGCCTAGTCTTCCTGAGGTGATGTTGGAAGGTTGGCCTATCTGGAGATAAGGAGGAGAAATTCATAACAGAAAGAGGATAGGTTAAACTCTGATTCAGGGTGTTTTCTTAAGAGTTGATAGATAAGCTGCAGTGTTCAAGTGCTTTCTTGGCTCCTTTCTGGAATTGTTCCCCCAAAGATTCATAGTCCAAACACTGTTACCTAAGAAACCTAGCTTTTAGTTAATCAGGAATGAATGTTCTGGACAAAGAGCACTGAGGGCCCAGATGACTTTTCTTGAGACCTCTTAAGTGGTGTAGGCTAAAGTATGATGAGGTACTCTAGGGTATGTATGACCAGAGGCAGAGCTATCCCTTGGGAGACCACGAGGCTGCGACAGTCCAGGAGCTCAGTTTCTGTATCTCCAGAAGGGCATTGCTGGAGGGGAGCAATCTCCAGAGAGCCTGAGGCCCAGAAGCTGATTACATAGTTCCATCGTCAGCTTTCATCTGTACATTCTCTTTCCTTTCCTGAGCCTATGCAAGGTGTAGGCCTGTGAACTTGGCACAGGATGACAGAGATGAATGGAACATAAATCTTGCCTTGATGACAGTTATGGTCTGAGGAAAGGGAGGAAATGAGCACCTACAAGTTCTGTATGATACATGGTGGAAAATGAGGTGTTGAAAAGCAGTGTGGGGAAGTTGCCCCAAGGTTTTCTTTGTACCAGGGAAGATTTATTTGACAGACTATGGAGAACAATCCCAAAGGAGAAAAGTATGTGAAGTAGTTATAAAAATGCCAGTAGAAGAGCATGAAAATGTATGGGTTTATCCCAGAGACGCAGAGCCTATGGAATATTCTAGAACCATAGGTCTGATGCTTCTGAGAGCTACTGGTCTCCTCAATGTGAAAATGGTTTACAGGATCAGTCTCTACTTGAACAATACTGGAACACTGCCTAACTCAACTTATCTTGGGAGGTGGGGGAGTTATCAGTATCTCATCACTAGGAAGTGGAGGCAGTCTCCAGAGAGATGGAGGGAGGCAGAGAGGGTGGGTGAGGTGGGGGGGGGGGATTTATGCACAAAGACAGACAAAAGGACAGAAGAAAGAGAAAGAGGCAAGGTCATCAGGATTTCCAATGGAACCAGTGAGTGCTGAGTGGTTGATCCTTGAATTAAACTGGGGAGATTTTATTAGGATTGGAGTGGAGCCCAGTGTTCTGGTTCCAAGGTCCAAGATGCAGGAGGTGAGCTTGCACAAAATGAGATCATGTGACCTAGTCTTCAAGAAAGGAGACTTTAGTCTGACTAGTGAGATTTAAGCCCTTGTCTTTCTACATCCTGGAAACAGGTTAGATCTACCATTTCAAAGCTGAGATAGAGTATGAGGACCAGGGAGAAGCTATGTTCAGTGGTCTTTTGGTGATCACTGAAGCTATGTTTCAGCAGGATGTGGGAAGCCTCCTCTTTTAAGCATTCCAAGGCAGTGGGGTCTCTGCTGCCCAGTTTCTAAGAGGCTAGTGGTTTTGATGAGGACCTGCATGAGGCATGATGTGGACCATTCTGAGTAACGAGAGCCCTGAGGCCCCAGTACTCACAAACCCCTGCTGACTCCCCTCAGCTCTACAGTTGACCACTAACAGGTAAGAGAAATTAGACACATTTGTGTGCACCAACTCATTAGTTGAAAATGAAAACCTGTTTACAGGCTCTAAATAAGCCACTAAAAGTAGTTTTTGCAAGTATTTCTATCACATAAATTCTAAATATTTGGGATAGTGTTTCTTTCTCTTAGATTTATTTACTTATTTATTTATTATATGAGAGAGACCAGACTATCATGCCACCATATCTGGTGCTGAAGATGAACCTATGGATACAAATGCAAGTTCTATGTTCTATCATCTAAGTCACCTCCCTGATTGCAATTAAATGTTTTTTAAAGGAACATTCAGAATTAAAAAGTAACTCCTAAGGAAATTGGTATTAACTTTGTGGTGTTAAAATTAGGATGTAAAGGGAAATGTAAAACAGGGAAGCAAAACTAAATCTAACCATTTGCAGATTTACAATTCTAAAAATTAATTTATTTACCAAGTTGGAAATCAGAATCTCCACTAAAAATATGAGAGATAAATAGTTGAATGTCAGCTGAAAAATATATTTTAGGAATCAACATAGAGTAAGAAAAATAGTTAATAGGAAAAGTATTGATTTTAAATTCAGAAAACTTGAGTTTAAATCAAATTGACAAAGTTCTTAATCTCTCTTTGCCTCAGTTTCTCCATCTCTAAACTAGGGAAAATGATATTTAGCTCAATTTTTTACTGTGAGACTTAGATGAAAAATTATTATACCTTGTTTAAGAATTACTCAGTGAAGCTGAAAATTTCTAGGACATTGGGACCTTTCTAATCTTTGCCTGACTGAAGCAGAGTCTTCATTTGGTTCAAATTCTCATTATAATGTATTCGCTTGAATTGGGAGGGCATGAGCATGTGAGTTGCTTATGTACAGACATACTTTTATTAAGTTGTGGTGTTGGTGTTAAGTTTTTTATAATTCATGTAATGTTTAAAATGCATCAAGGATGTGTCTCACATAAAGGAATGTTATTTGTGTAAAGCAGAAAGGCCTTTCCAAAAGCAAATAAGCATTCTATTATACCTTTTGTATAATCTAAATGTTTGCATTTTAGGATTAGTTCTAGTAAGGTATTTGTGTTTGACTAACTTCTTGCTCTGAGTGGGTTTATGAGGGAATTAGATGCACACAGGATGTGTTTTGGACTTCTTGCTGAAGTTTGTTTTTTAATTATTCTTTGAAGTCAAAGTAACCCTACAAAGTAGTACTGGAATAGTTAAGAACAAATTTGACCAAAAGATGATTGACTTACAAAAGGTGGTTTCAATTCGAGCCTTATGACTTTGGTCTAAGATTTATCTTTTCAGTGCCTCAGTTTCTCATCTGTGAACCTATATAGGGCAGAGTGGAGGAAGGGTGGATTTTGGACTAGATATCTAATGTTTATCCCAAGTCTGTGATTATCACTTAAGTCCCAGTGTATATCAAGGGAGCTATCAGGGAAACAGAACTCATTATTTTCCTTGAAATGTGGAGAAACAAAGCCACTTTCTGTTCAGTGATACATTTCATGTTTATATGGGTATGTTTCATGTTTATTTGGACACTGAATTATTCAACAGTTGGCCTCCTCATAGCATGAACCTAATTCCGAGTGATGAATTGGGTACGTGTAAAAAAACAGTCTGTTTTTATGAGTCCGTTTGTGAAACAAGTGATTTATAATATATGAATGATCATTCCAACTCATACATTTTTTAAATCTATATTTTCATACACTAACATTTCTCAAAGCAAAGCAGACTTTTCCAGTTCGTAGAATGAGAGCTACAGTAGAGATTTGAGAGATCACCTAGCATAACCAATCTCCAAACTCCAATTTCAACATACTTAAAATACCATACAGTCACTAAATCTAGGCAAATGGTACAGAGTATGAGTCCCTGGAAGAGGGGTGGGTAGCAAGCACTCATACTTTCAAGTCTAGGGACAGCTCCAGGGCAGAGTGCATCCAGATTAGAGGCAAAGGTCAGATCCTGACAAATAGGAGCATCCCACAGTGCAGCTTCCATTAAGGCAAGAGTTCATGCCAAATGCAGAGTTTTAATTGAGTTGATGCTGGCAAACCACTTAGAATCGTATCTGGTGCATAATAAGTTCTCAGTGAATATTAACTTTTGTGATAAAAACAAATGCAGAATGTTGCAGAGATGAGTTATTTACATTTGCTCCCCATTGACATATCCCTTACAGAAAAGTTGACAATTCAGAGTTGATAACAATAGTCCAGAACTGGAGTCCTGGGTTTGCCCCATAGAAACCTCCAGCCAGCGCTTCCTTCATTAGCTCTTTCCTGAGAGTCATTGCAAAACAATTGCAGGTTTTTGTCTGAAAGGTGTGCAAAAGCTAGTAGTCGCTCACTCCCCACCCAAGGGGTTGCAGACAAGCCACTGTACCCTATCAGAACAGTCTAAATTGATTCAGTATTAGCTTCCAGGGTAATAAATTACGATGACTCTGCTCAATCCCAGAAGTAGTTTGTAGCACACTGCTCCAAGCATCTCTACTTCTTTGGGTCTCAGTTTACCTGTCTGTAAAAAGTGACTGTTTTTCTGAATGGGGGGGGGGTGGGCTGACCTGAGTTCCTGTTTGAAACAATTTCAGGTGGCTACTTTAGCATTCCTAAGTAGTCATTGCCTAGAGATTTGGAATCCTTTTTTTAGGTGAGCAAAGTGCCCTACTCGTTGAGTCTCAGTCTTTGCATTCAAAGTCCTTTATCATCTGTGAAGCTTCATCTTTTAAATTATTTATTTTTCTGTTTACTAGAGACAGAAAAACTGAGAGGGCTGGGGAGAGTAGAGAGGTAGACAGAGAGACAGACACCTGCAGCCCTGCTTCTTGTGAAGCTTTTCTTCTGCAGGTAGGGACCAGGGGCTTGAACCTGGGTCCTTGCACACTATAACATGAACACTTAACCAGGTGCACCACCACCTGTTCCCTGAAGCTTCATCTTTTAATGTGTGATTTTAGAAAGAGCCTATAAAGTCCTGTGCCTCATTTTCTAATCTCTTAACCAGAATGAACAGTGAGATAAAGTGAAGGTTGAACCAGATCTCTGAAATCTCTGTTCCATCCTCCCAGGCTTTTGTGATGACCCAGATGTAAACTCCTTCAGGTCATACTACTGCTTTTGCACACTCTTCTCTTTAGCGACTAGAGCATAATGCTCTCAAAAGCGTAGTTGAATGGCTGAGTAGAAGATTTGTAGCATGACCTCTTGCTCTCACCTTATAGTCAGCTGAACATTTTGATCCATCAAAATTTTTATTAATAGCTGGGAAAGTGACTTGAATATGCAGATTTCATTTCTTATATTCTCATATAACTGAGAAGCACTCTGGCCCCATAAATACATATTTTACCATTAATAAAAATAAAATACTAATGTGAACACAGGTGCTTAGTAGAGGTCATGTTACAGTAAACTTCCTAAGATGGCCCATGGAAATGCAACTTCAACTGACCATTATTCTAGGCTTGCCCCCATTTCTGCTAACTTCTAGCAGACACCAAGAAAAAACCTCTTGCTAGTCAATCAGGAGAATCACACGTATCTTTAAGGATTATTCTTAGTAATAGGTGAACAATTTTTACAGAAGCTTTTCAGAAACTCTTTATAGGTACCTAGTATTTTATTGTGCTTCAAGTCTGGGCATATTCAGTACTTTTTTGATTGATTTGCTAGATTAGAAGGTACACATCCAAGCTTCATTTTTTTTTTTTTTTTTAACCAGAGCATTGTTCAGCTCTGGCTTATGGTGGTGCGGGGGCTTGAACCTGGGACTTTGGAGCCTCAGGCATGAGAGTCTGTTTGCATAACCATTGTGCTATCTACCCTCTGGCCTCAAATTTTTTTTTTTTAGCAGAGATATAGGCAGAGATCCATATTAAATGACATAACGACACAGCTGTGTTCTGTTCCTCTGAAACATAGCATCCACCAGTTTTGTGCATGTGCACCTCCCCCCCCCCCCACTTCTCTGTCTCTCACACACACACACACAGATGCCTCTTATTCCTGCCGTGCCTTTTTCTGGGAACAGCAGTGTAATGTGACAGCCCCATACTCACTTCTTCCTATTCTATAACTGTAGCCATTGCATTTCTTCTCTAATTCCACCACTGAAATCCTTCTATCTGACACTACTAACCAGCTCATTATGAAATTTCAGGGAATTGTCTCCAACATCACAGCATTTGGGCACCTTTGATCTTACTAAGATATAGTATTGGAAAAGCATGATTTTTAGTTTTAAAGACCTTAATCTATGCTTGCACTCATTTTCAACTTAACTATCTATGTGAGCCTCGGAAAGTGACCTTCTAAAATCTCCCATCACTCTAAAAATGGAATTTTTTTCTTTAAAAAAAATTTTAATTAGTCAATTAATGGTGGTTTACAAGATTATTAAAATTGAACTTTTGTGTTCACTTTCTCAGGGATGTAGGGAGCAGTATTGGCTTTTGTGTGTGAAGCGTTTAGCCTGTTGCTGGATTTGCAGTCTTCATTTAGTGAATGTGGTTTCCTCCATCCCTTACCTTCCAGATCACCATGCCCCGTGGTGTTCTCCCAGTCTGCATTTTCACAGGCTTTTCTTTGCCTGTTTCTGCTCATTGCATTTCCCCCTATCCTATTTCAGACTTTCTCCATTCCTAAACCACTAGCCATGCTGATAGTTGATATTCCAAAAATACTGACTGATGGGCAGTTTTCTAACAGACCTCTTTATGGCTCATCTTTTGCTTCTCTAGCAAATACTTCACACCGCCACAGACTGGGAGTTTCTTTAATTCCAGGCCTATGCCAGCCCTGCCCCATTTTTTGGGAGGAGGGGCAGATTTCACTATGCCTAGGCTGATTTTTTCATTCTTTTTAAAAAATCAGAGAGAAATAAAGAGAGATACCACAGCTTCAGCGCTTCTCCAGAGCCCCGGCACTTCCATGAGGTGCTGGGGCTCAAACTCAGGCTAAACTTCTGTGGAATAGGCAGCAGAGGCGGTGAATCGGAAGGCCTCAAGAGAGTTTTTTCCAACCCCACTTTGCACAAAGATTGCCACTGCAAGATTAGGGGACAAAAGTGATGACTGTGTTTGCCTTTGTATGCTGGTATCAAGGACTGGGGCTACTGAATGTTGTGCAAAACATTCCTCTTAGATTTTCTGAACCTTTTGATGATCAGTTAAACCAGGGAGGCTTATCTGGAGACAGTCCTTCTCCTGTGGGGACGTCATCAGTCGTCACTCACCTTGGCCTTGCCAAAAGCCAGTACAGCACATCAACCTTGTGTATTCCCTGAGGCTGGGTGGCCTTGCTGGCTCACTGTCCTTGGGAACCAAGCCACCCTGAGTCTCACAGCATTGCTCAGAAGGAGGCAGTGTACATACTGTGGGTAGTCAGCAGTGGCTTTGTTTAACTTGTTTTTATCCAGCCTCCTCCACCCTCCTGTAATCATACAGATTCCATATGATTTCCTCTGACTTCTGTAGTCACTACTTCCCTTAGGAATTAAGGGGAACAGGAGAGGAAGCAGGAGTTAATGAAAGGGATGGACAGCAGACACCAGGGATAGAGCCTCAAGCTTATTCTCCCCAGGTCCTTACCCCACCATCACCTTATTAACTGACCCGGGATTTCTGTTGCACCATGCAAGATGGCAACACTGCTTGCAGGTTACAGGGAGTCTTCAAAGTGCTGGGGACCAGAAATGGTGTCAGTTGAAATGGACTTTTTGTTAGGTAAAAGGGAATTTTCTTTTTTAGAATTTAATTTTATTTTTATAAAAGATAAAGAGAAGGAAACTTAGGGGCTGGGCAGTGGCAAACCAGGTTAAGCACACATAATGTGAGAGCCAGGGACCCAAACAGGGGTCCCCACCTGCAGGGGGATCGCTTCACAAGCAGGTCTGAAGGTGTCTATCTTTCTTTCTCCCTATCTTCCCTTCCCCTTTCAATTTCTTTCTGTCCTATTAAAAAAAAAAATGGCTGCAGGAGCAGTGGATTTGTAGTGCAGGCACTGTCATCGATAACCTTAGAGTCAAGGAAAAAAAGAGAGAGACTCCAAAACACCAATTCATCATCTGTGGCACACACCAATGCTTGAACCCAAGCCTTTTTGTGCAAAACTTGTGCTCTACCACTAAGTCACCTCTCCAGCCTCTGAAGTGCTTTTGAATATTTTACTTATTTATTTTATGAAATATATATATATATATTTATATACACACACATACCACAGCACTGTGCAGCTCTGGCATATGGTAGTGCTGGGGATTGAACATGGTACATTGGAATCTCAGGCATGAAAGTCTTCTGCATAACCATTATGCTATCTCCCCAGCCCTACTGAAGTGCTTTTTTTATATATATATATAGTAAAAGGTTTACTGTATTTATTTCACACAAGAAAGAGTTTCAGGTGACAAGGAGAAAGGAAGGGAGAGATAAATAGATGACTGCCAAAGTACCAGTTTGTGCATGTGGTGATGGAGATTGTACCAAGAGCCTCAGGCATGCAAGTTCTGTGCTCTGACAGCTGAGTTATTTACCTTCATTGTTGGAGGGGTTTTTTTTGTTTTTGTTTTTTTTTTTTTTTGAGAGTCTGTATCTTGCAGTCCCACACTGGGAAGGTGGACATGGGGCCTTTAAAAGATAATCACTTTCCTTCTCTGCCCCTAGCTAGGCTCCAGTTACCACTCAAGATTGTCCAGAAAGCCACTCTCTAATCTCCCTGGTCACGTATTCTAGTCCTTACCTTACCCCCAGGAAATGTTTATCATCTAATGTGAATCTCCCACACTGAGCCTCCACAAACTCATTTCCTCTTGCTCAGCCAGGAAAGGAGCGCCAGAGTATCTACCAGGTCATCCTTCATTTCATGTCAGAAGACATTTAATAACCCTGCTCTCACCACACCCGTCACAGTCAACCTACTTCCAGCTTCCTTGAGAACAGCCACACCATCTCAGGCATGCCACTTTCTGTCTTCTTCTTTCTCTTAGAGTCCCTGGGCCAGTCTTGGGTTTGACCACTTTCAGTGTGGTGTGAGAGAGGATCTGTAGCCTTCTCCATGCCAGCATGGGGATCTCTGTGGCAGGAGTAGTGTTGGAGAGGAGACTTAGTGTTTTTGTCCTGGGGGTTGCCTCCTTGGCATCCCTGGGACAGTGGCTGGTGGGTCAGGAGGGCCAGTCCTTCCACCTCACACTCACTCAGATGTGCGCTCAGGAGAAATCTTGCTTCACAGCTGCTATTTTTCACTGAAGTTCTGTCCTGGAAGTTTCAGCTAGATAATAGGCTGCCATGTCCTTTGTGGGGCTCCAGAAGAAACAGACAGGTGTTGGGTGTCTTATGTCTGCAGGAAAAGGAGACTGAACTGCTGAGAATAAACAGTTGCTTAGTAATACGAGTGCCTTTCATTTAAAGTCATAGGCCTGGTGTGGGGTGGGGGAGGGGTGCCCAGGTTGTTCTGGATGCCACCTGTTTGGGAGGGCTGGAGGTGAGGTCAGAGACTATTGAGGGCCAAATGTGAAAGGAGTAGGGAGGAATATAGTGCCCGAGACTCTGAGACTTGGAAGTGGAACATCTGTGGTCCTGGTCCCCTTAAACTCCTCCACACCCCATTTTCTTTGGGAAATTGTTTTTCAGGACTTTTCCATTTCTTTTCTTCTTTTTTAAATATTTATTTATTTATTCCTTTTTGTTGCCTTTGTTGTTTTATTATTGTAGTTATTATTGTTGTCATCATTGTTGGATAGGACAGAGAGAAATGGAGAGGGGAGGAAAGACAGAGGGGGAAAGACAGACATCTGCAGACCTGCTTCACCACTTGTGAAGTGACTCCCCTGCAGGTGGGAAGCCTGGGGCTTGGACAGGGATCCTGACGCCGGGTCCTTGAGCTTTGTGCCATGTGTGCTTAACGCTCTGTGCTACCACCCGATTCCCTCTTTTCCATTTCTACACTTGTAATATAACTACTGGAATTGAAGAGTTATATGCCATTTTATGATAGACCCGGCTAAAGTCAGGGCTCATAAGTCTGCTGCCAGCAGGATCAGTCTCCCACAAAGCATTTTGTGAGATTTTTGTGCCCTCTACCTGTGTTAAACTTCTGACTCTGTTATTGTCATGGATTAGCTATCATTATTCATCTTTGACCTTGGATGAATGGTTCTATCAGTTTATAATCAGTTATAACATGAGGTGAATCATATCTATTCGACCTCATTTTTGGATTCACTGGGTAGATAATATATTATGTATAAAAGTCTGTTAAGAGAATGTAGAGGCTAATAGGCTATGGGAAAAAATAAAAGAAGGAGAAGCTGGGCTCTTCCCTCAGTGACTATGTAATGACTTGCACTTGCAGGACCTTTCATATTTCAAAGCAGTGTTGTATTTATGAGTTTATTGACAGTGGGAGAGTGACAGAAACAGCTGGGGTGGGGAATATGTTTCCTAGGGTTTTACTTACTTTAAAACAATGTTTAAATGTTTAATTATTAGCAAGAACGAGCATCTGCAGTGCTAGGGATCAAACTCAGGGCCCCATGCTTGCAAGTCCTAAGCTCAGTCTCTGTACACCCTCCCAGTCCGCATCTATAGGGTCTTATTGAGTGCCAAGGCTGTGGCTGAAGAGAAGCAGGTGGAAGTGAACAAAGATAGAAGCAGACACTCTGGGACCCTGGATATCTGCTTCCCTCCCAGGGGAAGCCTTCCCAGTTTTGGTTTGGAGGTGTTCCCTTCGGCCAGGGGAAATGGCATTCTCAACTACTACTGTACCCTAGACTTAACTGAAATCTCATAGGATTTTAGATTTTAGGTCCATAATTTATTGCTGGTGGAAAGTAACTAACTTATGTGGGAAAAGGAAGATGGTGCATTTTCTTCCTTTGAAGAGGTGCACATTTAAGTTTGCAGTGTCTGCCATAAGGAAGACTGTTCCCTTTATGACTCTTCTTTTCTTTTAAAGTACCCATTGAAAATCTTCTGACTCCTGTCTTACAGACCTTCCTATTTTATTTAAGAGATGTCTATTTATTTATTTGCCTCCAAGCAACGGTGGTGTATCCGTGCTTCCCTTCTGCCCAACCTTTCCCTGTACCTCTGCCTGTAAGATGCGTAAAGGAGCACTGACCTCAGAGGCCTTTTGATGCTTATGTGCACACACTGAGGACGAATAATGGTTAGCATTTTGCCCTGAGATCAAAGATGGCAGGTAGCCTGGAGCCCTTTCTGACAGTTCAGTCAGGGAGGACTGGTTCCTTGAACTGAGAAGTTACAAGATCCCAGCAAAGCTCTGTCCTTGGAATAAAGTCAAGGCAGTGAGCAGTTCCTTGGGGCCCTGATTCCACTCCTTCCTGAATTAGGAGTTATAGCCCAGCCTCCTTGGCACTCCTGGGCCTGGAAGACACCTGATGGGAAGGGAGTAGAAGGGAAGGGATTTATCCTTCCCTTGTCAGGTCCAGGAGTTAAAATAGAGCAATACCAAACTAGCCAGATATAGAGAAGACTTGGCAATAAGACTGTTTCCAGGAGTCAGTCATAGGTGGGCCTTGGCCTTGGGGCTTGAGTATCTGTGTGTGTGTGTGTGTGTACACACACACACACACACACACACACACACACACACACACACACACACAGCATATCTCACTCCCTCACCTCTGTCCCTGGCCTCTTGGAAGTTGTGTAATGTTACCAAGATCTGCATTCCCCTCTGTGTGTCATCCCAGGGCATGCTGGACCCAAGGCCAGCTGTCACACTGGATGTTTTGCTGAACTGCAGGAACATCTTCCCTTGCAGTGAGTTTCTGTGATCTCTAGGAATGTGACTTTCCCTCAGCTACAGGAAAGCTGCAGCATGTGTCCATGGTCTTCCTCCTGGCACAGAAGGTGGCGCTCAGGTGGACTGGACTTAATTAATGGTGCACTGCCTTGGGCTCCTGTGGGTCTATTCAAAAGCCCCCATCTCTGTTTTGGTTCTTGAATGCAGGCCTTGCTGGAGAGGTAAATGCAGGAAGGGAAGAGAACGGACAAAGGACTCTGCCCCCCAAGCTGGGCTGACTCAGAGGCAGGCCTGCCAGCACCTTAGCAAGTGAATTCACTCTAGGACAGTCTCTTGGGATGCCTGGGGGGGGGGGGGGGAAGGGTTCTTCCTGGGCCTAGAGAGTGGGATGCTCCAGGACTGGTCCAGACCTTCTAGGTGCCATGACTGGGACTCATACTTGTGACCCTCGTTCCTGGCTCGGGAAGCAGAATGGAAGCAGTCCAGTGCCCTGGAATAGGGGCGGGGCTATCATCCTGTGTGTCCTGTGTCTGTCCTTCCTTGGTATATACCATGTCTGCTGTCCTCAGCTTGTTCCACAGGAGAACTGCTCTCTCCTTGCCATTTTGGGAGCGGTCTCTAGGATCCTTGCCTTCTGCCTCTGACCATGCTCAGGCTTCCTGTGTTCCCACCACCCCCCCCCATTCAAAAAAAGCCCCATTTCTTAGGACAATGGGACCTTATCCCCTCCCCCATATCCCCTATTCTGAGTGGCCTTGGAAAATGAGGGCTGGGTTTGTAGGCACCTCCCTTACCCCTTGCCACCCCAGAGCAGAAGGGGAGGGGGGATTTAGAGTGGGGAAAGCCGCCAGGCCAATGGTGGCTTGGAGAAAGTTTGGTTTGTGATCCAGTTTCATTAGGCTGATTGGAGCAGCCTTTGCCCCCCCTCGCCCCCCGCCCAGTCCCGTGTACAGTTACACTCGCTGTCGCGGTTCCGTTCGCCCTTTGGGGCTGGAATGACCTCCCAGCACGCTCCCCCGCCCCCCCCCAGCCCCCGCTCCTCCTCCTTTTTTGTTTTTATCCAGCATCTTGCTTCCTCTCTCTTCTTCTTTCTCTCCCTCCCCTCCCACCTCTGCCTCTTCCTCCTGCTCCCTGCAGCTCCAAGCCGACTCTCCAGCCCCGTGTGCTGCCGACCGCGAGCCGCTGAGAGTTGGCCGGGCTGCCCCCTGGGGCCAGGGAGCGCAGGGAGCCGCGGAAGATAAACAAGCGGGCGCCGAGGGGAACCCCGGGAGGGGCCGGCTGCTGGCAGCGCTCCCGCCGTGCCTGGGTCGCCTCGCGGCGGACAGACGGGGCGAGCCGGCGCCGACTGAAGGCGGCAGAAGGCATCCGCGTCCCGGGGAGCCCGCGCCCCGGCAGCTCGCACGCGGGGCTTCCCAGCAACAAGGGGCGGAGAGCGGCGCCACAGGGGCTGGTGAGCCGGATCCCGGACCCCGGACCCAGGGAGCGAGACAACTAGCTGAGGGCGCCCGGGGAGCGCAGAGACAGAGGAACCCATGCCCGCGGCCAACATGATGGAGAACCTGCAGCCGCCGGCCCTGCAGGTGCCTGAGCTGCAGGGCGCGCCCGACGGCGGCCCGGTCTGGTCCAGCTCGTCCACCCCCACGCTTCGCCGCCGGCGCTTCAAGATGCGGCGCATGAAGAACGTGCAGGAGCAGAGCCTGGAGACCGGGCTGGCCCCCGGCAAGGAGTTCCTGCAGCTACCGTCCATCGAGATCACGCCCTCCAGCGACGAGGACACCCCTTGGTCCAACTGCTCCACGCCCAGCGCTTCCCCGCGCCGCAAGCGCTTCCTCCTCCGCAAGTGGCTGAGGGTGAGGGAGCGGAAGGAGTGCAGTGAAAGCAGGTAGGTCCCCGTGCTGCCTGCCTTGCCTTCTTCCTTCTCCAGAGCTATCGGGCATCCCTGCGGGATCTTCACCCAGGAAGGCTGCCCATGGCACTGCAGCAGGTAGTGCCACCGTTTTCCCAGCCAGGGACTTTCTGTCACTTAGTCCATGTGCTTGGGGCTCCAGGCTGCCTGCCATCTTTGCTCTCAGGGCAAAGTTTTAACCGTATTGGTCCTCAGTGTGTGCACGTAAGCATCTTTCTCCACTCACAAAAGCCCTTTGAGTTCAGTGCTTCTTTACACATCTTACAGGTGGAGGTACAGGAAAAGGTTACGGTTTTAGTCATTCCAACGATAGTTTTGTTTTACTTATTTTGCCTACAGTGTTATCTCTGAGGCTCGGTGTCTGCACAGTATGAATCCACTGGTCCAATGGGCACATTTAATTTTATTTCACGTTATGATAGAAAAAAAAAACAAAACTGAGAGGGTCAGAGGATAGAGAGGGAGAAAAAAAGAGAAACACCTGCAGCATCACTCGTGAAGCTTCCCCTTGTCGTTGAGGACCTGTGGGCTTGAACGCCATCCTTGTGCATGTGTATTCTACCAGGAGCACCAGCTCCCAGCCCTCCCGAATGCTATTTTAAAACTTCACTCCAAGGCTTATTATTTTATTTCTGGTCATGCCAGGCTACCATTCGTAGTGTACACGTGCAGAGGAGGTGGTGGAGTATTCCTGTTGAGTGAGTCACACTTTTTTTTTTTTTTGGCTCCAGAGTTATCACTGGGGCTTGGTGCCTGCATTACAAATCTACTGCTTCTGTGGCAATTTTTTCTATCTGTTTTGGATAGGACAGAGAGAAATTGAGAAGGAAAGGAAAGACAGAGAGGGAGAGAGAAAGAGAGACACCTGCAGACCTGCTTCACCACTTGTGAAGCGACCCCTCTGCAGGTGGGGAGCCGGGGGCTCAAACCGGGATCCTTGCACAGGTCCTTGACCTTCCTACATACTGTGTGTGCTTAACTGGGTGCACCACCACCCGACCCCCCAGAGTCTTCTATCACAGAGACATGTAAGTCAGGTCTACACTAGTGTATTCTGTTCAAGTTACTTTTCATTGACAGAGAGGAAGAGAAACAGAATTCTCCCTTCCCACTCTGTGGTGTGGAGGATGGACCCCTGAGCCACCTCCCCAGCTCTTTTTAAGATTTTATTTATTGATTTATGAGAGAGAGAGAACCAGACGTCACTCTGGTATCAACATGTGCTGTTGGGGGATTAAACTCAGGACCTCATGCTTGAGTCTCATGCTTTATCCACTACGCTACCTCCCAGACCACCCTCCCTAGCTCTTGCAGCTACTTTTTCACCTCAGAAAATGTGGCCTCTGAGTAGTGGGAAAATTCCCTTCTTCTAGGTAGAGAATCTGTACAGGAAGTCATAGGCCAGCTTCCGCAGTCTGGGCCAGCAGGTGTGGTTGAGGGAAGCCCTTTGCTGGGTGGGAGGGTGGGCAGCCCTTAGTGACTCATAATTACACAGACCCTACCATTTGCTTTCAGTTCTAGGGCCCTGTCTCTTAACAGTCATCTGTTCTGTGTGAGGCCACTTTGTCTAGGATTCTTTTCATGCACTTCAATTCAACAGGTATTTAGTGTACTTGTGAGCTTTTCTGATACCTTCTAATGTTGGTGTAGTAATAAAGGAGTAGAAAGCAGGTGGGGTAGAATGTGGGGATGTGAAGAAGACGAAAGGAGACTTGAGTAAGAAATTAAAAGTGTGGTTTTGTAACCAGAGAGGTGGCACGGCAAGTAGAACAGGGTAGAGTGCATGCCTGGGCTCAGTCTCTGCTACTGCAAATGACCAAGCAGTGCTCTGCTCTCTCTCTTAAAAATAAATCCTTAGGGGAGTTGGCGGTATCGCAGCGGGTTAACTGCGGGTGGAGCAAAGCTCAAGGACTGGTGTAAGGATCTGGGTTTGAGCCCCCCCCCCCCACCCCCGGCTCCCCACCTACAGGGGAGTCCCTTCACAAGTGGTGAAGCAGGTCTGCAGGTGTCTATCTTTCCCTCCTCTCTCCATTCCTCTGTCCTATCCAACAACGAAGACATCAATAACAACTACAACAATAAAACAACAAAGGCAACAAAAGGGAATAAATAAAGAAATAAAATAAAATAAATCCTTTGGAGGGAGGAGGGGTGGGGGTCACTAGAAACCTGGTGCAAGATGGTGGAGGGTATTTTTTAAATTGGTGGTGGGTGTGGTGCACAGATACCTTTCACAGGGAGACATGAAATGGTACTTATATGGGCAGGGGTAGATAGCATGATGATTATGCAAAGAGACCCTCACATGCTTGAGGCACTGAAGTCCCTCATAATTATGTATCATCATAAGTCAGAGCTGATCAATGCTCTGGTAAAAGAGAGAGAGAGAGAGAGAGAGAGAGAGAAGAAAGGGAAGGTATTTATGTGATGCCAAATGTATTGTAAACCATTATTTCTCCAAGAAAGTGATTTGAAAATAAATATATAAATCCTCAGCTGAGGAGTCAGCACAGCCCATTAAAGCATAGAACATAAATGCCTGGGGCCTCAGGTTGGATATCTAGTGCTACAGAAGTCAGAGCTGAGCAGTGCTCTGGTCTCTTTCATAAAAGTAAATAAATAAATAAATGTTTCAAAAAGAGAAAAAGCAATCTTTAAAAGGAAGTACAAGTTTTACTCTTATTGAGGTTATGGAACCTTTGGGAAACAGATGCTGTTTATGCCATGTGGTACCATTTGTACAAGAAGAGAAAGGCTTCTGATAGGAAGAGGCTCAAAGCAGCACAAATACAGAAAGGTAGTAGAAAACAGCAGGTAAATATGAGGTCAGGGCATGGGAAGAGGGTATGGGGCCTCTGTGGACTGAGGCATGAGAACAGGCTGAGCCATGTGTCTTTGAGGCAGAAGCTTAACTCTGAGCCTCCCAGAGTGTCTCTTCAGGCTGCACTGACTGGATGTGGTTATCCCTGCAGGACCAGAGTGGAGCTTTGTTCTGGGGCTTTTTGTGCACCCAGGGATGACAATCCTTTCTGTTCTGTTACTTCAACCTGCTGCCTTTTTCACAGATTATAAAGAAATGGAGCAAGCATGGTGGGAGCCGATCTTGAATTAAAGTAGCTCATCATGTTAGTCAGCTTATCCCCACAGATGTGAGGGACCCTAAAAGAGACCCTTGTTTGACCTGGAGATTCTGCTAGAGATACTGAGGACATACTGGCTTGCTGACCAGGGTGGGAGGGGGGTGGATTTGGTTAGCTTTAAGCATGGCTCATTTTGAGAATTGTTAAACAGAAAGAGAGAAAAATTTCAAAAAGAGTTGTCTAAGGGTGTGATGGAGTCTTCGTTTTGTTGAAGAAGGGATCATAGTCTTAAAATCAAGAAGGGTTTCTACCTCTCAAGTATAATTTAAGGGACTTCTTTTGAAGACTATTTGTACATTTGCAAAAAAAAAAAAAAAAAAAAAAAAAGCAGACTCTGGGTTCAAACCCTAAATTGTCTGACTCCAGTCTTACTGTTGCAACTGTCTACTCCTGGAATCTCTTTTACTTGTAGCCAAAATAAGATACCATTATTTTAGGCCTTGGAAATGGAAGGATTCCTGGAAAGAAAAGAAGCACTCATAAGTACCCAATAAGATGCCCCCAGAAAGAGCTGGTATTTAAAGGAGATATGCTACAAAGAATATTGGGTCTGAAGTTGGGCTTAAATTTGTTTCCTGTCATTTATTGGCTCTTGCTCCTTGGATACCTCATTTCTGTCTATTTCCCCTGTTGGTCTGTGGAAGGGAACATCTGTGAGGTAGGGGTGTGTGTGTGTGTATGTGTGTGTATGTGTGTGTGTGTCTAAACAGCTGTATGTGTAGTAACAGTTTATAAAGTTTGTGCTGGGATTATGGTTACTGTCCCATGAGTAACTCGCATGAGGGGATGTGTGTGAAGGGATAGGATTAATTCCTCACGTGTCCCAGAGCAACACAGGAACTCCTCACCTATTACTCAGTCTGGGATTGAAGATTGAAAAGTGGCCCTGCTGGTCTGGGACTACTGGATATTAGCATTCCTGGCATCTTTCCTCTTCACATTTCCATTCCTAATAGCAGCCCCTCCCCTTCCCCTTTGGCCAGCCATGGAATCCTAGTTTATGCAGAAGGCAAGAGGCCTAGAGTTTGTGGGTTTTCAGTGCACAAAGCTGAAAATCTCTAGAGGATCAGGAAACATCTTTCTTCTCCTTAGGAAGAAGGAAGTGGAGAAGACTATTAATGCATGGGTTGGGGGGCAAAGCACTCAGGACCACAACACTGAAACTCTGTGTCCAGTTTTGACTTTTTTACTGTAACATCTTCACTGACACTGTATGTGGTCTTTCTTGATGGTCCATGATGTTTGTTGATGAGTAACTGCCATGAGAAAAGGAGTCCTTTTCCTTTACTGTTGGAGTAGAATTCTCTTATTTATGAGTCAGGGAAACTCTTCTGGAGGAGATGAGTTCAGAGGTGTGTGTGTGTGTCCGTGTGTCTATGCATGTGTGCACACGCATTTTATAGAGATGCCCTTCTTTAATGCCCTTACAGTTCACTCATTTTAAAGTGCAAATTTCAGTAGGTTTTATTATGTTCATAAATATGTACAATTTGCTTTGTAATTTCCAAGCATTTTCTTTCTTCATTTATTTTAACCAAAGCACTGCTGGACTCTGGCTTGTGGTAGTGTTGGAGATTGAACCTGTGACCTCTGGGGTGAAGATCTGAACATTAAAAAAAGAAAAGGTTGCCTATATATTTTTTAACTCAACACCTACCCCCCAGCTTTTGCCATGAGCCTGATTTTTAATGGGTAGCAAAGTTTTGAATGGGACCAGATACCTATTGGTGAAAGCAGCTGAAATGAATAGGTTTGTGGGTCATTGCCATCTCATTGGGGGGTATGGAAAAACAAGGGTGGTGAGGTGCTGAACTGAGAAGCTATGATTTATGCTAAGGAACTTTATTTTCAATTCACCAGTCCACAAAGATGTATTGAGATCCTGTAGACAGGATACTTTTTATACAAAGAGGATGAGCTCTATGGGACATCAAGGAGGTTCCAGAACTTGAGATATGTGTTCAGCATAATGTTTGAGGCCATTAGTTCTTTTTTTTTAATAATTTATTTCTTTATTGGGGAATTAATGTTTTACATTCAACAGTAAATACAATAGTTTGTACATGCATAACATTCCCCAGATTCCCATTTAACAATACAACCCCCACTATGTCACATCATCTTTCATGGACCTGTATTCTCCCCACCCACCCACCCACCCCAGAGTCTTTTACTTTGGTTTAATACTCCAATTCCATTTCAGGTTCGACTTGTGTTTTCTTTTCTAATCTTGTTTTTCAGCATAATGTTTGAGGCCATTAGTTCTTACTGTGTTCTGGATGCACAGTGAGATAGAGGCAGAAGCCTGTCCTCTTCATCCAGCTATTTGGCTGGAAACTGGTGTCCGAGCCACCACCAAAGATAGAAGACACTGCATTGCTGCATTCTGAGCTCTCTGAACCCAGAGGTCTGAAGTCAATGGGTTGAGCTCTTAGAATTAATACACCTGGGGGCCAGGCAGTAACGCAGTGGGTTAAGCACACAAGGCATGAAGCACAGGGACTGGTATAAGGATCCCCTGTTCAAGCCCCCCACTCCCCACCTGTAGGGGAGTCGCTACAGGGGCAGTGAAGCGGGTCTGTGGTGTCTATCTTTCTCCCCCCCATGCCCCCACCTTCCCCTCCTCTGTCGATTTCTCTCTGTCCTATCCAACAACAGCAGCAGCAATGGCAACAATTACAATAACAACAAGAACAAAGGCAACAAAATGGGGAAAATGGCCTCCAGGAGCAGTGGACAGCAATAACCCTGGAGGCAAAAAAAAAAAAAAAAAATTAATACACCTATGTCTTCCTCAGTCCCTTGAACAAAAATGAGTCAGATTGATAATTTGCCCAAAACCCAAATTGATCTGGAGTCTCAGAGCCCTTTCCTAGCTTTCTGGACCATGAGGGAAAGCCAGAAATTAGATGGCCTCCTATCTTCCAGAATGACACCATTGTTGTCCTCCCCAGTGTGGTACAGAGCTAACAAGGGCCGGAGCAGATGTGGGCTTCTGGTTGCAGGTTGTCCTCTGAGCACATGGAGGCACTTCTCTGCCCATCTCTCTGAAACACCCACTTTCTGCCTGGCTGTGTGCTCTGTTCCCTGTGAGTCTTCTGTCCCCTCCTGGTCTGTGCAGTGCCCCTATCCCATCATGACTGCCCACAGCTACAATCTTTTAGTCACAACCCTCAGGTTTCTCCACATTTGTCCTCAGATGGGGTCCCTCCCTGAGTGCCTGCTGAGGAGCCAGCCTCTAGAGCATGAGGGTTGGCAGGTAATGAAAGTGCATCTCTAGTGTGGTCACCTTCATTATTCACCTCTGCAGGAAGTCTTGCTTCCCTTTTTTCTCTGCTTCTAGAGGAGTTGGGGGTGGGGGCTGGGGATGCAGCTTGCAGATGTTTCCCCCTTCAGCTGTGTGTGTTCCCTGCCTTGTGGGAGAAGCACAGGGAGTCGGGGGCAGAGAGAACACAACTACTTTTTTTAACACAAAGAAGCAAATAAATGCATTGGAGAAAAACAATTTGAATTTGTCAGTGAGGGGGCCAGGTGGTGACACCTTGTTGAGCACACACCTTTTCCACGTGCAAGGACTGGAGTTCAAGTCCTGCAAGGGGACACTTCATAAGCAATGAAGTAGTTCTGCAGGTGTCTTTCTCTCACAACCCACCCCCTGCATTTCTATCTGTCCTACCACATTAGAAAAAAAAAAAAAAGAAAAAAAAAGGCCACTGGGAGTAGTAGATTAGTAGTGCTAACACCAAGGCCCAGTGATAACCCTGGTGCCAAAAAATTAATTTGTCAGTGAATTAAATAAGTGATCGTACAGGACCCACCAATTAAACCAGAGACAGTCTCTACCACAGTTTGAGGGCAGGGGCACTCTTACTGTGACAAAGGTTTTTTCCAGGTGCCTTAAAGACACAGACCATGTCCATTTCTCAAAACAGACACCCCATGTGGGGGTTTCTGATTTAGCAATCTGACTTTCAGAGATTAACTTGCCCCCATCAGACTGAAGCAGGGTTGAAGATTGAATCCTGTTCTTCTGACCTCAGAAACTCAGCTGTTACTATACATCTCCATGGCCAGGAGATAGCTAGTCTTTATATGCATGAGAGAACTCAGAGATGTGGAGGGGAAGGTTCTGTGGAACACAGGACTGAGGTCAGAGGAAGAATGAAGAAAAAGGAGGAGAGATGCAGGCCTGCATGAATTGCTCTGAGAATCAGCCAACTTTTAGCTGCAGATGTGGTTTCCAGATTCAAAAGGTCTGTGGAAACCAAACAGGGAGGGAGCTCCTAAGGTGAACTGGCACTTGGGGAGTTTCCAGGTGGTTTTGCACTCAGAAAGTGCCAGTTACATGTCACATAACAGGATGTTTGGGGAAGATTGATAGGTGATAAATAGCACTGCTCTGTGTGGTTGCTTGCTCTCAGGTTCTGTCTGTCCACCTGTTGCTGGCCAGTGAAAATTGCCTCAAGGGTAACTCCAGCCTTTTCATTAAGGCACCTGAATGGCTAGGCTGCCAGCAGGGACTTTCTCCTTCCTTCCTTCCTTCCTTCCTTCCTTCCTTCCTTCCTTCCTTCCTGTCTTTCTCTCTCTCTCTCTTTCTCTCTTTCCCTTCCTTCCTTCCTTCCTTCCTTCCTTCCTTCCTTCCTTCCTTCCTGTCTTTCTCTCTCTCTTTCTTTCTCTCTTTTCCTTCCTTCCTTCCTTCCTTCCTTCCTTCCTTCCTTCCTTCCTTCCTTTCTTTCTTTCTTTTGCCTCTAGGGTTATTGTTGGGGCTCGGTGCCTGCACTATAAATCCACTGCTCCTGGAAGCCATTTTTCCCATTTTGTTGCTCTTGGTCTTGTTGCCATTGCTGTTGTTGTTATTGAATGGGACAGAGAGAAATCGAGAGAGGAGGGGAAACAGAGAGGGGGAGAGAAAGATAGACACCTGCAGACCTGCTTCACTGCCCATGGAGCGACCACCCTGCAGGTGGGAAGCAGTGGGGGGGGGGCGGGTCGAACCAGGATCCTTAACACCAGTCCCTGCACTTCCTGCCATGTGCGCTTAACCCCTGCACTACTGCCCAGCCCCCCGAGACTTTTCTTTCTGACCCCAGTGGGTGAGCTGCTGCCCTGAGCATGTGCTTCCAGGCTAGGCTGAGGCCCAGAAGCCTGAGTGGTTGCTGGGCTGCTATGTGTACAGGAGCTTCATAATGTCAAGGACTTTTCCTGAGGACTTTTCCTCTTGGAATTGTTCCTTCTATAACCACAACGAGTGACTTGCCAGGGACTGTCATACCAGATGTAAAACAGATGCCACTTGGCCTCATCTGGGGGCTGTTGTGCTAACCCTCTGTGGCTCTGGAACCTGGACAAGCCTTCCTTCTCTCAGTGAAGTAGTCACACTTCCATCAAGGGTATAGACTGCAGACTGAATGAGAGCCCTCTGGTGGGAGGAGGGAGGCAGAATGCTCCTCTGAGCTGGTAAAGAAAGATGGCAGACAATGGCCTCTCAGACTCCCTACCCTGGTCACTGTGGGCAGCCCTGTGCCACCTCAGAGAGGGGGGAAGGGCTGGTGGCAAATATCTCCTCTGTCTGCAGACTGTATTTTCAATTGAGAGACTACAGTTTACACCCATCTCCAGGAAAATGTGGCTGGCTAAGAGTAGTTGGTGAAAGGGGAGAGGGCAGGAAGATGGGTGGCTTTTTCATATGAGGTCCCCATACATTATTTCCCCCCATTGACGAAAGGGTGGGAAGCTCATTTTGCTGCCTCCCTTGTAGGGACTGTGATGGGGCAAGGGTCTGGCTGTTCAGACCTGAGTTGTAGATGAAGTAACAGTGACAGATCTGTGTTATGGTCTGGAGGGTCAGGTTGGGGCCAGTTTCTGTCACATCTCTGCCATCTCTGCAGCCATTGTCAATCTCTCATCTTAGCACATGGTTGTGGCAATGCCTGTCCCCACCTGGTGCCCCAGATGGTACAAACAAGTTGACCACAGAAGCTGTTGGTCTGCGTGCTTCTGGTTAACATGGTTCCTCCAAAAGTGAGGGGTTAAGTGAGGGGGACTGGACAAACAATGCACATCCCCCTTGACGTGTTACCCTTTCTTTTGCAACTATGGGAAAAAAATTGCTTGAGAGCCCACTTTAAGGGAAGGTGAATTGTATGACTCAGCAGTTATGAAAATGGAGGACAATGAGTGAATTAGTAATAGATTTTTTTTTTTAGTCACTCTAATGGTCCTCCAATCTGTTGTCTTAAGATTTTGTATTTTAACTATAAGATTTATATATTTTTATGAAACACATATGCTCTGGCATATGTGGTGTCAGGATTAAGCCCAAGGCCTCACACATGTGAGGCTTGTGTACTGCCCAATGAGCCATCTCCTGGCTACAAAATGTTTAGATTTTAAAAATCAGGGGGTTGGGCAGTGGTGTATCTAGCTAAGCACACATATTATCATGCTCAAGGACCCAGGTTTAAGCCCATACTCACTACCCATAGGGGGAAAGTTTAACAAGTGGTGAACCAGTTCTGCAAGTGTCTATCTTTCTCCCTTTCTATCTACCCCTTCCCCTCTCAATTTATTTCTGTCCTATAAAATAAAATAGGAGGAAAAATGGAAGAAATAAAAAAAATCAGTGAGTATTATGTATGTAACAAAATAGATAGTTTATGTAACAGTTTTATATCACAGGGAAGAGAAAAATAGCTTGTTGTTCTGCTCTGCTAACTAAACCATTAGTAGCATGTTGATGGATTTGTCCCCAGGATTTTTAAAAAATTTCTTAAAATGGAAATATTTCTTTTTCATCAGTCCTTCTGTTTTTGTTCTTGTAAGGGATTGCATAGGTCCACAGATGGAAAACAAGTAAGTCTGAGAAATAGGGGGTGGGGTGGGGGGGAGGAGAATTTTGGGGAATTCTCAGGGTGAAATGCTTCTCCAAAGTGGGATAAGGGCCCACTCAGAAAAGATTACATGTAGCTTCACTCTCCCTCATGTTTTCACAACCAGACATACCTGGTTGGTCTAGCTCAACCCCTCAGAACAGACTACTTTGATTTGACAAGTTCTTGTCCTCTAGCTGGGTCACTGGACTCTGAAGCACTTTCTGACATTTTAGTGGATTCTCAGGGTCTGAAGGAATGATCGACCCAGTCTGGAAAAGAGAAATTTCCCATGAGTGGTCATCCCACTTCCGGTTATCTTGTCCATCTCCAAAACTCTCTCCCTTTACACTGTCTGAACTGGAAGACGCTTTGAAGAGGGTTAAACCGGGAACGGCTGCTGGCTATGATAACATCACCTCAGAACTCATTCTTAACCTGGGCCCCGCGGCAAAGAAGTGGCTCACTACATTCCTGTCCCACATCTTGGAATTCGAATCTATGCCCAAAATTTGGCGTCATGCGAAGATAATAGCAGTTTTGAAACCAAAGAAAGACTCAACACTGGCCGCCAGCTATAGACCAATTTCTCTCCTCTCCGTGTGTTACAAACTCCTTGAGAGGCTGCTTCTGTCACGTATTTCTCCTCTCACAGAGAAATTCCTATCACCCGCCCAGGCTGGTTTCCGCCCAGGAAGATCTACCTGCGAACAAGCCCTGGCCCTCTCAACTTACATTGAAAATGGATTCCAGAAGAATTTAAAGACGGGTGCTGTCTTTGTTGATCTCACAGCAGCCTATGACACGGTCTGGCACCGTGGTCTCCTAGTCAAGATCTCAAGATGCCTGCCTCCATGGGTGGCCAACACTACATCATTTCTTCTCCAAAACAGAAGATTCCGGGTGCATCTGGGTGACAAGTCTAGCAGATGGAGACTTGTCTCAAGTGGCCTCCCCCAGGGCTCTGTTCTGGCTCCTACGCTATTTAATATTTACATCAGTGACCTTCCAGAAACTTCTTCAAGGAAGTTCATCTACGCTGATGACATCTGCTGTGCAACTCAGGCATCCAAGTTTGACATCCTCGAGGAAACACTCACGAAAGACATGTCTCTGATATCTGATTACTGTAAAAAATGGCGACTTATCCTTAGCACTGCAAAAACGGTATCATCTGTTTTCCATCTACACCATGCCTCGGCCTCGCGTGAGCTTAATGTGCAGCTTGGCGGTACGAGAATCCGGCATGAAGCCCAGCCAGTCTATCTTGGCATTACTCTCGATTGCACGCTGTCATTTCACGAACATCTCATAAAAACTGCAGTAAAGGTGGGTGTGAGGAATAACATCATTGCAAGACTGGCCAGCTCCTCATGGGGCGCGAACGCTTCCACACTACGATCATCATCTCTGGCATTATGCTATTCCACTGCAGAATACTGTGCCCCAGTATGGTTCCGTAGCCCCCATGTCCACTCGGTCGATTCCAAATTATATTCCTCCATGAGGATAATTTCTGGAACCATCCGTTCCACCCCGGTTCCATGGCTGCCAGTTCTTAGCAACATCGCCCCGCCAGATATTCGTCGGGATGCGGCATCATCTAAGTTCATTTCCCACGTCTATGCTCGACTGGACCTGCCAATATACGCGGATATCTTCGCCCACCCTGTCCAATGCTTGACGTCTCGTCACCCAATCTGGTCCCCTATGCCTACACTGAACTTCTCTGTTCCAGTCTCTTGGAAACAGAGTTGGCAGTCAGCTGAGGTAAAGAACAAACACCTCATCACAGACCCCTGCAAGCATCAACCCGGCTTTGACCTAGCACATTATGATTGGGCCCTCCTCAATCGCTATCGAACAGGCCATGTTCCATCGCTGGGGAGCCAGAGACGACCCGAACTGCCCCTGCGGCTACAGACAGACTATGACCCACATAGTCAATGACTGCCACCTCTCCAGATTCAAAGGAGGTCTCGAAACTTTACATCAGGCTCAACCTGACGCTGTTGACTGGCTACGGAAGAAGGGCAAATGCTAGAAGAAGAAGAAGGAATGACAGAAATAAAGACTTCTTTGAACAGGGATAAGTCTCTCCATAGAACAGTATGCCCTTGGCTTGGGTGACAGCCTCTGTTTTCTTTCTCTGCCTGTGATGAAGATCTTCCTGACATCTGAACACCTTAATTTAAAACAAAAAATGATGCCAGGAATGAGAATTATGCCACCTCTCGTTTATATATTTCCAAACCACACTATTGAGTAACTTTACGTAGGATCTTGCTGAAATCATCTATGGTGAATTTCATTCTCATTCTCTCAAGTTTGTCCTCAGTGAAGATGAGACACTGGTCATCATTCCTTTTTGAAAGGCTTTTTTTTTTCATTACACCTGCTCATGTATGTGTACACACACACACACACACACACACACACACACACACGAACATTGCCCAGCTCTGGCATATCACATAGCTGGGGATTGAACATAGGACCTTTGAGGCCTTAAGCCTGCCAGTCCTATGCTCTAGTGCTGAGGTATCTTTGTAGTCCAAGAATTTTATTTATTCAGAGACTCATTACTAGCAGCAGTGGGCTACTCTGTCCAGATTTTGAGGGAAACCCTGACCTCACTAGTTCTCTGGTGGAGGCTACCCTTCTATAGCCCCACACATGTAAGAAGACAAAGCCACTCTCAGAGGTAAGCCAGATAGAAAGTGGCCCACCCATTTAGAAGGTTCCTAGGAACACTGAAAGCCCCCCCCCAAAGTCATCTTCTGCTTGGCATTGCTCCCCAAATGCTTCTGTTCACTGCATGTCTCTTCTTGAGCAGTTAGAGAGACTAGGCTAAAAGTGTGATCACTCAGGAGAGCTAGTTTTCATAGTTGAATAAACTAAGCACTTGCAGGGAATTTGGTGCTCTTCTGGGTGCTGGGAGAGAAAGATGAATGCCAGTAGCTTTTCCATGGAGGTGCTCAGCAAGGGAAAGACCACTGCAGTCAAATATGGAATTCAGACCAAAGCATAAACAGTGTCTGAAAAAAGTAGCAGGGAAGAAGCAGAACAGAGGGTCCCAGGACCTGTACTCCTTGCACTCCCTTGCTCCTTTGTGGGTACCTACTGTTCTGGATCCTCATGTCTCCCAGAGAACCCAGTCTTCCTGGAGCTGGGTGGTAGTGCACCCAGTAGAAGACACATGTTACCATGTATGAGGACCATATTTCAAGCCCCTAGACTCCACCTGTGGAAAGGGCAGGGACGGGGATCACAAGCAGTGGAGCAGTGCTGCTGGTGTCTCTCTTCCCCTCTCTCTACTTTGTCTTTATTTCTGTCTTTATCAAAAAAGAAAGAAGAAAAGGGGAGTGGGCATAGTCTTCCTGGTCAATGGGATTGTGTGCTCATTTCACTTTGAACACACAGCGAAGTCCAATGCCACAAAGCAAAGGTGGTACAGGAGTACAGGTGTCCTACAAATCCAGGGGCTGTTCAGCCTACCTGACATCCAGTAGAGTCTATGTCCAGGACAGAACTATAGCTTCCTTACGTGAATCCAGGAAGCTTAGTGAGGCCTCATGTGTTTGAGGAAAGCAGGTTGATCATTTTCCATAGGACAGCTCTCCCAGCATCAATCTCGGGGGTAGTCTGAGGAAACTCAGCATACAGGCTCTGCTCATTTTCCCTTTGGAGAAATTTCTCAGTCTCTATGAACTTCAGAATCTTTTTCCCATTTGTAAAATGAAGGGGTATATATTTCTTCATCTTGTAAGACAAAGTGAAGAAGGTGTGTATCCAGAGTTAAGATGATGTTATTACTAGTTAATAAAAGTGAGATTCATGGGGTGATTTGTAAGGCCTCTTGAGTGTGTTCCTCTCGTTATGAGAGCTGGCACTGTGGCTATTGTTTCCTTCACTGTTTATGAGTGGCCACTTTTCTGCCCTACTGATGGCTGCTGAGAGGAGTGTTTATAATTTACAGGCTGCTCTCATCTGTCTGTCTCTACAGAGTTGGTATGCTTAAGGTTCTGACTCCATTTGTCTTATTTATTTCTTCTTTTTATCCTCTCACTTCCTCTCTCTCCTGCTCCTGTGTTCATGGGTCATTTCATCTGCTCTCTTGGCCTTAATTATTTTCTGTGATGATGATGACTCATATTTTTGTCTCAGACCTCATCTCTTGCTAAGCCTAAGGCTCATAACCCAACAAGTTTTAGGCATTTTCACTGGGATGTTCATCATAACCAGTGCTCCCTTCCATCATCTTCCCCTCTGATCCACTTCCTCCCACAGTCAGTTCATTACATTGGTGTTGTTCCCCTTCTGCTTCCCATCCTTGGGAGAGAATGTTCTTTACATCTGTCTGTTCTTCTCACCTTTCTGACTCTCAGGTCATGAATATCTGTTCTTTGTGTTCCTCTGGCCCTTCCTGATTAAAGGACACTCACTTGTTTCTCACTCAGAGTAGTCTTCCAGACTTCACTACTACCTTTTGCTTCATTGATCACTAATCCTCCCTTCCTCCCTCCTCTCCCTTTTCTCCCCTCCCTCCTCTCCCCTCTCTTCCTCTCTCCTTCCCTCCCCTCCCCTCCCCTCCCCTTCCCTTCCTTTCCCTTCCCCTTCCTTTCTCCCTTCCTTCCTTCCTTCCTTCCTTCCTTCCTTCCTTCCTTCCTTCCTTCCTTCCTTCCTTCCACAGAGAGGAGAGAGGTAGAGACAGACACAGAAACAGGATAGACACTAGAGCTCTGCCTCACCATGCTTGAAGCTCCCCTGATGCTGTCCATGGTGTTCCCATGCATTGCCAGGGCTTAAACCAAGTCTCATACATGGCAAGATGTGTGGTTTACTGGGCGAGCCATCTCCTGGCTCAACTCTCATTCATTTATTACTGCTCCCAGCTCCCTGCCTCTAGACAGAGTGGTCACCAGTGCCTTGGAGGGATGTGTCCTTTTTTTTGGGGGGGGTGTGTGTCCTTTGAAGTCCAGGCCTTCATAGGCACAGTCCCTCAGACAGGACTCCTCTTTATGGCATTTGACTTGGCTTGCTATCCTCAGTCCTCTCCTGGAGATCTTGGTTTAGTTGTCTCTTTCTCTAGGAAGAATTTTCCAACTCGGGTATTTTTTACATCTGTGCCTCTGAATTGTGATTATAGGCTACATTTTATCCTCTGCTGAGTCACAAGCTGTGAGGGCAGAGTTTATTTCATTCAGTGCCTGTGAAGCCCTTGGCAGGGAGCATAGTAGAATCTCAGCAAACATGTGTCTAAGTAATGCACAAATAAACACAGGAGTGAAATACAGTAAGGGAGTTTGGTTTTGATGGCATTCTATTGTAAATTATTTTGCAATGCAGGAAGTTCTTTGAAACTGAATACTTATCACCTCATATGTCATTCATGTGAATCTGGATTACTAAGTATTGGTTTGTTTGTCTCTTTTAAGCCTATTGTTTACTTTGTGTGGTCTGAGCCTTCTGTCATATCACAAGTGCCTAGAGACCAGAGATTACTGTGTTCTGCATATTTGCTAAAATTCAAGGAGTCATGTTTAGGATAAGAAGGGGCCTGGTGGTGGTGAGTTTCCCCGAATGAGGTTCAGGAGAGTGAAAACACATTGGCAGCTGGGGAGGTACCTCAGTGGTAGAGTGCAGAACTTGCATATATGAGGCCACAAGAGTGATCCCTGGCACTGCGTGTGCTGGAACATTACTCTAGCCTCTCTGGCTTTATGAGAAAAAAACAAAACTAAACTCAATAAAAAGAGAAGCATTATTCTGGCTTCCAGGTGACCCAGGGCCCTATAGTCTGCAGATAGTGCTTTGTTTTGCCCCTCTCTGCCAAAGACCCAGCTTGGAAGGGTATTTTTATTTTTGGAGCTGTGGTTTCCATGGCAACACAATACTTTTTCTAGTCTTCCGATTCCAGGTCAGGGCAACTATTGTTCCTCTTGCAGGAGAGAAGGATTTTTGGAACAGATGCACCTTTCTTTCTACCCTCTCCTTCCCTCAGTTAATCTACCTGTAGTCCTTGAACACTGACTGCATGCCTGGTATTTCCATAGATATCAGAATTAATAGTGAAGAAAATGCTTTCTGCATTAGTGGAACTCACACCCTGAGAGGGCAGAGAGACAGTAAGAAAATTCACAACACAGATTTGGCACCTATTTATTTGAAAACAAGTTATTTGGGCACATCCCTGAAAGTGAACTAATTTTCCCCCTAAGATTTGGATATCAGGTGTTTAGAAAGAATGTCCTCCAGCTTGTGTGGGAAAGGTGAGTGAGGAAGGTGCTAGAGAGCTCCTCACCCACTCCAGGGGAGGGGGATGGCTTAATTAGGTGCAGGTATTAGTCACTCTCCTGTCTTCCAAGACTTTGGGAGGTGGGTCTGTTTCTGCAGTGGCTAGTGCCAGAGCCACTGTTTTCCTGATGTTCTGCTTCTTTCCTCCTCTGGGCTCTTGAGGAAGCTGGGAGCCTAAGGGCCCCAATAGAAATACCCTTTCTCTGTGCATCACTGTATGTTGTGTGTGCATGCATGTGTGTGTGCATGTGTGTGACAGCCTTGAACACAAATGTCATTAATTGAACCACAAGTGTGGAGCCTTGCCTTGGGCTCCCAAGTGGGCAGGTATGGAGGAGAGGGGATGGACCCTGATGCTGGGAGAGTTCAATTGAAATGGCTGAGAATGGTGGCCAGCTGGAGTCGAATGAAAACAATGCCAGCAGAAGCAACTTAACATAACCTTTTACTTTTAATTTGGGTGCACTTTTCCCTCCTTTTAAAAGCTATTTACTAGGCTGGGAACCAACAGAGAGGCAAGGACAGAGTGGCATTCTTCCTTCTATTAACCATCGTACTTAACACCATGCCTAGCACAACTTGAACATGGTAACCCACCACTTCATTTGCTTTTGCTTCCCACAGTGTGGAGATACAAGTAGCTGCACTTGGCACTTAAGGAAATCGAAACTCTAAAAACATGCCCACATCTGTACAACAAAGTAATGATAGAAACCCAATTCTCAAAAAGAGATGTGGTGTCACTCTTCCTGTAAGATTTGATTTCACTATGAGCTGAGTAAATGTGTGTTAGACCACGTTTGGGTGGTTCATTACACAGCAGCTGACTACTGCTAAGCTTTTCCACAGCAAATTAAACATGGTCTATACACAGCTCCCGTATTTTACTCATTCTTCTGAGAGGCTGTGAAAAAGAGTTGTTTTTATTTTTATAGGAGTTGGAGGGTGCAGTGAGATACACAGTGGTTGTGCACTAGACATATATGCCAGAGGTACCGAAGGCCCCAGTGGAACTAGGGCCTCCAGTTGCAATACTTGTTACCATGTGTGTGAGGACTGAACAGTGCTCTGTGTGGTCTTTGTTTATCTCTCTTAGACAGAAGTGTGTGTGTGTGTGTGTGTGTGTGTGTGTGTGTGTGTGTGTGTGTGTGTGTATGCGTGCGTGTTTTGTCTCCTAGATTATCGCTGGGGCTCAGTGCCGGCACTATGAATCGACTACTTCTGGTGGACATTTTCCATTTTTTATTGGGTAGGACAAAGAGAAATAGAGATAAGAGGGGGAGATAAAGAGGGAGAGAGAAAGACAGACACCTGCAGATCTGCTTTGCCACTTATGAAGCATCTCCTCTGCAAGTGGCAAGCTGGGGGCTTGTACCCAGGTCCTTCTGTGGGTCCTTGTGCTTCGTACTCTGTGTGCTGAACCAGGTATACCAATGCCAGGCCCCCCATAAAAAGAAAGGAGGGAGAAAGACCAAACCATCACTTAGATCTGGCTGAAGTGGTCCTGAGGATTGAACCTAGGATCACACTTGAAGTTCTGTATTCTGCTGCTGAGCTGTCTTTCTGACCCTGTATCACTTTAATTCAGCTCTTTCCTATGTTATACATTATGTACATATTGTTGACATTTCAGTGTCAACAAAACTGACTGTTAGACTCTGAAAAACTGGTGGTTAGGGAGGGAGGAAAAGGGGGTATGGGTAGCGGTTGGTTTTTTATTTGGTGTGATAGCAGTGGAATATTGGTGGTAGGTGTGATGAGCCTTAACATATGCAAGTGTGAAAAATCTACGTATATGTCTGTTTAACCCTAGATATCTTTGAGGGCAGGCAAGGTGCTGTTTGGCTACCATGGGATAGTGGCTCAATTCATACCAGGTAGAATTTTTATTTTATTTTACTGACAATGTCAGGGCTTCACAAATGCTACAAATAATTTCACTAATCCCAGGTCAATTTTTTAATTTATTTTATTTCAGATTGAGGGGAGAGAGAAACAGAGACAGAGAGAAACACCATAGCACTGGAGCTTCCTTTGGGGCCTTGGAACTCCCATATGGTGCCTGAGTGAAACTGGGTCATGCACATGACGAGGCACATGCCTAACTAGGTGAGCCTTCTCCTGGCTCCAGCAAGACACACTGATTTGCCAGTTGAATATAGTGTTTGTCTTAATACCATTATTTGGATTGGATACATCCACCTCAGGGAGACTGAGAGCTGTGCCTGCCTTGCTGTGTGTGGACAAGGTGAGCCAGCTGGGCTCAGCCCCAGGACTTCTGGAGTCACTGGCTTTGAAATAGGGACAGAATTTCACTGGGGATGGGCTGAGAACTGTAACATGCTTCTGCCACATCCTAGGGTGTGTGTCTTTGCAAAATCCTGTTTGCTGTGGGCCAGGCTGACCCTGATGCTCACCAGGCAGCTGACTGCCCTGTGCCTGCCAGTGACCTTTATTCCACTAGCAGTTCTCAGTCTGCATTCAAGGAGTGAAATTCCAGCACGGAACACATATCCCTTCCTGAAACTGTTTGGCACCATCACTTTCTTCCTACATATAAGGGCTCATGATCATCACTACTCAGCAGGTTGATTTGAAGGTGAATGGATAAAGCTAAGCCTCCTCACAGTGCCTGATGCCAGTATTTTCCCAAATTGCAGTCTGATCCCTGCTTTTTACTGCCCCCTCCAATTTAAAAGACAGGTGTTTCAGATTGCTGTTGTTTGAGGCATAGCTGATCTAACAGGTAGGTCCTGGGCTTGCAGTTTGCCCATTGTCCCACATTTGCTGAGTCTTTGAAGGTTAGCACATCCGGAAGAAAACTAGTCCAGAGGCAGTTAGGGCTGAGTGTCTGATCAGCTAGATGGGCTGTGTTGGCCTGTTCACTTCTGAACCTTCTTTTCCCTAGTAAAGATGCCCCTCTTCTTCTCCCTAGTAAAGAGGGGGGCAGGTGGCTACCTGCAGCTATGCTGGACATCTGGGGCAGGTGCTGGCTTCCCTGATGCCTGGCTGCATGAAGCTTTGCCTTCAGTCTCCTCAGCACTTCCCACAAGAGTCTGCGGGGGATGGAAACCATGGAGGGCAGTGGGAGCCGGGAAGTGGCACACATGGTTAAGTGCACATGTTACCAAGTGCAAGGACCTGGGTTTGAGTTCCCATTCCTCACCTGCAGGGGAAACAAACACTTCGCAAGTGGTGAAGGAGGTCTGTAGGTGTCTTTCTCCATCTCCCCCATCCTCTCTCAATTTCTCTCTGTCCTATCCAGTAAAAATTAGGAAACAAAAACGGGGGGGGGGGGGGGAAAGGCCGCTGGGAGCAATAGATTCTCAGTGCTGGCACTGAGCCCCAGGGATAACCCTAGTGGTAATAAAAAAGAGAAACCATGGAGTGCAGGAAGGCAGCCCCTAGTGGGAAGGGTGACCAGGGAAAGGCTCATGAGTCAATATAAGATGCAGAATGAGAAGTATTAAGAAAATGAGAAGAATAGGAAAAGGTCAAGTAAGATTTAAAGACAGTCTTTAGGGCCCTAGAATTAATTCATCAAGTAGCAAGTAACCAGGTTCTAGCCTAGCACCACGTGAGACATGCTATGGGGACAGAGCAGTGGCTCTATATAGCACAAGCTATATAGACCATAGCTTCAGTGCTGTGGTCTCTCTACACAGTTCCCTCTTCTGCTCCCCTAAGACTCCCCCCATGAGTGAAGCCCATAGTGTGAACTTGTGCATGTGTAAGGCCTCAGTTCACCAATAATGATGATAATAATACAGCCTTTAATCTGTGAGAAGGATGGTGGTTATGAGAAGAAGAGAGGTTGGGAGGAATGGATTGAGAAGTCTTTTTGATAGTGAGAGGGCACTAGTATTTGGTGGTGGGTGTGATGAGTCATATACACATATAGAGGTGTACAGCTAGACCCATGTCATTTTACAGTGTTGTCAGCCCATGTTAAAAGAAATTCAGTGACCCAGAAAATAATGCAGTGGATAAGATGTTGGACTCTCAAGTATGAGGTTCTGAGTTGAATCCTCAGCATTGTATGTGCCAGAGTGGTGCTCTGATGTGTGTTCTTTCCCTCCCTCCCTCCCTCCCTGTCTCCCTCTATTCCTCTTTCATTAATAAGTAAATCTTTTAAAAATAACTTAGATTATAAAGTTTAAAAGATAACTTGACCATAGATAAATGAAATAAATAGGTAAAGACTATAAGAGGGACATGCAGTATGATTTGCCATCTTCCATGAAAGTGTATTTGTGGGAACCGGATGGTGGCCCACCTGGTAGAACATATTCATTACCAGGAGTCGGGCAGTAGCGCAGCAGGTTAAGCGCACATGGCACAAAGTGCGAGGACTGGCTTAAGGATCCCGGTTCGAGCCCCCAGCTCCCCACCTGCAGGGGAGTCACTTCACAGGCGGTGAAGCAGGTCTGCAAGTGTCTTTCTCTCCCCTCTTTGTCTTCCCCTCCTCTCTCCATTTCTGACAACGATGGCATCAACAACAACAATGATGGCATCAACGATGGCATCTAACAACAACGATGGCATCAACAACAACAACAACTACAACAACAATGAAAAACAAGGGCAACAAAAGGGAAAATAAATAGGAAAAAAAAGAAAAGAACTTATTCATTACCATGTGTGAGGACTCGAAGTTCTGGCCCCCACCTGCAGAGGGAAAGCTTCACGAGTGATAGAGCAGTGCTGCAGGTAGAGCTTTCTCTTTCACCCTTTCTATAGCTCTCTGTCTCTATTCAAAAGAAGGAAAAGAGAAGAGAAAAGAAGGTGAAGAAAAAACAACAACACAGGGATCAGTAGGGACCTAGTGCAGGCACAGAGCCCTAGTGATAACCATGGTGGCAATAAGTCAATAAGTAAACATACTTGTGGAACTAAGTACAGACAACTTTTGTATTGTGAGAAATGCTTGACTTGTTATATATGAATATTTTATGAGCGCCTGGTATTGTTTTAGCACATGTTGTGATCTATTTGGTCCCCACTGTCCTCAATTATCAATATATTAGGACATGTACTATGTAAGAATTGTGTTTAATATTTAGAAAATCAGATAAATATACAGAATGAATGAAGAAATATTTGATTAAGCTTTAATTTGTGTTTCCCACATGACTAGAAATTCATAAGGATGAACTAAATCAAAGCAGAATCCATTAGAATTCTTCCTCTGAATTCCCTTCCAAATTCAAAACACACCAGGAACCCTTCTAACTGTACACATTCACATTCAGTCAATCATTCATTCTGTGTTTGTTGTGCAAATAGCCTCGGTTGGTAAGGTCACAGATGCTAGAGGTGTCTGTATAGATTCAAGTACAGACTCCGATTTTTTTTTTAATCAGTGTGACTTTAACATAAATATTTTAGCTTTTTTGAGACCCCACTTTTCACTCTTGAATTCTGTTCATAACCTTCTGTCAAAGTTCTCACATTCTTTGATTTGTGTCTTTGTTGATGATGTCTTCTGTTTCTGTATCCTTACCACAAGAATTTAAAGTCGGAGGAGCTGCAGTCTTGCTCACTCCTATGTCTCCAGTGTCTCCAGTGTTTGGAGCACAGCTGGTATCTAGAAAACAACACTAGCACAAGACACATGGTTTGTGGCATGAACAACTGTTAACAGTCATCCTCATTGTGTGCCAAGAGCAAGGGGAAAAATAACAAGATGCTTTCCTATGCTCTGATGTTTGTTATTTGAGAATATGATTTGCCCAAGTGGGAGCAAGGCAGATACTGTAGGTAGAACTCTGAGAGTTGACAGACTTGAGTGTTATTCAGGTGCTATTAAATACATCTCTGGCTTTATATGTGTCTTCTCATTGCTTTGACCTTTGGTTTACTGTTTTGGAAAGCAGAGAATTAGAGATCACCTTGTAGATTTCTTCTTGCTATAATGATTGCCCCCTGATATTATTAGAATCATTATGGATCATGGTAAAATGATAAGCTAGAAACAGAATAACAAAGGGAAAAAGCAGGGATTATAAAAGTAGGCAGGAAATGAGCCAGGAAGTCACATTTGTGCATCTCTGTGGTAGTAATTGCCTTCCTGGGTCCTGCATTTGTTTCCAGGTTGCATTCCCCGCTCACACTGTCAGTCCTCAGTGCACATCCTGCCTTTCTCGGCTAGTTACTTAGGAATGAAGCCACCCTGCAGTCATGGATGACCTTTGACAAAAAAACACTATTATCAGGCAGTGGAGATGAAACTTGATTGCAGGGGATGAGAAGGGACAGACAAGGCAGCTGGCCCTGGTCACCATCTGGAGGAGTTGGGTGATGAAAGGATGGCGGAGAAGGGGTAGCTTCTCCATTCAGCGTATAGTGGTGCCAAAATAGCACTTTGGATGACAGTCTACCCTCTTGGGGCAACAAAGGCCTACCTCTCATCAGAATGAGGCTTTCTCAGCTGAGCTCAGCAGTGGAGCTGAGTCATTCCTGGCCTTCTTACAGAAACCACCTTGAGGAGAAAATAAAGATGAAGAAAAATTTGAAGCAGATTCCTTTCTGAAAATAAAAAAAAGAATGCATTTTTATTGATGGGTTTGGAACATTGTAACATGATAAAAATAAAGTTTCACGTTTTATTATTTATATTTATGTATGTATGTATTTATTTATATATTTATTTTGCCTCCAGAGTTATTGCTGGGGCTCAGTGTCTGCACTACGAATCCACTGCTCCTGGAGGCTATTTTTTCCCTTTTGTTGCCCTTGTTGTTTATTGTTGTTATTATTGTTGTTATTGCTATCGTTGTTGTTGGATAGGACAGAGAAATCTAGAGAGGATGGGAAGACAGAGAGGGGGAGAGAAAGATAGTCACCTGCAGACTTGCTTCACTTGTGAAGTGACCCCCCTGCAGGTGGGGAGCCGGGGGCTCGAACCGGGATCCTTGAGCTGGTCCTTGCACTTAACCTGCTGTGCTACCGCCCGACCCCCAGACTTTACTTTTACCCCCAAATGCACCCAAAGCTTGTTCTGTCTCCACCTCTCTCTCTGTTTATAGACTGCCAAAGTGTATTTGAAGGGATTTTTTTAAGAGAGAGAGATTTTATATAACTATGATGATTATAGTTGGGGGGGGTTAGCACAGAACTTTGTTGGTGGTTATGGTGTGAAATTGTATCTTATAGTATTATAATCTTATAACCACTATTAAATCACTAGAAATTTTTTAAAGAAAAAAAACTAAAAATGAGACACACACACACACACACACGCCTCGAGACAGAGTGCTAAGCACTGCTCAACTGTGGCATGTTAATGCTGAGGACTGAACTTAGGGGCAGGTGGTTTCAGACGTACATGTCCTGAGCTGAGCTGCCTCCCTGGCCCTGGGTGAATCTCAGTAGAATGAATTGCCATCTTTTTCATGCCCTTGTGCATAGGGGTGGCCCCAGAACTGAACTTGAAGAAGGTTAATTTGTTATAATAAATCCATTTGGGGTATGTGTGTATGTGTTTCATCAATATTCTCAGACCATGGCTTACATCAATAAACTAGGAATTGACAGATATTTGAGTGGTTGTGGAGAAAAGGGAATTCTGCTACACTGCTGGTAGATATGCAAACTAGTACAGTTCCTTTAGAAGACTATATGGACCTAAAGCAACCAGAAGGACAGAAATTACTAAAGTTAGGGCAGAAATAAATAACATTGAGAATAGGAAAACCATACAAAAGATGAATGAAAGTAAATGTTGGTTCTTCGAAAGAGTAAACAAAATCGACAAACCTTTAGCCAGACTCACAAAACAAAAAAGGGAGAAGACCCAAATAAATCGGATAGTAAATGAAAGAGGAGAAATCACAACAGACACTGCAGAAATTCAACATATCATGCGAGGCTTCTATGAACAACTATATGCCACCAAGCTAGAGAACCTGGAAGAAATGAATGATTTCCTAGATACCTACCAACTTCCAAAACTAAGTAAAGAGGAAGTGGATAACATGAACAGGCCCATCACAGCTAATGAAATTGAAACAGTTATCAAAAATCTTCCCAAAAATAAAAGTTCTGGACCAGATGGTTTTACAAATGAATTCTACAAAACTTTCAAAGAAGAACTAATACCTCTACTTTTAAAAGTCTTCCAGAAGATTGAAGACACTGGAATACTCCCTTCCACCTTCTATGAAGCCAGCATCACTCTGATACCAAAACCAGACAGCGACACAACCAAAAAAGAAAACTACAGACCAATATCTCTGATGAACATAGATGCGAAAATATTGAACAAAATTCTAGCCAACCGGATACAGCAGTATATCAAAAAGATTGTTCATCATGACCAAGTGGGGTTTATCCCAGGCATGCAAGGTTGGTTTAATATATGTAAATCAATCAATGTGATCCACCACATCAACAAAAGCAAGACCAAAAACCACATGGTCATATCAATAGATGCAGAGAAAGCCTTTGACAAAATACAGCATCCCTTTATGATCAAAACACTACAAAAAATGGGAATAGATGGAAAATTCCTGAAGATAGTGGAGTCTATATATAACAAACCTACAGCCAACATCATACTCAATGGTGAAAAACTGCAAGCGTTTCCACTCAGATCAGGTACTAGACAGGGCTGCCCACTATCACCATTACTATTCAACACAGTGTTGGAAGTTCTTGCCATAGCAATCAGGCAGGAGCAAGGAATTAAAGGCATACAGATTGGAAGAGAAGAAGTCAAACTCTCCTTGTTTGCAGATGACATGATAGTATACATGGAAAAACCTAAGGAATCCAGCAAGAAGCTTTTGGAAATCATCAGGCAATACAGTAATGTGTCAGGCTATAAAATGAACATTCAAAAGTCAGTGGCATTCCTCTATGCAAACACTAAGTTAGAAGAAATTGAAATCCAGAAATCAGTTCCTTTTTCTATAGCAAAAAAAGCAATAAAATATCTAGGAGTAAACCTAACCAAAGAAGTGAAAGACTTATATACTGAAAATGATGAGTCACTACTCAAAGAAATTGAAAAAGACACAAAGAAGTGGAAAGATATTCCATGTTCATGGGTTGGAAGAATTAACATCATCAAAATGAATATATTACCCAGAGCTATCTACAAATTTAATGCTATCCCTATAATTTCTATAGGAGAATAGAAAAAATGCTACAAATGTTTATCTGGAACAGAAAAGACCTAGAATTGCCAAAACAATCTTGAGAAAAAAGAACAGAACCGGAGGCATCACACTCCCAGATCTCAAACTGTATTATAGGGCCATTGTCATCAAAACTGCTTGGTACTGGAACATGAACAGACACACTGACCAGTGGAATAGAATTGAGAGCCCAGAAATGAGGCCCCACACGTATGGACATCTAATCTTTGACAAAGGGGCCCAGACTATTACATGGGGAAAGCAGAGTCTCTTCAACAAATGGTGTTGGAAACAATGGGTTGAAACATGCAGAAGAATGAAACTGAATCACTGTATTTCACCAAATACAAAAGTAAATTCCAAGTGGATCAAGGACTTGGATGTTAGACCAGAAACTATCAGATACTTAGAGGAAAATATTGGAAGAACTTTTTTCCGCATAAATTTTTAAAGACATTTTCAATGAAACGAATCCAATTACAAGGAAGACTAAGGCAAGTATGAAGCTATGGGACTACATCAAAGTAAAAAGCTTCTTCACAGCAAAAGAAACCACTACCCAAATCAAGAGACCCCTCACAGAATGGGAGAAGATCTTTACATGCCATACATCAGATAAGAGTTTAATAACCAACATATATAAAGAGCTTACCAGACTCAACAACAAGACAACAAATATCCCCATCCAAAAATGGGGGGAGGAATTGGACAGAATATTCACCACAGAAGAGATCCAAAAGGCTGAGAAACACATGAAAAAATGCTCCAAGTCTCTGATTGTCAGAGAAATGCAAATCAAGACAACAATGAGATATCACTTCACTCCTGTGAGAATGTCACACATCAGAAAAGGTAACAGCAGCAAATGCTGGAGAGGGTGTGGGGTCAAAGGAACCCTCCTGCACTGCTGGTGGGAATGTAAATTGGTCCATCCTCTGTGGAGAACAGTCTGGAGAACTCTCAGAAGGCTAGAAATGGACCTACCCTATGACCCTGCAATTCCCCTCCTGGGGATATATCCTAAGGAACCCAACACATCGATCCAAAAAGATCTGTGTACACATATGTTCTTGGCAGCACAATTTGTAATAGCCAAAACCTGGAAGCAACCCAGGTGTCCAACAACAGATGAGTGGCTGAGCAAGTTGTGGTATATATACACAATGGAATACTACTCAGCTGTAAAAAATGGTGACTTCACCGTTTTCAGCCGATCTTGGATGGACCTTGAAAAAATCATGTTGAGTGAAATAAGTCAGAAACAGAAGGATGAATATGGGATGATCTCACTCTCAGGCCGAAGTTGAAAAACAAGATTAGAAAAGAAAACACAAGTCGAACCTGAAATGGAATTGGAGTATTACACCAAAGTAAAAGACTCTGGGGTGGGTGGGTGGGTGGGTGGGGAGAATACAGGTCCATGAAAAATGATGAATGAAATAGTGGGGATTGTATTGCTAAATGGGAATCTGGGGAATGTTATGCATGTAAAAAAAAAAAAAAGAAGTAGAAACGCAAAGCAGAAATTGACTGAGTTTGGAGTATGGCACCAAAGTAAGAAAGCAGAAGTATACTAGAGTTTGCAGTGAGTACCTCCCTAATACTTCCTCTCCACTTTTCCAAGCTTTGGGTCCATGATTGCTCAACAATTTGTTTGGCTTTGTATGTTAACTCTCTTTTCAGTCACCAGGTTCCAGGTGTCATCAGGATGCCGGCCAGACTTCCCTGGATTGAAGACACCACCAATGTGTCCTGGAGCTCAGCTTCCCCAGAGACCCATCCTACTAGGGAAAGAGAGAGGCAGACTGGGAGTATGGACCGACCAGTCAACGCCCATGTTCAGCGAGGAAGCAATTACAGAAGCCAGACCTTCTACCTTCTGCAACCCTCAATGACCCTGGGTCCATGCTCCCAGAGGGATAGAGAATGGGAAAGCTATCGGGGGAGGGGGTGGGATATGGAGATTGGGCGGTGGGAATTGTGTGGAGTTGTACCCCTCCTACCCTATGAAAAAAAAAAAATCTATCTATCTATCAAAAAAAAAAAAAGTTAGTGCACTATCCAGATGACCTATATAATTTTTTTGTCCCCAATTATCATTGGAGCTCAGTGCCTGCATGATACCACCATTCCTAGCAGCCATTTTTTTCTTTCATTCTTTTTTTTTTTTAAGAGAGTGAGAGATATAGAGAAAAGAGAAGGACAGATATTTGAAGCACTGCTCCTCCATTTCTGAAGCCCTTTTCCCTAAAAAAAAAAAAAAAAAAAAAAAAAAAAAAAAGCTTCACATCAAAAGAAACCACTACCCAAATCAAGAGACCCCTCACAGAATGGGAGAAGATCTTTACATGCCATACATCAGATAAGAGTTTAATAACCAATATATATAAAGAGCTTGCCAGACTCAACAACAAGACAACAAATAACCCCATCCAAAAATGGGGGGAGGACTTGGACAGAATATTCACCACAGAAGAGATCCAAAAGGCCGAGAAACACATGAAAAAATGCTCCAAGTCTCTGATTGTCAGAGAAATGCAAATCAAGACAACAATGAGATATCACTTCACTCCTGTGAGAATGTCATACATCAGAAAAGGTAACAGCAGCAAATGCTGGAGAGGGTGTGGGGTCAAAGGAACCCTCCTGCACTGCTGGTGGGAATGTAAATTGGTCCATCCTCTGTGGAGAACAGTCTGGAGAACTCTCAGAAGGCTAGAAATGGACCTACCCTATTACCCTGCAATTCCCCTCCTGGGGATATATCCTAAGGAACCCAACACATCGATCCAAAAAGATCTGTGTACACATATGTTCTTGGCAGCACAATTTGTAATAGCCAAAACCTGGAAGCAACCCAGGTGTCCAACAACAGATGAGTGGCTGAGCAAGTTGTGGTATATATACACAATGGAATACTACTCAGCTGTAAAAAATGGTGACTTCACCGTTTTCAGCCGATCTTGGATGGACCTTGAAAAAATCATGTTGAGTGAAATAAGTCAGAAACAGAAGGATGAATATGGGATGATCTCACTCTCAGGCCGAAGTTGAAAAACAAGATTAGAAAAGAAAACACAAGTCGAACCTGAAATGGAATTGGCGTATTGCACCAAAGTAAAAGACTCTGGGGTGGGTGGGTGGGTGGGGAGAATACAGGTCCATGAAAGATGATGAATGACATAGTGGGGGTTGTATTGTTAAATGGGAATCTGGGGAATGTTATGCATGTACAAACTATTGTATTTACTGTTGAATGTAAAACATTAATTCCCCAATAAAGAAATAAATTATTTAAAAAAAATAAAAATAAATAAATAAATAAATAAAGAAGACTATATGGAGAGTCTTTAAACAAATAAAAATGGAAGTACCTTATGATCCAGCAATACCAGTCTTGGGCATTTATTCAGTGGACACTCAAATACTAATTAGAAGAGACATATGCACCCCTATGTTCATAGCTACATTTTTCACAATAGCCAAAGAGGGAAAGAAGCATAAATGCTTAACAACAGATGACTGGCTAAAGAAGTTATGGGGTATATATGCTATGGAATATTACTCAGTGATAAAAAAGATGATATTGTGTCCTTTGGGACAAAATGGATGGAACTGGGGGGGGGTGATTATGCTTAGCAAAAAATAGTAAAGAGATGAAAGACAACTTCCACATGTTTTCACTCATACATGGAATCTAGAGATCTTGTTGAAGTGAACTTGCTGGAAAAAAATCCAAACAAAACAGAAGTAAGTAAACTGTAAGACTTGTGAGAACTGTGGTGCTTGTCTTTCAGAGGCTGGAGGGTGAGCACATGGAGCTTTGGTGGTGATATGGTGTGGAACTATACATTGCTGTCTTATAATCTTGTAACATACTAGTAACAACAAAATTAGTTTAAAAATTAATAGTCTCAGATCACAAGGAAATGACTCCTTGATTATTCAACATATGTTTTCTTTGCTTCCATATTCAGAATTGCCCAGGGTTTATTGTATTCTTGCTTGTGAAAAGCACCCCTAGTATTGGTGTCTGCTTTCTCAGAAAGCCAGAAAGTACTTGGCAGAGACAGGGTATATAATCCTGTGTGAAGAACTGCTGCTAGTTCTTTTCAGCCCCTGAGGGTCCCTTTGTGCATTGGTAAATGACCAATGTTCTTGGTTAAGACTGGCTTTTATTTCTTCTAATTGGAAAAAAAATCAAGATAACAATTTTACCACAAACCAGTTTTTCCTAGTAAGTCTAAGGGCAGAGTTGATGGAGGTTGAGTGAGGGGTTGTTCAGGAAAATAGCAGAGTCTACCTTTGAGCTCCATGGTCCCTCCAGCACATCTGAAAACTTGTCAGATTGAGTGTCTGTGCCCCTCTCTCTTGTTTGTGATGTTGGTCCTTCAAGATTCAGGAATTCATCCTTCTCTCCAGATGATTCAGCCTCTCCTCTCCTTGACCTGGAACAGAACACAGGCTTTCTGTTCTCCCCATCTATCACTTCCAGCCCTCACATACTTTCTGTGGAAGGGGCTTGGCTTCTGTTAACTGAAGGAAGTGGACAGGCAGTGCCAACAGTCACCACTGGCTGGGAAGGCATCACCATAAAACACTGAAACACATTCATAGTTGTAATTGAGCTTGATGTCCTATCAAATGTAAAGTATATTCTTGCCACTTTGTTTTTGGGTTTCCGTAATGTTCTTGTAGGAGTTTGGCAGCTATATCTGGGGGAATGCACTGCCCCACTCTTTGCTAGCATGGTTCCAAAACCAAGCTCTCCCCACTGCAGCTGGCAGCAGCAACAAGTTGCCACTGGTGCCAGGACTGCTTCCTGAATTCACTTCTGGGAAGAGGCACTCAGGGTACTGACTGGTTTGCTCTACAAATTGCCTGTCCCTCCCATGTCCTGCCTTCATGTTAAATGGCACAATACTGGCCTCTCTGGTCCCCAAGACTTCCCCTTGGGCTGCAGTCCAAACCTTCACTGGCCTCCTGGAAGTTTGTGTGGGACTAGCTCCTCCCTCCAAAGCCCTGCCCTCTCCTCTGGCACGTTGCTGTAGCATCTGGCTGACCTAGATGGCCTTCCCCCAGTAGTGAGACAACTCCACTCTGAGGCACAAGTTATATTTTTCAGGTCTGCCCAAAAGCTTCCTGGTTGCTTTGATTTTATTTCTGGCCTTGCAACCTCATGTCAAGTGCCATTATCAGGTAAGCTGTCCCATCTCACATGGGGATTCTTATCACTTCTTATTTCAAGGATATTCATGTACTGGGATTTCCAGGTGTTCTTGTTTTCTGTCCAAAGGCTGCTCCTATAGAGCAGACACTTGACAGTTTCGGCAGTGCGATGCATGACTTCAGGCTGGTATTCCTACTCTCCCCCACTTCACCCCCATGCAGACTTCCCACAGTCTCATCACTTACCCTTCCCAAATCCAAGAGAATGGCACAGCCAGCATTTTCATGGGCTCATGATGAGAAAATAAAGGACATAGGACCAGGACACCTGAACTGAAGCCCTCTTTCCTTAGCTTTCTAAGAGTCTACTTTTAGACATGCCATGAGCCCTTGAACCCTTCCTCTTGAAAATGGGCCTCAGAGTATGTGTATTTATTTCTTCTCTACTTTATGAGGCCAGAAAGTTCAGATAGAAGAATGTGTGTGGACCTCTTTTTATAGACTGTAGTGCACTGATGAAGTGTGCAGCTTATAGTAAGTAGTAAGTAACAGATCTGCATGTGGTATCTTGACTACACTGGGGAAAGCAGCCAAAGTTTGCATGGAAGGAAGTTTTCTCAGATGCAGCCAGTGAATGCTCTCCATGGTCTGGACAGACCTATGTTTATTGCTCAGGCTTGGATTTTTCATACCTCTGTGACTCAAAAGGTACAAAATGCAGGGTCAGATAGAAAAGGAAGATAAGTGTATTAAGTTCCAGATATGTCAGAGGGAAGAGATGGCCATGGCACAACATGAGACTCAGTAGCTAGGACTACATGTGGGGCCTGTGGGGTCTTGGGAAGAGGCGCTTATCTGTTTTGTTTTGCTTCCATTTCCAGGGCCTCATGCATGCATGATTTCACATATCCCAGCTGACTTTTTCAGACAGACAGAATCATAGAGAGGAGAGGCACCACAGCACAGGAGCTTCCCACAGGGTCATGGAATCCCCAGGCGGTACTAGGCCTCCAGCTGGGGCCTTGTGCACCATAAGGAAAGTGCCCTGCCAGGTGAGTTATTTCCCTGCCTCTAAGCTTTTATGAGGCAAGGATAGGCCAGGTGAGAGGAGAATGATGGAAACCACAGACAGCAGAATGGAAGGGGAGTGCAATTCTGGAGCAGATAGGAAATTTGGGGGCTGGGAAGGTTGAGAGCAGACTCTTTATTAGGATTTTATGGTTGAACCAAGGAATGTGTATTCTGAGATTATGGGAAGCCTGCAGGGTTTAAAACCAGGAAGAGAAATGATCAGATCTGCATTTCAGGACTATCACTGTGTGAGAATGCCCAGGACAGACTAGAATAGGGTCAGGATGCAAGGGGAATCAGTGAGGAGCCCATGAACACAATCCCCACGATTAGTGGTGAGGGCAGGAGAGATGAGCAGAGAATGGGATGGCTTGAGGGGAAGGAAAGACAGAGCCATTTGTAGGAGTTTGTGCATTTCTAGTTTGGATGAATCCCTATTTGTGGAGTACATGGAGAGGAGAAGGAACCAGACGTGTTCAACCTGAGACTTTGGGTGCATCATCACGAGAGCTTAGTAAGCCTTCAAATGCACCACAGTACAACTAAGTCTTAAAGGGCCCAGAGACAGATTGCCCGGCAGAGTGCACCTCTCACAAAGAGGTTGGGTCTGAATACCTCTATACTCTTCCACACAACTTTCTGCTATCGTGGAAATGTTCTCTATGTGTCAGGTATTATAGGGAAACTAGCTACAGAGTACTGGAAAGATAGCTGGTATGACTAAGGAATAACAGTTTTAATTAAATTGATTTGAAATAGCCACAGGTGTCTGGGAAGCATCTCTGTATGTGGGAGGCATCAGCACATCATTCATAACTGAAGCCTTGTCTGTGGGTAACAGTCTCTAGAGATGTATTTCAGTGAATTTTGATCTTCTTGCCTTGCTTCCATGTGTGAGCAAGGTAGTGTGTCTATGCGTGTGTGTGTATGTGTGTTTATATGTGTTTTGGTCGGCTCTATGGCATCTCTGCTTTGTGCAGACTTTTTCAGAAAGAGACAGGAAGGAAAGGGGGTTGGGGAGATACCATAAGATGAAAAAGCTTCCTTCAGTGTGATGTGAGCCACTTTGAACCTGGGTCATACACATGACGAAGCAGTGCACTATACAAGTGGCTGTTTCGTCATTCTTTTTCTCATTTTGAGAATCCAAAGAGAACTATCAACATTTCCCCTGCAGCCTGGAGGTTGGTGCAGTGGCTGGAGTGCCAGACTTAATAAGTCAAGGTCCTGCATTTGATCTCCAGCATTGCATGCACTAGAGTGGTATACTTACTCTCTCTCCTCTTTCTTTCATGGATGCATAAAATCTTTTTTAAAAAAACTTCCCCATAAGTGTGTACTATCACAATATTTTTATTTGCATTTAATTATTTTTTCATTTATTTGTGATTAGTGTGTTATGTGATTGCAAGATTACAGGGTACAGTTTCATACCACACCTACCACCAAAGCTCTGTATCCCCACCCTCCCACCTCCCAAAGATAACCACCATATTTCTCAAACTGTTCCCTTCCTCTTTCTTTCCTTCTTCTTCTTTTTTTTTTTTTTTTAACTTATCTTTAGTTATTTATTGGATAGAGACAGCCAGAAATTGAGAGGGAAGGGGATAGTAGAGGGGAATGAGACAGAGAGACACTTGCAACACTGCTTTGCCTCTTACAAAGCTTTCCCCCTGCAGGTGGGGACTGGGCGCTCAAACCTGTGTCCTTGTGCACTGTGACATGTGCGCTCAGCAGAGCCGCAGCCGCCTGGAACCCCCTCCCCCTCCCCCCTCCCTCCCGCCCTTCTTTCCTTCCTCCCTCCCTCCCTCCCTCCTTTCTTCTTTCCTCCCTCCCTCCCTCCCTCCCTCCCTCCCTCCTTTCCTTCCTTCCTTCCTTCCTTCTTTCCTTCCTCCCTCCCTCCCTCCCTTCTTTCTTTCTTTCTTTCTTTCTTTCTTTCTTTCTTTCTTTCTTTCTTTCTTTCTTTCTGTTTATGTGCATCAGTTCTCTAGATTCCATATACGAGACCATCTAGTAGTTGTCTTTCATCTCTTATTTTGCTAAGCATGATCACCTCCAATTCTATCCATTGTGTCCCAAAAGGACACAACACCATCTTTTTTGATTGCAGAGTAATATTCCATGGAATATATACCCTATAACATCTTTAGCCAGTTATCTGTTGTGGGTCTTTATGCAGCTTCCACTGTTTGTTATGAACAATGCTGCTAGGAACATAGGAATGCGTATGTCCCTTTGAATTAGTGTTTGAGTGTCCTTTGGGAAAATGCTTAAGGGGGTGTTGGTGCACCTGGTTAAGCACACACATCACAGTGAGCAAGGCCCCAGATTTAAGCCCCTGGTCCCCACTTGCAGGGGGAAAGCTTTACAAGTGGTGGAGCAGGGCTGCAGGTGTCTCTCTCTCTCCCTCTCTGTCTCTGTCTCCTTATTGCCTCTCAATTTCTCTGTCTCTGTCCAATAATAAATTATATATATATATATATATTCCCAAGGGCATTTATGCTGGATCATAAGTTTCTTCCACTTTTATTTGTCTGAGGACTCTCCATACAGTCTTCCAAAGGGTCTGCACCAGTTTACATTTCCACCAGCAGTGTAGCAGAGCCTTTTTTCCTCCACAACCTTTTCAAAACCTGTTATTTCTTGTTTTGCTGTTGAAGGCCATTCTCACAGTGTGAGATGGAATCTCAGTGTAGGTTTTGTTTGTTTGTTTGTTTGTTTGTTTTTTGCCTCCAGGGTTATTGCTGGGGCTTGGTGCCTACACTACAAATCCATTCCTCCTGGAGGTCATCTCTCCCATTTTGTTGCCCTTGTTGTTATTGTTATTGTTGCCATTTCTGTTGTTGTTGTTGTTGGATAGGACAGAGAGAAATTGAGAGAGGAGGAGACGGGGGGTGGGGGGGGGGAAAGACAGAGACACATGCTGACCTGCTTCACCGCTTGTGAAGTGACTTCCTTGCAGGTGGGGAGCCAGGGACTCAAACTGGGATCCCTACACCGGTACCTTCCACTTTGCATTATGTGCGTTTAACCCACTGTGCTACTGCCCGGCCCCCCTCAGTGGAGTTTTAACTTGCATTTCTCTAATAATAAGTGAAGTGGAGCATTTATTTTATTTGTTCCCTCCTTCTCCATTCTGAGCATTTCTTCATGTATCTGTGGGCCATGTGTATCTCTTCCTTAAACTGTCTAGATAGTTTTTGTTTTTTTTTTGTCTCCAGGGTTATCTCTGAGGCTCACTGTCTGCACTATGAATCCACTACTTCTGGTGGCCATTCTTTCCATTTTATTGGATAGGACAGAGAGAAATTGATAGAGGAGAGAGAGAGAGAGAGAGAGAGAGAGAGAGAGGGGCACCTGAAGACCTGCTTCACTGCTTGTGAATCGACCCCCCTGCAGGTGGGGAACTGGGGCCTCAAACTGGGATCCTTGTGCAGGTCCTTGAGCTTCATACTACGTGTGCTTAACCTGGTGCACTACCACCTAGCCCCCTCTAGATAATTCTTTGGCCCACTTTTCTATCCGGTTATTTTTTGGTGGTGTTGAGCTGTACCAGTCCTTTATAGAATGTCATGTAGTATCTTGATAAGAATTACAAAGTTTAGGGCAGGGGTAGATAGCATAATGGTATGCAAACAGACTCTCATGCCTGAGGTTCCAAAGTCCCAGGTTCAATCCCCTGCATCAACATAAGCCAGAACTGTGCAGTGCTCTGGTAAAAAAAAGAAAAAAAGAAAAGAATTACAAAGTTTAGTTTACATTTAGTTTCCTCTGACAGAAAGTAGAATATAGACTAGAGAATGGTCATGTCATTTGTTTCTGGATTCTGAGACAATGCCTGGCACATAGTTGGCTTGTGACTATTTATATTATATTTTTATTTTATGAATCCAAGAGAGAACAGTTCTGTCATATGGTGGTTCTGGGGACTGGATCTGGGTTCCCAGGCAAGTCCTGTACACAATGTTGAGCTATAGTCCAGATCCTGCTATGTAATAAATCATTACATGAGTCCTGAGAGGTATTTTATGACAAGTAGAAGAGTCCATGAAGTTCCTTGGAAAGAGAAAGAAAAGCAAAATTAGGACAAAACCCTTCTTCGCGGATGGCAAAATGGTTATGTTTGAAGAATGGGAATCGTCTCACGGTCAAGCCTGCCTAGGTGGCCACTGAGATTATACTGTGACAGTTGCCATTGGCTTTATTTATTTATATTTTTTCTATTTACATTTTCTTGTTTGTTTTTGTTTTTGTTTATTTTGCCTGAGTACTGCTCATCTCTCATAAGCTCTGCTTATGGCTTATGGCGGTGCAGGGGACTGAATTTGGGACCATGGTGCCTCAGGCATGAAACTCTTTTTGCATAACATCTAAGCTATCTCCACAGTCCCACTTTTGGTTTTAGCATCCCTGAGGCCCTACTTGGTGAAACCAAGGAAGGGTGGGGCAGGCCAGTTGCAGCCAGTCAGTGGTGAGAGTGTGGTAGTCTGAGTGTCAAGTCCAATGAGTCAGTTCTGATTAACCACCAGAGTCACTGAGAAGCATTTCAGAAATACACATTCCTGGATGGGTTCACACTGTACCTTGGAGATTTAGGGGCCAAAGAATCTGCAGAGTGAAACTCCCAGCTTATTCTGAAATGGTCTGGATGCAGGTTTGGCAGCTGTCACACAGTGCATTCTTTCAATAAAATGTGGCCTTGGGAACTGGGAGACAGCTCATCTCAGAGATACATTTGATTTTGAGTGCTGGCATTACTTGGGAGCACCGGAGATGGCACCAAAGGTTGCTCCATGGGAGCTAGAGTGGTATCATGGAATTTCTCCTCCTCACTCTCTACCAAAGAAATAAAGAATGAGAAAATTGGTCTGGAGAGGCTGCTTGGTGATATTGAGTATGCATGATATCCTGGAATCATTTCCTGGAACAACATAAAAAATAATAACTTTTAAAAATCAAATATGACCCTAAAAGGAAAGAAGGAAAAATAAATGATGAAAGAGAACATCTTCCTCCCTTAAAAAATGTTAAGATATGATCATGTTTAGAGGTGAAGAAAACTATTGGAAAAATGTCAGTGAGCTGTACTAAACTAAAAGACCTTGGTTCTGAATTCCCTACACCCTTTCAAATTGTATCTGTTTATTATTATGAGAGACCAGAGCACAACTAGACTCTGACATACTTCAGTGAACTGGGGATCTCAAGCCATGCAAGTGCTGTTCTCTGCCACTGAGATGTCTCTCATCTCTGAGTCGCCTTTGCTGCATGTTGTCATGAAATTGTCTTGGGCTTCATAGCCAGATGGTCAGTTTTCTCCTGGAATGAACATGTTGTTTTCTCATTGTTTGAGAATAGTCAGGTGTGTTGTGTAAGAAGCTGGCAGTCACTGGCAGTGGTCCCAGTGTTTGCTTATTCTCTGTGATTAGACTTAGGTTACAAATAGAAATGCTTTTCTTTTCTAGTCTACTTCTTTGCAATGGACCTTTGCCCCCTTCCCTCACCCCTATTCCATCACTACTCTTATTTAAACTGAATTATTAAATTCCAGAGTAATTTCCCAGAAAGATATAATGCAGCATACAAAAATCAGCTTTCTCTTCTGAAAGTCTTTTTAAAAAGTCATCTTTATTTATTGAATAGAGACAGCCAGAAATTGAGAGGGAAAGGGGTGGTAGAGAGGGAGAGAGAATGAGAGACACCTACAACCTTGCTTCACCAGACGCAAAGCTTTTCCTCTGCAGGTAGGTCCGGCGGCTGAAATCCAGATCCTTACACATGAAACATGTGTCCACCCCACCCCCCTACATTGGATATTTCAAAATACCTATGTCTCAAACTGTGAATATTCACTACAATTGTTGCTCACCATCGATGCTATGCCTCCAACACCCAGAAACTGAACCTAAACATTCACTGTGAATGATTCCCTCCATTTCTAATTTCCACTACAGTCATTTAAGTCATGTGCTGTTAACCATGTCTGATTCTTGGAGACATCAAATAATTGGAGGCCCGGGTGGTGGAGTGACTAGTTGAGTGCACACATTACAGTGCACAAGGACCTGGGTTCGAGTCCCTGGTCCCCACCTGTGGGGGGGGGCTTCATGAGTAGTGAAGTAGGGCCACATGTGTCTCTCTTTCTCTCTGTCTCCCTCTTCCCTCTCAATTTCTCTCTGTCTCTATCTAATAAATAAAAATATTTAAAAAAATCAAATAGTTTGCCTGCTAGTACCCTACTAAATGGTAGAGTCAGGACTAGAACATGTGTCTTGGGCTAGAGAGATAGCTTACCAGGTAGGGGTGTGTGTCTTGCTATCCATGCGCCATAGGTTTGAGGCCTAACACCAAGTAGGAGCAGCTATGGCAGCTATGGAGGAAATAATCATGATGTCATTTCTCTCCCTCTCTCTTTGTCTCTATCCCTGAATGAAAATTGGTCTGCCAGAGGGATAAAGAATAGGAAAGCTGTGTGCCGAAATAGCTCAGTTGGGAGAGCGTTAGACTGAAGAATAGGAAAGCTATCAGGGGAGGGGAATGGGATACAGAGTTCTGGTGGGAATTGTGGGAGTTGACCCCTCTTATCCTATGGTTTTTGCCAGTGTTTCCTTTTTATAAATAATTAAAAAAAAAAAAAGTGGTCTAGGAATAGCAAAATAGCACATGCACAAGGGTTATCTGAAAACAAACAAACAAACAAACAAATAAAACGTGTGCCTTCTTGATGCCAAATAACCCTGAACTCAGCCCTTGGACATTTTGCGTAAGTTCTGGGTTGAGGAAGGGAGAGATGCAGATGATGGAATCATGGACAGTTACCCAATTCGCACAGTGGCTCTTCCTCTTCAGAGCTGTGACTTTCTAGATAGGCTGCTGTTTGGCTCAGAGCACAAGGGTCTTTACCAGCCATTCCCAACATTACTTGTTTAATGTGACCTTCTAGGATAAACGCCCAGCACCAACTTGTTGGAGCAGAATAAAACCTGGATTCTGAGCTGGATTTACCTTGGCTTGATTTTACTCTGGAGTTTTCTAAAATTAAAAAAGAGCCTCCTCAACTTACTAACAGTCTACTATTTCAAAATTTTTACAACTGGGCAGGGGAGCTAGCATAATGGTTATATAGAGAAACTCTCATGCATGAGGCCCCAAAGTCCCAGGTTCAATGCTCTGCACCACTGTAAGCCAGAGCTGAGCAGTGCTCTGCTCTCTATTTTTCTCTTATTAAAATAAAATAAACAATATTTTTAAAAGAATTTTTACAGCAGTCTTATGGGAAGCTTGAACTTGTAACAGGAGAAATTTAGGTCACCTTCAATGCCTCCTTGAGCTATCTCATGGGGAAGGACAAACAGTTGCTTATTTAAGTTGCTATTTTAAGTTGGCCTTCAGTTGCTTGGTACACAGGAAAATAATCTATCCAAATATTTGAGGTTTCCCCCACCTCAGATTTTCTAACAGACATTTTCACTTATTAGTACCCCTGGAAGCGGGGGGAGGGGGGAGTGTCTGGGCCTGGGGGTGTGAAATAAGGGGGGCAGACTAAGGTCTTCTGATGTTGCACACCCCAGCAATCCTTGTTTAAATGGAGTCCAGTTTGTTTTTACTCCTCAAGACGGTAGTTCTTTGTTTCATGGTCCCAGAAGCTGGCAGTTTAACTTGGTGAACAGCCAGTGTTCACATAAGAGAATTGAAGCCTTTATATGAGCAGGTGAGGTAGTGCCTTATTCTCTGGAATTCTGCGCATTATTCTGTCATGAGATTGAGTGGGTGGCATCCATCTCACTTGGTGCAGGCCGCTAGAGAGCCTGTTTGAAAAGCAGGGAGAGTGGTCTGGGAGGTGGAGCTGCAGTAGAGCACAGAACTTAACTGGCATCAAGTCCTAAGTTTGATCTCAAACTCCACATATGCCAAAGCACCACATATGATGTTCTGGTTCTCTCTCTCTCCCTCTCTCCTTCTCTCTCCCTCTCTCTCTCTCTCTCTGTCTCTCTCTCTTTCTGTCTCTTTTTTTCTCTTTGTGCCAGCTGAAAACAAGGGCCAAGAAAAAGCACACACTTAACCATGCATGAGGACCCATGTTTGAACCCCCAGCTACCACAAGGGTACGAGCCACACTGTGGTGTCTCTCATCTCTGTCTCTTTATCACACTATCTCCCTCTATCTGGAAAAAAATTTTAAAGAGTCTGCTGGGAGCTGTGGAATTACATAGGTATAGAGCCCTGCCAAAACTCTGGTGGCGTAAATAAATAAATAAACAAGCAAACAAACAAATGTAGTTCTTAAGTGGAAGGAGAAACGATTGGGCCTATTGCCTATTTTTTTTAAATTTCTTTATTGGGGAATTAATGCTTTACAGTCAACAGTAAATACAATAGTTTGTACATTTATAACATTTCTCAGTTTTCCACATAACAATACAACCCCGTTAGGTCCTCTGTCATCTTTTTCCAGGACCTGTACTTTCCCCACCACCTACCCCAAAGTCTTTTACTTTGGTGCAGTATGCCAACTCCAGTTCAGGTTCTACTTAGCTTAGTCACTCACTCCTGACCAAGAGATAAATCAGGGAGGGGGAGAGATAATACAGTGGTTATGCAAAGAGACTCTCAACACCCCAAGGATCCAAAGCTCTGGGCTCAATTCAGCTTCTCTGCCAAGCGGCAGCACTTCTGGGCCCTGTGAGTTTCTAAACAAGTCCCGTTTATAGTCTGTAGGTTCTGAGGCAATTTTTCACCATGTTCTCATCAGGAAAGGAAAAGGAAAGCCCCACCACTAGGCCACTGGGATGTAGATCTTCTGAGTTTCCTGGTCAGTTCTCTGCCTTCCCATGTCAGCACAGGGCTGCTGCTCCAGCCTCTGAGGGCAGTAGCAATGGACATTCACAGTTGCATTTGGTGAGTCTTAGGGGAGTCCTCTCTTCCCTTCAGCCGTCTTTTTGTTGGTGAAACAGACTGGAGGTGGTGCCTCAACCGGTAAACTGCCGGACTGTTACCAGCTGCTCAGTCTCTCCTTAGGCTCCTCTCTGTCCACGAGCCACATGTGTTTGCGCTCACCGGTGATTTGGTGAGATCCCAAAGTCATTCTCGCCTATTGGTTTAAGGCATTACATATATACATGCCTGTTGAGTACATAGCATTTGCTATTTCTTAATGGCTTACTACCAGTCCACACTTTGAAGACACCCCACTGCTGCTTTCATCTTCAACCTTATGAACGGTTTCCAAAGCAATGAGAGAGTCAAGAGGGCTTGGTTCTACTTAAGGTTCTGGAAGCTCTGAGTTGGTCATGGTGAGGTCCTGGTTTGGAAGTCAACAGTACCCCCTAGTGGAATAATATGGCAATAGCAGCTCAAGTTTACTTTCTGAAACCTTGGTGCACTGTCTTTATCAGCTTAGCTTTAAGTTTGAATTGCCAGAAGGAAGGTGGGATGAGAAGGCAGACCCGTACATCATAATTTAAATGGAGTCTAGTTTGGTATGCTCCTTGAAGAAGCTGCAGTGTAAATCCTGGTCACTTGACGTAAATGAGCCCCAGTGATTCAGGATGAAACCTGGGCTCCTTCCTGACAGCCCTTTCTTGCTGTCCACATATGTCCACACAGTGCAGGCAGCTATTCTGCTTGATTCTTGCTTCTGGAAGTTTGTCTGCTTTGAAACTGGAGCGCTAGTCATCTGGGGGTTACCTACTGTAGTAAAATACAATCCCAGAGGGTGCAGCCACCCCCCCCTTATCTGCAGCAGACCCCCAACCTGAAACTATAAAATATATATATAATGATGGATATATACACACAATATATGTAAGTACATGTATGCATTTATATATGTGCAATATATGTATATACAATGTATATAGCACTGTTGTTGCACAAACAAATGCAGTGTCCCTGTCGACGTAGAGACAGTGTGTACAGTGTGTAGAGTGATGTGATGCCATCCATCTTACTTATAAACTAGCTCCAACTGGAGACCACCAGCAATAAGTCACAAAGTAACTCTAGTGGTATGCTATATAAAGGTTATGTGAATATACTCTTTCTCCCAGAATATCCCATTGTGCACAATGTCTTGGGAGAGTGGTAGACCATGGGTAAGAAGAGCGGTACCTGTGAGTGTGTATGTGTTCTGTAGAGAAAAAGCTGTTAGATGCACATTGCAGGTCAGTGCAGATATAAGACACCCCTCTCCAGTCAACAATATGGTGATAGAGATTTGTTTAAGGAATTTTCCATAGGCAAATTACAGTAGCAGGGAGGTGGTGAACAGCAAGTCCTCCATAAGAAAGAGGCCCACAGTGCTTTGCGTGGAGTAAATGCTGCTTGGATTGAATATACAGGCAGGGAGGTGCACTGACCTGACGAGATTGCTCTGTGTGCTGCCCCTGGTATATGGCCTTACTGCAGGTAGTCTACCAGAACAAGAAACTGCTTGTCCCAGAGCCTGGACTGTAGTGACACACAGAGTACTAGGCTTAGTTGTTTCATTTTGTTAGTTTGTTTTGCTTTTTCCACCAGGGTTAACGTTGAGGAACTCCTGGTGACCATTTATTCCCTTTTTTATTTTTCTTTCTTATACTTAACAGGGCATAGAGAAGTTCAGAGGAGAGGGAGAGATAGAGAGAAAGTTAGGAAGAAAGGAAGAGAGACCCCTGCAGCACTGCTTCACCATTTGTGAAGCTTCCCCTCTGCAGGTGGGCAGTGGGGGCTTACCCCCGGGTAACGTGTGTGCTCTAGATCTCACAGAAAACTAGAGCTTGTCAACTATTTCTGTAAGGGGTCAGGTAGTAAGTATTTTAGACGTTGTGGGCCAAATGGTCCCACTCACTGTTCAGCTCCTGCATGTCTGCCTAACTCTTAGTTCTCTGGTTGTAGGAGCCCTGCATTGTATGCAGATCAGTAGGTGCGGCTATAGTCAGCTCACTCTTCAGGTCCTTGGGTTTGAATTTCATATAACTTTCATGTGTCATGAAATACTCTTTTTAAAGTTTCCCCCCAACCACTGAAAAAAAGCTAGCAACATTGGAAGCTCACGGGACTATATACAAACAGGTAGTCTGGGGACTGTAGTTTGTGGGGCTTCTTATCAGATGTCTATAGCAGATAATACTTAGCAATCAATAAAAATTACTTGTTTATTAGCTACATGTTCATCTGGTATATGGAGGGGTCCAAACAGCATTTTTCCCTCAGGAGAAGGAGGGAAGACAATCGAATCCACATGTCCTTAATAGAAGCATTTGCCAGAGCTCAGTGGGCTTAAGTTCTGTAGCCAGAGAACTAGAGGACTTTGAGGGCCTCGTGACCCCTGACTTCTCAAGTCTTCTGTCTTTTGGGGATGTCTGCCACCCTCACCCCAGCAAGTCTTTCCTCCAGGGAGTCTGGGGGAGGTGGGAGAATAAAGGAACTATTTTCTAGCGGGAGTGATAAGAGGGGAGATACGAGGCCCAGGTGCTGGAGGCTGAGGCAGTTGTATGCTGAGACTTTGGAGCCTAAAGAAATGCCCTGCCTCTCCTTGCCTCTGTGTGGTGAGTGGAGTTGTCACCAGTTTGGTGTCATTTCTTTCGCCAGCCTCGGTCAGTCAGTGCCCTCTCTCTGCTCATTCTCTTGGGGAACTTCCAGTGTGAGAATTTTGTAACCTATTTCTGCATGTGGTTGGGGGGCTGGGTGACCTCCCCCGGTTGAGAAAGCAGGAGCTAACAGTTCACTAACTGTCTTTTCCTCAGCAGCCAGCAGAGCAGCTTGCAGAGCAGCCGCGAGGATGATTCCAGCAGGTTCCTGAGCCCTCGAGCACGGGAAGAAAGGTAGGATCTGATGCTGAGGATGGAAGCCAGAACCACTGGCATTGGGGTGAGGCTGAAATTTCATGAGGACCTGGTGTCACAGAAAGCTGAACTCTGTGTCACCAGCTTTTGCATTGTGAGAAATCTGCTTTAACGCTTTTGGGTGGAACAGTGGAGACTGGAGCTTTGCTCAGTTCAATCTCCTCTCTTCCAAGAAGTGTCTGCCATTTATGCCAGTGGGAGTGGAGAAGGCAGGGAAGCCAGAAGCTGGACAGGAAGGACTTGAAGCCTCCCACGGCTCAGCTTGGAACTTAGTCCATCTTAAGTGCAGGGCCAGAAGAAACAGGGGATGAGAATCCTGTGTCTTTGTCCTATAAGCAGCTCATCACCCTCAGGCCACCTCAGGAAGTCCATTGCAGTCCTTTTCAGGTCCTGTTTCAAAGTGCTTGTGTAAAAAGGTGTTGCTGCCTCCACCAAGAGCTATGAAAACAGGAAAGGAGACATTAGCACTCTGCTGGCAGCACTGTGAGACTGGCTCTGGAGTTTGGGTGCTCAGCAACGGAGGAAGAAGTCAGCCTGTGGCAAACCCAACATGTGGGATGGAGGCTGGAAGTTGGAGTACCCCAAACATAGCTCCAAGCCACAGAGAACCAAGCTCTGTCACACCAGTTTTTGAAAAAGAACAAAAAAAGGGGGGGGGGTGTTAGGCTAAGTTGCTGTTGAAATCTATAGTTAGAGGCTGGGGAAAGTTACTTAAATCACACTCCCTGCCCTGGAGAGGGAGTCAGCTTTTATCAGGAACAACAGGGGAGAGCAGGGAAAGCCAGCAGCTAGATTTGGAGGCAAATAGGGAGGGGTCTGAGACCTTCAGAACTCACTACTCCTGGATCCTGACTCCTCAAACTTCATCCAAGAACCATACCTGTGATCAATTTGATAAATTGTTTAATATTTTGAGGAGACAAGGCAGCAGGAACTAGACGGAGGTTTGAGTCTCCCGTGTTTATGCTTTTGTTACCAGATGTCTGAAGCACATTAACTGTTCATTTGCAAGAGAGTTTCTGTGAGCTGAGCATTCTGAATCCATCTCAGACCCCTACCCCCAGCATCTTATCAGATAGGTCAGTCCTTCTGGAACCTCAGTTTTGAGTGTGGCCTTGGGATTGAGGTGCACTTTCTGGGCTGGGTGCAGTGTGGATTGGCAGGGAAAGCAGAACACTGACCTGGTTGGACTGGAGTGAGTGTGGGCATCAGAGGGAAGTGGAGAGGGGTTGAGGATACAGGGTGACTGGGAATAAGGCTTTTGCATTGTGGAATGGCTGAGGACCAGCCCACACCTGCTTCATGTGGCGACCACATAGGGTGGCAGATGGGGGGGGGGTGGTCTGTGGGGGCAAGGCCCACTCCTGTGCCCAGAAAAACCACTGCATTAGTGCCAACTAACATCGGTGCTAACTAAAGTTCCAGCTGGCATACCACAGGGTTCTGCTGCTGCCCTGACTCTGTATATCAACAAACGGGACAGAAAAAGCAGAAGGTACTTTTACCACATTTATCAAACCTACTTATCAGTGTTCTGCTGAGGTAGGCTGAGAACACCAAGCATGAGAGAGTCAGGCTTATTCCAGAGTGAATGAGCAGTGAGCTTTTTTATAAAAAGAAAATATGCATGCATGCATTTAGATTTAGAATGCACATATTTGTAATTTATAGATTTATAGTACGTTGGGAATTCCTCCAGGGAGCCTGACTCAGGGTTTCACTTGAAAAAGAACATAGGGGTTCTATATACCAGCTTATATTACCAAAGCACCAATGTTTGAAAGTTGTTGTGTGAGATATGGATTCAAAAGACAAAAGTTGTATTAAGTCCGGCTCTTTAGAAGCAAATGTTGATACACTAGAGTTCAGAAAAACATGATCACATCAATTAGGGTAATGGAGTGAACCTGGAGAAGCAGGTTCAGCTGCTGTCACAGGGCTGTACATATATGGAAGCCTAAGAAACAGCACTGAAGGAGTAGAAGTTAGAGAGAATGATTTCTCAGGACATGGAAGAGCGTTTTGGTCATCTGACCTATGCTACAGTGGAACAGACCCTGTGAAGGAATGAAATAGCTCCTCCCTGGAAGTGTTCTAGCAAAAGGAAGGTCCTAGGTGAAATGGAGGGACCTTCTAATCCTCTCTCCTTAGATTGTAAAGGATGAGGCCTGCCGTTAACAGTCCAGCTCATCAATCGCATGTGTGTGTGTGGAGAAGTCCCCACAAAAGACTAATCTCTCATCTTAAGATCCTGTTCTGACTTGAAATCATCTCTAGAATAGCCTACACTCCCTTTGCAAGGCTGTCTGGACTCCAGCACACGTATTCTAAGCATCGGAGGCCACAGACTTCCCCAACACAGCCCTTTCCTTGTGGGTCAAACATTGCTGGAAATATACTCCACTTCTGATCAAGATACCTCAACTAGCCCCTTCTCTATCAACTCAATGAACACAGCCCTTCACCTCAACTCAATTTACTTCTGGTGCTTGAGGCATTCCTAGGAGAGATGAATTAATGACTAGCATGTACCTTTTACATTTTCCCAAGACAATCTCATCTTTCACTCTTGAAGACAACCACTTCTTTTGTTTGCTATTTGTGATGTGTTTTAATATGTTACATTTTAGCTCCCTCTCTACCTACTCCCCCAACCAAATGAAATGCTGCAAAGGGTTCCTCATGCAAACATTCTCTGTTCAGAAAAGTTCTCTTTACCTTTCCTGGACCTTCCCAACCCTGTGCCCCTGACAGAACCTGAGTTCCCTGAAGGAGGTGCAGTTCTACCTCTGCTCTCCAGGGCAGTATGGGAACTCCAGATATCTGACTGTGGCCAGAATTACAGTGAACATCCTGTAGAATTCACCTGTCAGACTCTTAGGACTGTGTGTCTACCAGGCTTTTCCGAGTGAAGCTTCTTTCCCCCTTTGGGCAGTGGAGGTTCTCCTGGAAAGTACAAGTCCCCAGAGCACTAATTAATCACCCTTCTCAACTCAGAACAAACCCTTACACTCTGTACCGAATCCTTCCTCTAATATATTTCCACCCAATTAAGAGTCTCTGGAGACAGGGTTGGTCTCGGTTTGCAATGTCCTTGCCTGGGGCAAGTGTGAGATTCAAAGTCCAGGGAGGGTTGATGTCTCTGGGCCCCATATGGCACATAGTGCACCCTGCTGGTGAAAAGGCTTTCTACCCAGAGGCAGTCTGCAGTCTGATTGACTGTCCTTTCTCCAGGGAGGCAGGTAGGACTGGTGGGGAGTGGAGACTTGAGCCCAGGCCCTGGTGCATGATAATGTGTGCATTCAGTCAGGTGCGCCACCACCTGGCCCTCTGATTCTTATGTTTTGAAGGTCAGCATTTGTAGTGCTTCCAGATGAGATATGTTTTCAATAGGCAAATTAAAGCAATTTTTCCCTCTTTTTCTTCTGTAAGGTTCAGAAATATATATAAAATTTTAGAGACTGCCCTGCTGTAGTCTAAGAAAATGTCCAGAGAGGGGGAAGATAGCATAATGGTTATGCATAAGACTTTCATGCTTGAGGCTCTGAAGTCTCAGGTTCAATCCCAATACCAACATAAGCAAGAGTTGAGCACTGTGGTATAAATAAATAAATAAACTAAAATGTCTTCATTACAGCAATGGGGGAGGTGTCTCAATGTAGTATCCTAGCCTGAGGGCTTCTGGGAGTTTTTCCCCTCTTAACATCTGTCTCTGTCTTGAAGAAATAGTGTTTTTGGAACTGTGATGTGCAGAGTGCAAGTAGAGGCATTGAGAGTCATTTCCTGGACAGGTGTGCATCAGGGAGAGGGGTGGCTTTAGGAAAATAATTTGTGTCTTGGGAAATGGAGACTTTCTCAAAATAGAAAACAAAAGAGATTTAACTCCCCCGCACACACACACACACACACGCGTTGTGTGTGTGTGTGTGTGTGTGTGTGTGTGTGCATGCACGCCTGGGGATATAGAACATAAGTTGGGGGTCACCTCGAAAACACTAGTTCTCAGGCTCAACCCAAACTGGACCAGTTGTTAGAATTTCTCAAGCTGGGGCCGGGTGGTCGCACACCTGGTTGAATGCATATGCTACAATGCACAAAGATCCAGGTTTGAACCCCCCCTGTCCCTACCTGCAAGGGGAAAGCTTTGTGAGCAGAAAAGCAGTGCTGCAGGTATCTCTCTCTGTCTCTCTTCCTCTGATTTCTGACTATCTATCCAATAAAGATAATTTAAAAAATAAAAATAAAAGAATTTCTCAAGTCACCTGATCTTTATTTAGTACATTTACCCCACGGTGGGAACGCTCAAACAAAGCCAGAGTGATGGAGAAAGAAGCTGTTTTACTGGGGGGGGGGGGAACAAACCTTTGGTGTATACAGTTTAACAGAACTTGGTCTCTGCTGACCAGGAAACCTTGTAAGGGTAGGGAAATTGAAAACAGAAAGAAATGGCCAGGGCCTGGGTGTTGGCATGCTGCTGCTTTTGGACCTGTGTGTGCATTCACACACCCCTCTTTGCATGTAGACATGTGTGCACCAAAGCTTCATTAAATGTTTGCAAGATGCTGGGGAACCCGCTGGAGTCCCTACCGCAAGATGGACAGAGGCTCTCTCTCTGCTGTTAGGCACAGTGCAGGGCTGGAGAGAGGGAAGATCTTACAGTCAGGCATCCTTAGTTTTGATGACCTTTGTTCCTTTAGTAATTGTGCATTTAAAATAAAGCAGTTTACTTAGCTTTACTCCATCTTAGTGCTTACTTTTGTCTTTTCTTTCACAGAATAGAAGAAATAACAGATGTAAAGAGGTGGGTTGGGGAGTCAGGCAGTAGCGTAGCAGGTTAAGTGCAGGTAGTGCAAAGCACAAGGACCGGCATAAGGATCCCGGTTTGAGCCCCCGGCTCCCCACCTGCAAGGGAGTCACTTCACAAGTGATAAAGCAGGTCTGCATGTGTCTATCTTTCTCTCCCCCTCTCTGTCTTCCCCTCCTCTCTCCATTTCCCCATTTCTCTATGTCCTATCTAACAACAACAACATCAACTATAATAATAAAACAAGGGCAACAAAAGGGAATAAATAAATATTAAAAAAACATTTTAAAAAACCATAAAAAAGAGCTGGGTTGGTGCTTATTAAGTATCAGAGCCAATACTCTGATTTAGTCTTTCATGAGATAGATAGATAGATAGATAGATAGATAGATAGATAGATAGATAGATATGGGAGAGTAAGCTCTGCTCAGCTCTGTCCTATGTAGTGTTGAGGACTAAATATCGCGGGGGGCCTCTGGCATGTAGGTTCCTGTGTCCTAATGGTGAGTTTTCTCTCTGGCCTTGATGTGAACTTTCACTCTGAGTTTCATAGAAGATCTGTTCTTGAAGGACCGGAGACAGAATGTGTAGAACATCAAACACCTGCAGAATGTCAGAAACAGATATACAGGACATGTAGGTTAAGCCACAGTGTTTCCCACAAGAGCCTTCTGCCTGTGGTGGGTAATACCAGAAACGCAGTGTAACTGACACATGGGGTTGGGTGTGAGGTGATGAGATGAAGCAGTTGCTTGTGCCCAGACCCGTACAGCAAGTACTGCGTACACTCTCACAGAGCCCTCTCCACAAGTCTGTCAAGTAGATGCTCATTTTTCCCCCTTTCTATTGGGCTAGGGAGTCAGAGACTCTGGAAATAAGAAATTTGTCCCAGAATAAAACAGCTGTGCTGCTGGGTCAAGGGCTGGTAGGGGGAAGGGGGTACTCCAGAAAGATTCCCTAGAGAGGGCTGGCTTCATCTGGGAGCTGCCCGGTGCGTAGGAGTCTGTCACATGGACAGCAGCCCCATTGAGGGACACAGTGTACTGCGCTTGGAGGCGTGAGAGAGCCAGTGTGCTCAGGAACTGCAAATACATCAATCTTGCTGTTCATCATGTTCCAAGCAGAGGGCAGCCAGCCAGGGGCCAGGTAGACAGGTGTCTGCTCATATCACATCCTGACAGGATATGGTACAGGCTTTATTGGTGGCAGGAAATGAGTGAGGGGCTTTTGATAGACGGATACTATTATGTGGATCTCTCCCAGATAGTTTTGCACAGAAAATGATCTCTATCCCCACGTGTGTGTGTGTGTGGGGGGGGGTTGTATTTGCTGGGCAAAGACCAGCAGCAGATAGGCATGGAAGGAAACCTATGTGACCACCCATTACTTCCCTCACTTAACAAGTGTTTATTGAGCACATACTATGTACTCCTACTGGCATTGGGATTCAGTTACAAGCAAGATAACCATTGTCTCTACTTTCATGGTGTTTACTTTCCAGTGAAAGCAAAGCAACAATGAAAACAAATAAAGCATCAAGTAGTAATAAGTTTGGTAAAGTAAAGGACAAAGATGATGTGGTAGACTCCAGTTTGGGAGTACTTACTTGGATAGGCAGGGGCAGATTACCAACTCAGCAGCAGTGAAACTGAGAGCAGATGGACAAGTTTCTGAATTAGGCTAGTGATAATAGAAATAGTAAGGGCCTGTGGAAGAAGTGAAGGTTTCATAGGATTCACATCTGGGTTGGGGAAGGCAATCTAGTCTGAGTCCACAGTTCAGAATTTGGCCAGCAAATAAAAGGCAGCACAGTCTAGAGGAGGCAACAAAAGACAGGTGCATTCACAGATGAGAGGCTCAGTCTTACATGGGCGAGGATGGCGGCTGGCAGTGCAGGTGAGTGCTTGAAGGGTGACATGGCAGGAAGGTGTGGTGGATAGTAGCAGTGGAGCCTGTGTTCTCTGGGAAAGAGGAAGTAAAATTACTTTTTATGATCAAGAATGGTGGAGTTGAAAAAAAAAGAAAAGAAAAAAAGAATGGTGGAAAGAGGGAACCACTTTGGCATGGTGACTATGCAAAAGGGCATTCATGCCTGAGGCCCAGTTTCAATCCCCAGCACCACCTAAATCAGAGGTGAGCCTGGCTCTGGTAAAATGATATTACCAGTAATAAATTAATAAATGGTGGAATCTGAGTAGAATGAGATTGGCATATAAAAATTATGGGTTTCTGGTATCACTTTTCCAAATACTAGCTTAATTAACAATGTCTACATCATAGGTGACTTATTAGGACTCACCTTCATTTCCTCTGTTTTGTTTAAGATTTATTTACTTTTTTCTGTTTTTTTTTTAATCTCTTTATTGGGGAATTAATGTTTTACATTCAACAGTAAATACAATAGTTTGTACATGCATAACATTCCCCAGTTTCCCATATAATAATACAACCCCCACCAGGTCCTCTGTTATCCTTCTTGGACCTGTATTCTCCCCACCCACCCACCCCAGAGTCTTTTACTTTGGTGCAGTATGAAGATTTATTTACTTTTATGAGAACTGTACACTACTCAGCTCTGACTTTACATTACTATTGCAGATTAAACCTGGGCCCTCTTGCATGAGGGCCCTGTGCCCTTAGACTGGGCTCGCTCCCTGCCACACTTGTCTTATGAGTGTTGTTGTGGCCCTGGTTAGCTCTGCCCAGCAATTGCCACACAGGTGTGTACTCTGTGCTTTCCACTCCATCTCCTCATACGCCTGTGAAACCTTGAAGGACAAGCAGTGAAGCACGATCTGTGGCTCAGAGTAAACGCTCAGCAGATGTGCATGGGATTCCCGAATGAACACATGGGAAAACCAAGGTGATGGAATTGGAAGCCACAGGCCCACAGGTAAGCCTGCTACTTCCAGCTCAGGCCTAGCCACCATCATATAGAGCTTCTTGCTAGAAGGAAGGAAGCTTTCAGTTCTGCTTATTCTGTCCCAGAAACTGTTTCCACAGAGCCTCTTTGCAAAGCACTCTAGCTTCTGGCCACTGAATTCCCTGCCCAGGGACACTCAAATGATCTAGGTGGTAGCTACCCCCCCACCCTTCCCCCTGCAGGAAGAAGCCCGGTAGCAAGGCCTCTGGGAGCCACTGGCTTCTTCCCCCGCCCTCCAGCACCAGCAGCTGACATCACATGCAGGTACAGCTCCCTGCCCCATCGGAGGGCAGGAGGGAGCAAGCTCACCCAGTTCCCAGAGCACTGCCAGATGTTGAGATGCAGGAGGGCTGTGTTTAGGCTGGTGGCTGGGCTGCAGGCGGAGGGGACTGGGCCCATCCAGGGCTTCAGGCTCATTTACCCTGGGCCCTGCACCTGCCTGTGTTTCATCCTGCCTACATCTCAGTCATCTCAGTGCTGGCAGAGCTCATAAGCAGGAGCCCAGGTCAGCAGCAGCAAATCCTTGGAGCTCCAGAGGGGGACGGCCCCAGGGGTCCTGGCTGCCATGTGGCAGGTCCTGCCCTGAAGCCAGCATGGTCCAGGACCTGCCCTCTGAGACAGTTTCGTGTAGCACGGCTGTCAGGCAAGCCTGCCACTCCCACGTCTCCTCTCTGAGGAAGAAGCTGTTCTTTCTACGAGCCAAGTAGGTGGCAGCGGGGCCCCGGAGACCAGGCATGGGGACGTGGCACTTGGAGGATTTGGGGTCACTTGGGGTTTCTCACAGAGGTGGGAAACTTTGGTGCCTGGCTCCTGTGTTTGGAAGTAGTGTATAGTTCCCAGTCCAGTGACAGGCTCCCAAGGTCAAGGTGGAGGGCTGTTAGACTGGCCCTCTCTGTGTGTCCCCGACCCAGGTTGTTATTTTGCTTGTTCATGGCACATTGCATCCATCGGTAAAGAATTGGAGGTCCCAAGAGAAAGGAGCTGCAGAGAACAGTGTCATCTACTTGATTTAGGGTGCCCTAGGCAAGTGTCTTCAGAGGTGTGAGGGAGAAAGACATTTGGGGAGTATTGTCCCTGTGTGTTCACCTGCTATACCCACTTATTTGATACTTTGACTCAAGCTGCTGGAGCAGATAGGCCAGTGTGTGTGTGTGTGTGTGTGTGTGTGTGTGTGTGTGTGTGTGTGTCTGTGTGTGTGTCTGTGTGTGTGTCTGTGAGAGAGAGAGAGGGGGAGAGATGGGGGGTGTCTGGGCATCATTCGGCATGAGAGAACTCCTCCTAAAGTGGCCCCTGAGTGTCTAGGTGCTCCTTGCTGGACATGCTACACCACACAGTCTGGGGCTGATGGAGGAGAGGAAGAGCAAGTGTCAGCTGCCCGACCCCATCAGAGGCTGGCTGTCCTGAGAGGGTCCTTCTGAGCAGGGTCCTTGTATATATAGATTGTGAAGAGAAACACAGGGGCGGGGGAGGTAGCATGATGGATATGCAAATGGACTCTCATGCCTGAGGCTCTGAGGTCACAGGTTCAGTCCCCACACCACCATAAGCCAGAGCTGAGCAGTGCTCTGGTAAAAGAGAGAGAGAAACAGAACGAGAGAGAGAGAGAGAGAGAGAGAGAGAGAGAGAGAGAGGCACAGCAATAAGAAAAAGGAAATGGAACAAATGGGATAAGGAGAGACAAGAAAGGTAGAGTGAGGCCAAATGGATTTCAAGGGGGATTTTGGTCTTACTCTTCTCCCTCCCTCTCTCTCTCCCTCTTCCCCCTACCCCCTTCTCACCACCTCCCCCACATTCCCTGCATGTGTTGATGCCCACAGCTGTTCAGCCACGTATTGGCAAGCGTTCTCTCCCCAGGGTGTTCTCATGGCAGTTCTGAGCTCTAACACAAGCCAGTTCTGACTCAAGGATGACCCAGCGCTGTGCCTTGCACACAGGTACATAGCAGGAGGTAGTGGCTGGCAAGGGACTCTGACTTTTGGGGTAGACACAAGGTCCTTTCTCAGGAATGCTTTGAAGACTGGCCAACCTTCCATGACATTCCGGCTCTGCCACTTACTGGCTCTGTTCATCTCACAGGATCATTCCTTCCTCTCTGAATTGCCCCTTCTTTATGAGGGGAGGCAATTGCATCTGCTGCTCTGTGGAGGTCCTGGGGCTCCACAGCATGAGATTAGGTGGGAAAAGTGCTTACACAAACTGCAACAGCAGCTTGGCTGTTGTTGGCAGCAGTCTGGAGGCTGGGGCTGAGCTAAGTGGGTGGTGTGCAGCAGAAGCACAAACTAGTCTGGGAGAAGGGGCACTATTGAGCGGCCCCAGGTCCTGGGAAGTCACACACATATGTTGTGGTTCTCACTCCCCCCACTTATGTCCCCTGTCAGCATAGTCCTGCCGTAAACACTTGCATTTGTGACTTGGATAATTTCTCTCTATATACTGGCCCCTAAGCTTCCTATGAGCAGGTACCATCTTTGTTTGGTCCATTGGTACACACCCAAGCTGAGCACAATGCCCAACTCTGTAACTGATAAATGACTAAGTGAACATGTGAGTAACTGAGACTTCTAGTTGTTCTAACAATCTGTGAGTGTGAGACTCGGAGCCTGTGCCATGATGCTTCAGCTTTGGGGATGCTCACAGTCACAGCTTGTGACTTTGTCCTGTGATCACCCTCACATTTCCTCTGGCTCATACACATGTGATGGGGGGGGATCAGTGGCATGATCTAGTGAAGATGGCACACGTGGCTTTCATGTGTCTAGCATAGGTTCACAGAAGAGAGAAGAGCAAATCTTGAGTCAGAGGCATGGTGGAGAAGGGGCTGCCCATCACCTGCCTGCCCCCTTCCCCTCTGCTCTCCCTGAGTCCCTTCCTCCCTTTGCAGCTCCTCGGGGCAGGCAGTCCCAGCTGCTCTGTCAGCAGAACTGTCTGCAGGTGTAACCATCACCTGCGCAGTATTTCTCCGATCCAGCATTTCTTCTCTACCTGCAAGATGGGGATCATTAATTATAGCTCAGCCGGCCACTCCAGACAGCCAAGGCCATGGTGGGGGTTGGATATGGACACCTTCAAGGTGCATGAAAGTATCAGTTTCATATCCCAGCTTCCCTACTTCCTGCTGGGAGAGATTCTCTCCTCCTACAGCCAGGGTGAAGAAGGAGTGTGGCTGGGGAACACCAGGGTGGCTCATTCCCACCCTGGATTTGCATTTTTTACCTCCCTTCTACTCCAGGGTAGAGGTACAATGAGAGCCCCTCAAAGCCTGAAGTATCAGCTCCGAGCAGGTACTTGCAGAGGCTACTCCTCATATTCCATCAGGGTCTTGAAGGCACCTGCCAAAGATTGATGCTCTAGCTGCCCTGTACACCTCTACTGGTAACTGTTTTTATTTATAGACATTGTATGCATGGCACCAAGTGTGCTGACTGTTAAGTAACAAAACTGGACTTTTCCCCCTGGGTGACCAGCAGCCGGCATGGGATCCTCATGGGCCTCAGCCTTCAGGTGGGTTTCAGAATCACAGAGCATGTTCTGTATGCAGGTTTACAGGCCCCTCCAGTTCTGAGTCAATGGACTGGGGTTGGCCTAGGAATGTGCTCATTCTCCATGTATCCCTAGAGATTCTGACTTGGGTGGTCTGAACCTCTCTCTTAAGAAGCTGGTCCTGCAGGTCACAGCCCATAGCTGTCACCAGTCTGTCTACAGCCAAGCTCACCATAGGATAGAGTGCAGACAGGAAGACCCAGATCTCCTGTTCCTGGCCTCTGACATCAGTTTTCGGGGACCTCTGGGTAACCTTGTGTATGTTTTCCCCCATCTCGGGGACCTCCTGTTTATCCCTTGTCTATTTTCTGCAAAACCCTGGAAACCCCATGCTCCAGCCAGGTGGAAGGTCGGGGGATGTATAATTAAACTAACCTTTTGTCTTAGCTGTCACAAACTTTTCAGGTTGCTCAATGCTTCTTTCCTCTTATCCTGAGGGCTGTGCACATACAAGCAGTGAGCTGGGCATCCCCTTTCTCTCTGCGCCATTCCCTCCTTTGTCTTAAGGTGAAACTCTTCCATCCATGCAGAAAAATCCATTGTCATCCTGGTTCAAAGTAGTGTGATCTAGGGAGGGGCTTATGAGCAATGTCTGAGTGCTCCCAACTCCCCCCCATACATACACCAGCACAAAGCCCCATTGTGTTGTTCTTTGTGTGAATGTAATGGCTGCATTTGTAAGGAGAATGAAGGGCTGGGCTATTAAAACTCTTGCTTTATTAATTTGACTCTGTGACAGACTTGCTTTGGATTGAAAAAGTGAACAGACCTGCCCTTTTCTTTCAGAACCTTGGCCTCCCCCCCCCCCAGGCAGTTTCTTCACTGCCAGGCTAATTTTTTTCCCCCTAGATAGGTAGAAAAAGAGAAAGAGGGAGAGAGCAGGTTACTCTATCCTGGCGCTTCCCCAGTGCGTGCCAACTTCCATGCGCTGGTGAGGTGTGAACCCAGGCCACGTGTGTAAGGTAAGGCACACACATTACCTGGTGAACATCTGAAACAATGGGATTCCCATCTGGCTAAATGCTTGAACCAATTGTCCTTATAAATAGGGGTATGAAGGGAGTCAGGTGGGTTAAGTGCATGTGGCGCCAAGTTCAAGGACCAGCTCAAGGATCCTGGTTCGAGCCCCTGGCTCCCCACCTGCAGGGGAGTCGCTTCACAGGCAGTGAAGCCAGTCTGCAGGTGTCTATCTTTCTCTCCCCCTCTCTGTCTTTCCCTCCTCTCTCCATTTCTCTCTATCCTATCCAACAACGATGACATCAATAATTACAACAATAAAACAAGGGCAACAAAAGGGAATAAATAAATATTTTTTAAAAGTAAATAAAAAGGGGTATGAAACATAGACTTAAATAGGAAACCCGTAAAAGGGGATGGCAGAGGTCATAGGAGTCTCCTAATCTGTGTAGTAGCTATATCTTCTCACCCAGAAAAGGATTTCTGTTCAGAAACATCATGATTTTGATAGAAGCAGGAAAGATCTTCAGTCAGCTTCTGTGGTTCCCTCCTTTTGTGGGAACATTAGTAATCTTGTGGGAGAAGGAGTTATTTTACCTAACTTGTCTCATGACCTCCATTTATTGGGATCTATCATCAGTGGATACTTTGGCCTCACTTCGGATACATGAACTTGGCATCTACGTCAGGTGCTTATCTGCCTCTTCAGTAACCTCTACAATGGGAAATTTGCCCAGGAAATTAACTGAGAGTCTCTTTCCATAAAGAAGCCTAAGATTTGGGTCTGGGTAGTGGCATACCTAGTTAAGTGCACATAGAACTAAGGTCTGGGTTCAAGCCTCCAGCTCCCCACCTGCAGGGGGTCCACTTCACAATTGATGAAGCAGGTGTCTACCTTTCTCTATCTCCCTCTCCCCTCCTCTCCTCTCAGTTTCTCTGTCCAATCAATAAAATGGAAAAAAAATGGCCACCAGGAGCAGTGGATTTGTAGTGCCAGCACCAGATTGCAGCGATAACCCTGGAAACAAAAAAGAAAGAAAGAGACAAAGGAAAAAATGAAACTTATGATTCTAGGGGAAGTTCTGCAAATCTGCAAGTATGGGGACCAGACCAGAGATGACTTGGAACATCTGTGTCTTCTGTGAGCAGTGTCTAAGTTCTGAGGCATTGCCGGTTCTTAACGCTGACAGCTGCTGTTGAAGGGGGTGTTGCACTTGCGCAAACTTGTCCCTTAGGAGCACTGTCTGGGGACCAGCTGATGGAGGGAGGGGGTGTAACTGGGCTGGGGGTGGCCGGTGAGTTGTGTAGCCAGAGATGTTAGCTGTGCACTGGAACTGGTGTGGGTGGCTCAGGATGGGAGAGCTAGCCCATCGAGTTCCCATTGTTTCTAACCCTGAGTGCCCTCAGATGGTAATTAGAAAGACAGCATTAGTTAATGTGTCTGGGGAGGTAGCACAGTGGTAGAGCACATGCCTTGTATGTGTGAGGAGCTCTGGGTTTGAGTCCCCCAAATTCACATGCCAGAGCCATACTCAGTATTCATGTTCTCTTACCCTCACTTCCTCCCCCACCACCCTCTCCTATAAAGTAAATCTTTAACAAAATGAAATGGTTCTATACCCACCCCACCTCCCACCCCCTGCCACCCAGCATCATCAGAGATCAGCCCACCTTTTGCAGACCAATTCAGACTTGAGCATGGCAGTGTCAGCCGCCATGCCATTCAGTTAGCCTCATACAGGCCATTTCTGCCCACTCTTAACTCCTCTCAGACACTTCAGTCCAGTCCTCTCAGGGAAATCTTTGAGATTTTAATTTTGAGTCTCTTTTTGTATCTGAATCTTTCTCCTGCTTCTGACCTGATTGGGTTCCCTGATTTCCTTTATGGATTTCTTTTCCCCTACTTTTTCTTTTTTTATGTTTATTTACTTATGAAAGAGAAGAGAAAGAACCATAGCATCACTCTAGTACATGTGATGCTGGGAATACAACTCAGAGCCTCATGCTGTGAATCCAGTGCTGTACCCACCACACCCTTCCCTGGGCCAGACCTTTTTTTTTTTTTCATTTGGATTTTTCTGTTCTTTGATGTTTTTTCCTCTCTTGAGTTTTATTCTTCCCACTTAATGCTACCACTCAGTGTATGACCTGGGATTGTAATCTCATTTCTTTCTTTCTTTTTCCATATATATTTTGCCTTTTTCCATATTCTAGTGACTGTTATCCTTCCCTATATTTATGTTTATTCATCTAAAACAAGCAAACATGAAATGATGAGTTTGTTTTCTGCCCACTCTACTTCTATCATGATGAGCTTTGCAAAAGACTTAAAATTTCATGCTGGGGACTAGAGAGGTCACATGGTCTAGGGAAGATAAAAGGTGAACCACTGAACTGAAAAACAAAAGCAAAATCTTTACACTTAGGTAGTATTTATTGTGAGAAAAGAATTTACTTGTGTTATCTTAGTTCATCTTCACAGCAGTCTCTGACTTCAACAGTCTTATAATATCTGTCTTGCAGGTAAGGAAATAAGGGCACAGAGAAGCAGAGTAGTTTGCTCAAGGTGACACAGGAAAATGGGTGGTGGAGGTGGAATGCCTTGAGAAATAAGCTCTTTATCATGCTCCCCCCACCCTCTGGCTTTCTATAGAGCTGGTGTGAGCTATCTAAAGAGAAATTCACTTCCTCCATCAGATACACAACCAGAGAAGCAAATGCTGCCCCCTTTCTCCATCACTCACTCTCTCTCCCTTCTTCTTTCTTCTTCCTGTCTCCTCTCCAGAGAAGCTGGCAGTTCTGTGTGCAGGGATCAAAGACATCCAATGACCTTTCATGGTCCGTATTTTTATTTTATTTTATTTAAGAAAGGAGACATTAACAAAGCCACAGAATAAGAGGGGTACAATTCCGCACAATTCCCATAACCCGATCTCCATATCCCACCCCCTCCCCTGATAGCCTTCCCATTCTCTATCTCTCTGGGAGTATGGATCCAGGGTCATTGTGGGTTGCAGAAGGTGGAAGGTCTGGCTTCTGTAATTGCTTCCCCGCTGAACATGGGTGTTGATTGTTCGATCCATACTCCCAGTCTGTCTTTCTCTTTCCCTAGTAGGGTGGGGCTCTGAGGAAGTGGAGCTCCAGTACACATTGATGCAGTCGTCTGTCCAGGGAAGTCTGGTCAGCATCTCGCTGGCATCCGGAACCTGGTGGCTGAAAAGAGAGTTAACATACAAAGCCAAACAAATTTCCCCCAGTCCTGGAACCTTAGGGTGGGGCCCACTTTTCTGCATGCTGCTCCCAATTCAAATCAAATAATATTGCATCCGTGGATCGCAACCTAATCAACGCAACGAGTGCCACTCCAGCATGCTTCACTTCAGACTGTGACCAGAGACTTCAGGTGTGGAATGACAACCCTTCAGCTTCATCACTCGGGTCAGACCTTTCCTTTCATAGTATTCTCTAATTCCATTCCAGGTGTTCCACTCCCCAATAAAATCCCCAAACCTAGATATAGTCCAGGTCCCCTGAGATAGAGCATAGGTTCACCCGTGCCCATAAACTAGGGGAAAAATATATACCTGAAAGCAGAAGTACACAAGAGCATGCAGGGAATACCCCCCAACACTTCATCTGCACTATTACAGTCTTTAGGTCCATGATTGTTCAACAATTTGTTTGGCTTTGCATGGTCTGTATTTTTAGCCTCCTATAGTTCTGTAACTCTCATCCTATTTCAATGGCACATTTTTAGTTTAAAGTCAGCACCCAATCACTAGTGGGGAGAGAAATTTCTCCTTTGGGGCAAAGACAGCTGATCCCCATTAGTAGTCTCAGAATGGTCAAGTTGCATCTTGTATGAGCAATGCACCTTGGCTCAGAGAACTACATTTCCCATAGTGCAGCAGTGGGAAGTTGATCTGACAGGGTCTGAAGCAGCTCACTTAGTTTCACTGCAGGCCCTCCTATCATGAGGCAGCTGCCTTAGAGGAGGCCCTTCCTAAAGAAGCACGTGCAGTGTCCAACCTCTGAGCTGTCCGGGAGGCTTGCAGGCCATCCCTCCCCCTAACCCACTCCAAACATTCTTGCCAGGCTTGCCTCCTTTGAAGATCTGGATTCCCCCCCCATCCTTAACTTGGCACATAAGCATAGTAATTAAAAAGTTGGAATATGAGACCTAGGGTAAAATAATTAGTGCAGATAATTGCCCTGGAGGGAGAGTGATATAATGATGATATTATAAAGTATGTGCGTGTTCTCTCTCTCTGATTATAAAGAGAATGTGCTCTCATATTTTTACTAAATATTGGGCAAATCAGATTAAGATGAAGTTGCAGAAGAGGAAGCTTCTGGTCTCTAATTCAAAACCAATGAATAGGTGGGGGCAGATAGCATAATGGTTATGCAAAAGAGAGACTCTTTCCTGAGGCTCCAAAGTCCTGGGTTCAGTTCTCTGCACCACCATAAACCAGAGCTGAGCAGTGCTCTGGTAAAAACAAACAAACAAACAAACAAACAAACAAAAAACCCCACCAAAACCAATGCACAGAATAGAGGGATTATTTATCTTGGAAAGAGTTATTCAGAGTAAGTCCTTCCTGGTAAGTAGCAGGGGTGTAGATTCAGCAGTTTATTGATTAGATGCTCAGAGTCATTTTCTCTCCTTTTCCCCTTTGTGTCATTCTTTTTCTTTCTCCCTGACATGTCATTGGATGCTTATGTACTCCTCTTCTCATCTATCCTCAGCTTCCTGCCCTGCCCCCTTTTCCTGGGTGTCTGTTCTGTAGCTAATAGCACTCTTCCTCCTGCTATGAATTCAAAACATGAGAATGACCAGCAGGACAAACACAGATGCTCCAATGCTCCAGGCTGATTGTAGTTCTAGGACTGGTCTGTGGTGCTCACTGCATGGGGCTGGGTAACAGCTTGCTGCCCCTAAGGACCAAGCCAGTAAATGAGCTCGGTCATCTGGGAGACTGGGTGAAGTCCATTACATGTGTCTGATTGCTGCAGGATTTGGATGAAATAGAATGTCCCTCTTATGCATGCCAAGCTTGTTCTCCATATGTCTGTTGGATAGCCGTCCATGGAAAAGAGAACCCCACAGGTCATGCTGTTAGCCAGAGAGAAAGAGGATTCGGAGCAGAGATGGCACCCATGGAACAGGCACAACCCTCAGACCTGACCCTTTTGGGGGGTGTGATGGAATCCCCTCTCCTTGTACCTGCAGAGCTTCTGAGCCTTGCAAGTTCACTGTGTCTCTGACTGTAGTTTCCAACTCTCAGAATCCATGCAGTGAATTAAGATAAAGCAATCTATTAGCCTAGGGGTGTTTCCTTGTTTGTATTTGCCTCTTTTAAAAAAATATAGTTTTGTGGTGCTTGGTACCCTTAACCCCTTGACAAGCAGAGTCAAAGGGGACAGGAAAGGGAGAAGTAGCCTGTTCTGTTTGTGGTGTTTAGAAAAGGATGCTGTGTGCCTCCAGGGACCAGAGCACAGGTCCCTCTCACTCCTTCATATTAGTGTTGGTAGTTGACATGTTGGGTCAAGGTGTTAGACTGCTTGTTTGCCTAGACAACGTGAAAGAAGCTAAATCTGATTAAAAATTTTTTTTCTTTTTTTTGCCTTCAGGGTTATCACTGGGGCTCGGTGCCAGCACTATGAATCCACTGCTCCTGGCAGCTATCTTTTCCATTTTATTGAACGGGACAGAGAGAAATTGAGAGAGGAGGGAGAGAGAGAAAGGAGAAAGAGAGACACCTGCAGACCTGCTTCACCTTTTGTGAAGCAACTCCCCTATGGGGGGGGGGGACTGGGGGGTGGAGCCGGGGGCTTGAACCTGGGTCCTTGCACTTCATACTATGTGCATTTAACCCGGTGTGCCACCAATTGGTCCCTATTTTTTCCCTTTTGTTACCCTTGTTGTTGTTGTCATTGTTGTTGTTATTGATGTCGTCATTGTTAAATAGGACAGAGAGAAATGGAGAGAGGAGGGGAAGACAGAGAGAGGGAGAGAAAGACACCTGCAGACCTGCTTCACCACCTGTGAAGCGACTCCCCTGCAGGTGGGGAGCTGGGGGCTTCCCCTAATTTTTTTTTATCTTTATTCATCTAATAGAGTTAGTCAGATATTGAGAGGAAGAGAGACAGAGAGATACCTGTAGACCTACTTTACCACTAGTGAAGCTTTCCTTCTTCAGGTGCAGACTAGGGGCTTGAACCTCGGGTCCTTGTGCATGAAAGATGTGTGCTCAACCAGGTGCACCACCCCCCCCCCTTTTATTTCATCATTGGGTCTTCACTACTCTAGGCCAAGTTTTCTTTCTTTTTTTTTTCCATTTTTTAAATTTGTGACTAGTGATTTAATATTGATTTACAAAATTATGAGATAGTGAGTATAATTTCACCCTGTTCCCACCACTAGAGTTCTGTGTCCCCATTCCCTCCATTGGAAACTGGAGTAATTCTCCCAAGGCTGCAGACATGAGTTGACTATTACTTTTATAACTGTCTATATTTATATATTTATCTGCTCATTTCGCTATGGTCCTGTCTTTTCTTCCATTCTAAGACACACCTACACCTGTTACTACTGAATGTCCTTCCTTTTTTTCCATTTCCTTTTCCAGGTCCTGGTGGACTTGGAGTTCATAGCCCTCTGGCTATCTTCCCATAACATTTCAGCCCCTCTGGGAATATGGACCAAAAATAATTATAGGGTACAGAAGTTGGGAGTTCTGCCTTTTGTAATTGCTTCTCTGCTATACATGGGCATTGGCAGATTGATCCATACCCCCATTCTGTTTCTGTCTTTCCCTAGCTGAGTAGGATTCTGGAGAGGTGAGGCCCCGGGCCCACAGGTTAGGTTGTCTGCCCAGGAAGTCAGGATGGAATCATAGTGGCAGCTGCAGCTTGGTGACTGAAAGGCAGTAAGATATAAAGCAGGATAAAATGTTTAGTAAACAGGAATCAAAAAGTAAGAATAGAGCAGATGAGACTAGAACAGGGACTTTAAGGTGGTAAGAAGCTAGGAAGTCTATTTTAGCTATGTTCCTAGGGGGTCATGACTTTAGTAATTTTGCTTGAGCTCTACAGTTAACATGAAGCTAGACCAAAAATATTGTCTGGTGGGGGAGTCGGGTGGTAGCGCAGTGGGTTAAGTGCAGGTGGTGCAAAGTGCAAGGACCTTCGTAAGGATTCCGGTTCAAGCCCCTGGCTCCCCACCTGCAGGGGAATCACTTCACAAGCGGTGAAGCAGGTCTGCAGGTGTCTATCTTTCTCTTGCCCTCTCTGTCTTCCATTCCTCTTCCCCTTCTCTCTGGCCTATCCAACAATGACGACAACAATAATACAATAAGATGAACAAAAGAGAATAAATAAATTATATATATATATACATATATATATATATATATATATATATATGTATATATATAGTCTGGGAAGATGTGATCAGAGTTGAGAATAGAACTTGAAAGCTGGGTCAGGGCAGAGAATATCCCCTAAACTTGAAGAGAATTTATAAATACAATTAACTGTTTACCACAGTCTAACCCAGGGCTCATATATATTTACATTTAGCACAGGAGCCTGTGTCACTGAGTCCCAGTCAGTCTGAGCTCACAGCTCTCTCTATCTGAAAACTTGGCCTGGCCTGCCCTGCCACTCAAGGAAGACTGGTCCTGAAATGAGTGAAGCCTAGAATGTTCCCAGCTATAACCATGGACTGGGAGATTGAATCTGGGTCCTGTGCATGGTAGTGTTTGCACTTAACTGGATAAGAGAGAATGACAAAGAGAATAAGGGGGGGGCAGGAAACAGACAAACAAACACTCCTACCCACCAACCAGAGCACTGTTCAGTTCTGGTATAAGGTGGTGCCGGGGATTGAACCCATGTGGCCTCTGGGTCTTCAGGTATGCAATTTTGTGCCCCAACTGGGGAAGGCTGAACTTCTTCACTAGCACTATTTTTTTTCTTTATTGGGGGAACTAAGTGGTTTACATTTGACAGTAAAATATAGTTGGGAGTCGGGCGCTAGCGCAGCAGGATAAGCGCACATGGTGCTAAGCGCAAGGACTGGCATAAGGATCCAGGTTCAAGCCCCCGGCTCCCCACCTGCAGGGAAGTCGCTTCACAGGCGGTGAAGCAGGTCTGCAGGTGTCTATTTTTCTCTCCCCCTCTCTGTCTTCTCCCAAACAACCTCTTCCCACCCCACCCCTAAACCCGCGCCAGAATCCTTTACTTTGGTGCAATACACCAAGGCACAGTTTCTTATAGCACATCATCTTAAAAACCAGGAGGAATCCTAAAGGGGAAAAGAAAGTGAAGTATATTCTATGGAAGTATATTCTATGAATCTGTGACAATGAGGAGCAGGAGTTGTGAGGAGTGACGTGCAAGGTTGTCTGCTTTTTACTGACCAGAGATTTTAGAATTAGTGAATTGGAGTTTGAATCCTAGTCCCACAGTGCTGTTTGTGTACCCTGTCACTTGAAATATCGAGTCTCATTTTAATGGTCTTGGAAATGGGTACGGCAGTACTTAGCTCCAAGGGCTGTTGTGAGGACCCAGTGAGGTCCTTGGTGTGAAATGCGGAGTCACTGTGGAGTCCTGTGCCAGGGCGCTCCTAACTGAAGCCTGCCCGCCAGCTGGTGCTGTGCAAGTTGCTAGTATTGTCGCATTTGGGAAAACTCCTTCCTAAGTCTGTGTGGGTGCATCTGTGGGTGCTGTTGGGTGTGAAGTTTGGCCTCCTGGAAGCAGGACAGGACTGGGGGGGGGGGTTAGGGGTGGGGGGGGACAACTTGTGCGGGTGGGTGGCAGCTGCAGTCACAGTATCATTACTCTCTCCTAAAAAGTCTCTCGCCTTCTTTATTGATGTTGCACTAGGATTTAAGCTCATGGCACCAAAATAAGCCCCTCTGGGTTTCAAAGAGGAAAGTTAGATGTGCCTGTCTTTCTAGTCAATTCCACAGTGGTATTTGTGCCACAAGGTGATTTTTTTTTCATCACCATGGGCCGGTTCAAAATCTGCATTCAGCACTCAAATTAGATAAAATGGAGACAATTCTAAAAGCACTGTAGAAAGTTCTACTGATGAGTTCTAGTCCCCAGCTCCCCACCTGTAGGAGAGTCGCTTCACAGGTAGTGAAGCAGGTCTGTTGGTGTCTTATCTTTTTCTCCCCCTCTCTGTCTTCCCCTTCTCTCTCATTTCTCTCTGTCCTATCTAACAATAATGGCATCAATAACAACAATAATAACTACAACAACAATAAAAAGGGCAACAAAAGGAAAAATTAATTAAAAGAAAAAATAAAGTTCTGCTGATGATAAAAGCATCTAAAAATATGGACAACTTCAGGTTACAGTGTACTGTGTTGCTATAACTTGAAAGTATTGGTCACTGCCCTAAGACTCCTAAAATATGTAAGGGTTAGTAATGACTTGGGGTGATACCTGAAATGTGCTCTTCAGTCTCTTGTGTTTCTCGTATTCTTTTTGTTTGTATTTATTTATTTTTGCAACCAGTCTTATCACTGGGGCTCAGTACCTGCATGATAATTCTACTAATACTGATGGTAATTTTTCTTTTCTTTTTACTTGATAGGACAGAGAGAAACTGAGAGGGGCAGGGCAGAAATAGAGATAACTTCAGAACTGCTTCACCACTCATGAAGCTTCCCCACCCTGCCTGTGGGGACTGGGGCCTTGAACCTATGCCACCACCAGCCCTGTTTCTCCTATACTCTAATCTTTCTCACCCTTGCTTGGCTGCACATTCTCTAGGAGCTGGGTTGGGGGAAGTGATCAGGATGAGAAGTGAAGGGGGAAAGGAGCGCCCATCATTTCTTCTTGGATGTCACCAATTTCTAAGGGAAATGTCTTTATGAAACTGGGAAACAAGTTTGAGGAGACCTTTCCTGGACCTTTTTGCTTTTCCCTGAGCCTTAGCTTCCTCATGGAGCAGAAGTTCTGTGTTCCTCTCCACCTGTAGTGCTCTGTGTGTCTAGAAGCTCTGGCCAGGAGGGATCCCTGCACTTGACTGAAGACCCAGGAAGGCACTTGGAAAGGCTGATGGAGCCTGAACTGCCTGAGAGAAGACTTTGGGGGTGTGTGTGTGGGGGGGGGCGTGCTGCTTGGCTGCTGAAGACCCTGAGCTGTTCCTCCCTAAACTGTCCTTTCCAGTCAGCTGACCTCAGTGTATTTGATTTGAGCTTCTGGCAGAAAGTCCCGTGCTTCGCTGGAGCACACAGCGTGTTTCTTTGCTGGCTTGCAGGAGGAATGACGCTCTTTGTATTGAGCCGCATCAGCAAGTACACTTGGTAGAAGGCGGAACTGTGTTCTAAGGAGAGGCTTTGCATCTTCCATCCGGAAATGGGAGCAGCCGCCCCCTCACCCCTGGAGGGCCCTGGGTGCACTCAACCTCCCCCAGGTTGCGGGGGGTGATACGGGCCAGAGAGGAGTCCACTGTCCTTGCCAGCAGAGCCTGTTCCCGCTGGGCTGGAAACCTAGAGTGATGAATGGGGCCGGATGAAGTCATTCAGCTCCTCCAATCAGGCTGCTCGGCAGAGCCAGGGGCCTCTGCTGATCCAGTCGGGCTGCGGGCTGCTCTCATGTACTTTTAGACAGAGGCTGGGAGTCTCGGGGAGCGTGGGGGTGCGAGCCGCCTGCCTGCTCCGGGCTCCTGGGTAGGCCTCTGTCAGTCTGAATGTTATTGCAAGGTGAGTGGCTTCACGGTGAATTCCTCTCCCTCTGCATTCTTGACCTTGCTCCTTGCACAGCACCTCCGGCTTCTATCAGAGGAGCTGCTCCTTCTTGCGGTTCTCATGCCTGCCCCCGTCACCCCCTAGCTGCTACCCCCTTGCCCCCCCAGCACTTGCTCAGCACTGGCCAGCTGGCTGCCTCCCACACATTCCCCTCTTCCTGACCTGTGGGTGCCGGTTGGCGGGGTGATGGGTGGGCAGGGCCTCCCTCTCTAGGAGCTCTCCCCCAGCAGGGGGCGCCCTGATGAGACCCACACTGGAGTCTCTGGGAAGAAGTATCAAGCAAGGGGGACCCTTCCACCCAAACTCAGTTTGATGTAGGCATCCATGGGAACACAGGCGGCCGCCCCAACTTGCTGGGGTCCTGCACACCCCTGCTCTCCCATCACCTCAGTTGACCTCAAGGGTCAGATTTTAGGAACAGGCTTCCCATTTCCCCCCGGTCTTCCAGGGGGTGGCAGTTCTCTGGGGTGGCTCTGCCTTGTGACTCTGCCTTTTCTCTCTGGACGGTGCCGTGCTCCTAGGCCACGCAGAGATGATGGAGCCGGCCGACATGGCCACAGCAAAGGTAGGATGGAAATGCTGCCGGCCGAACTGTGCGTAAGTGGCTTCGCTTGGCGAGTTCTGCCTTTGGTTCACTTTTCTCTCCCTTCTTCTCCCTCAGCACCCCCACTGCCAAGTATCCAGGGGCTGTGTCAGAGTGGAGGAAAAATGCATAAGCACAAGACCCCCCAGGAGAGGGACAGAAGGCCAGGTGGCAGGGCACACACTACCCAGCGTGCCCAGAGGGGGGCAGGCAGAGGGAACTGACCTAGAGCTCTGCGCTGACCACTGGATCTGCCTCTCTTTAGTATGACCTTGGTCTTCATCTTTCTTTATCCTGTCTCTTAAGTCACCCCCTCCTCTTCTTCTGCAGTGCTTTCTTAGTCCATTCATGCCCCCTGCACCCTCTTTTCACCTGCTGTTTATTTCTTTTCTCCGTGTGCCTGTTGTATAAGGAATGGGTGGGGCTGGTGCGGGCTGGACAATGCAGAGCAGAGCCTGACTCTCACCCTGCAGCCGGCGGTGGCCTTGGCATTGGCCAGGACTGCGTTTCTGAGCGGCAGATGCTGCTGCTGTCTCCTCCCTCGACTCATCTCATGCCCCAGTGGACTTGTGGGTCTGGGCACCTCTGAGAAATGGTGGAGCCTGGAAATCCTGTCACGAGCACCCTGTTGGTCCACCAGAGGGCGTTCTTGAGATGGGTTCCAACCTTCCTGAATCCTGCTGGCAATTTGAAATTTGTCTTTATGTACATTTTTCCTTAACAGGGAACTTGCACTATTGGGAACTGGTGGGAGAACCAAGGATATCTGGCTCCAGGGCAGGGGAAAAACCTGCCCTCCTTCCAGAATAGGCCTCATCCCGTGGCTCTGGGACCTTTTTCAGTTGGGTGGCAGAGTCTGCTTGCATCTCAGAGGTGGAAGAGTAGAGGAAGCTCAGACTTCTGGGGAAGCTTAGACCTGTGTGTGTGTGTGTGTGTGTGTGTGTGTGTGTGTGTGTGTGTGTAAAATAGAATGAGGTAGGAGGCCTAAGACACCCAAGTGCCATCAGCAGTAATGTGTCATAGCAATGAGGGTGGGTCTCTGTGACTCACAGAATCAAGTTCTCAGCCCCTTCCTTCCTTCCTTCCTTCCTTCCTTCCTTCCTTCCTTCCTTCCATTCCCACATGCTCTGCAGTCAGACCCAAGTTACTTAACCTCTCTGGCCTATCACCTCCCATTCTGCACAGTGGTGAAAATTCCACACCTTTGCTATTTTAACCAGCTTAGGCCTATCAGATAATTCATTTTCTTGGTAGAAACGGTAGGGGGTAGGTAAGAAGAAATGAAAACAGGTTTTCTTGGACCTCTAGCCTCCTTCTCTTGTCTTCTCCCTTCATGGACATGTGAACACCTCATTGGAGCACAGATGGTGGAGCATGGATGGTGCACCAGCGGTGGTGGGAGCAGTATCTGAAGCTGCTTTTGGTGCAGTTTGCTTCCAGCTTGTGCAGTCTGGCTGCAGTGCTGCTGTCTGCAGTCTGTACTGTGTGGTATCTCTCCCAGGACCGCCCTCTCGCAGACCTGCTGGTCAGCTGCCTCAGGGCTCTAAGTGGTTTGCTATGGGCCAGCTGGCTTTCAAGGGGTGGAGATGAGGAGAGCTCTGGGAAGAGGTGGCAGGGGAGGGTGGGGCAGGGTGATTCTGCAGTTAGTGTGTGTGCCTGGGTGTTAATGTTTGCACATTCACATGGAGGTAGAAAGGGCTTCCTGTTTCCTTGCCCCACAGCATCTTTGCTTCTCTACTGCAGAGGACCTAATCGGGTGAGGCTGAGCCCTTCGCCCTATCCATCCTTCCTGAGGCTGGTGCTTGCTCACCACCACAGAGAGTGGGTCTCGGGTGGGGAGTAGTTCAGGTATTTCCATCTGGGTCCTTGAGCCCTGAAGGGTCCTGGGTCACTGTATCTCCATCACTTGTGGCTGGAATTTTACATCTTTGCATTTTTCTGGGACAAGTACCAGTGACTGTCATCAGATCTGCAGAAAACTTATTACTCAGACAAGTTCAAGAACCTTTAAATAATCACAGTGCTTCCATGCAGAGCCTGCTTTGCATTCTGCAGCCCAGGTACAAAAACCTATATGTCATGCAGGCGTGCAGCCTTTGGGAATGTAGCAGAGCATCCCTGTGACTCATTCTAAGTCATTTACATAGGATTTGAATGTCACTTTTTAAAATGTGTAAATACATGTAAATGCAGCCGTCTTTCCTTAGTCTTTCTCCTTTAATTTTTTTACAAGCTTTTATTGAGACAAAGTAAGGGTCAGAAATAGAGGAAAATACATGCTCTAGAGGATGTAGTTCCTCAAGAGAGAGGACCTCTCCTTTAATTTTTGAGGTGCTGTTCCCATGATTTTCTCAAGTTCCCAATGTACTGGGTTAAGTTATCCAAGAACAAGGTACATTCTGGTCATCTTCATAGGTTTATTTTTTTTTCCCTGCATCTGGGACCATGTGGATATGTTATTTTATCACTCCCAGGATGACCTTTTTATTCAGACAGAGAAACAGAGAGACCGACTAATGAGAAATGGTGTTCTGATGTGCTGGGGCTCAAAGCTGGGTTACACACTTGGCAAAGCACTGGCCCCACCTGATGAGCTTTCTCTCTGGCCCTGTGGTCAGTCTTGATGACAGCACTGCAGATCTAGACTGTGTTCCTCCCCTGGCTGTGGGAGGTGGGACTTCATCTCTGGGACACTCTGCCATTGCACTGTCTTAGTGCTGCGTACTCTCTCTTTCCTTTCTTCTCACTCATGTTTAAGTTTGCATTTTCAGACTTTATGTCTGATGGGACCATCTGCTGTTCGAGCAGAACTGTGTTAAGATATCTATGTGGCAAGTTGTATACCAAGACTTCCTAGTTCAACTCTGAGAAAAGAGGTTGGTAGGCATCCATTAATCCATCCATTCAAAAGATGTGGCACTGCGTTCCAGGGCTCTGTCATGCTTTTCAAGATGGTTCACACATGGGAGCAGGTGTTCCAGGTTCTTAGGGGAGACAGGTGAACAAACAAGCTATGATGGTACCAGGTAATTGGGTCTGTAATAGATATGAGAGTCACCAGGGACTTGCAGGAGCAATGTTTGATGTTGCCTGGGCAGACAATAAGGACTTTCCAAAGGAAGTAATACTTGACTTGAGACCCGAGGCATGGGTGGAACCCATCAGGTGGACTGGAGAGGAGAGGTGTTCTCCCTCTGACAAGGAGCTGGACTCCTCAGCTCAAATGCTGACACACCACTTCTGGCTCTGCAGACTTGAGTTAGCCGAGCCTTTCCAAGCCTGTTTCTTCATTTTCCCTTGAGAATGATACTACTCACCCTATGGGTCACTGTGAAGGTTGAATGAGGATTAAATGTCTGGTTCACTACAGACACATAGTGAAGAGTCCCTGGGCTGAAGAAAGAGACAGCATGGAGGTGGCAGGGTCCAATTCTAGCAAGTAGTAAGGTATGGCCAAGATAAGCAGACATGCAGAAAACTGGTGGAGGAAGAAGCTAGGACTGGTGGTCGGGGAAGTGGCACAGTGGATAAAGTATAGGATTCTCAAGCATGAGGTTCCAAGTTCAGTCCCTGGCAACACAAGTACCAGAATGATGTCTGGCTGGTGCCCCCCCTCTTCCTAGCTTTCTCATTAATAAATAAATAAAAGCTTTAAGAAAAAGAAGAAGCAGCTAGGACAGTAAACAGAAGGGAATTCACCTGCCCTGAAAGTCTTGTAGAGGACTAAGTTAATGGAAACACTGCTGTTAGTAGAAGGATGTGAGAAAGTACTTTGGCTTATAAGGGAGAAAACCAGGACTATTTCCCTCACTTTTGCATCATCTTGACACTTTGTATGCCTGTCTTCCCCCACTGAACAATAAGCTAAGGACTGGGTAATTTTAGCCTTTAAAGCTATTTATTTGTTTTATAAGAGTGATAGAGAAGTCAGAGTTCCACCCCCACACCTATAGACATCTAATCTTTGACAAAGGGGCCCAGACTATTACATGGGGAAAGCAGTCTCTCTTCAACAAATGGTATTGGAAAAAATGGGTTGAAACATGCAGAAGAATGAAACTGAATCACTGTATTTCACCAGATACAAAAGTAAATTCCAAGTGGATCAAGGACTTGGATGTTAGACCACAAACTATCAGATACTTAGAGAAAATTTTGGCAAAACTCTTTTCAGCATAAATTTTAAAGATATCTTCAATGAAATGAATCCAATTACAAAGAAGACTAAGACAAGCATAAACCTATGGGACTACATCAAAATAAAAATCTTCTGCACAGCAAAAGAAACTACTACCCAAACCAAGAGACCCCTCACAGAATGGGAGAAGATCTTTACATGCCATACATCAGACAAGAGGCTAATAACCAGAATATATAAAGAACTTGCAAGTCTCAACAACAAGACAACAAATAACTCCATCCAAAAATGGGGGGAGGACATGGACAGAATATTTGCCACAGAAGAGATCCAAAAGGCCGAGAAACAGATGAAAAATGCTCCAAGTAGGGAGTCCGGCGGTAGCGCAGAGGGTTAAGTGCAACTGGCACAAACCACAAAGACCAGCGAAAGGATCCCAGTTCGAGCCCTGGCTCCCCACCTGCAGGGGAGTCATTTCACAGGTGGTGAATCAGGTCTGCAGGTGTCTTATCTTTCCCCCTCTCTCCATTTCTATCTGTCCTATCCAACAACAATATCAATAATAACTACAACAATAAAAAAAATGCTCCAAGTCTTTGATTGTCAGAGAAATGCAAATAGAGACAACAATGAGATACCACTTCACTCCTGTGAGAATGTCATACATCAGAAAAGGTAACAGCAGCAAATGCTGGAGAGGGTGTGGGGACAAAGGAACCCTCCTGCACTATTGGTGGGAATGTAAATTAGTCCAACCTCTGTGGAGAACAGTCTGGAGAACTCTCAGAAGGCTAGAAATGGACCTATCCTATGACCCTGCAATTCCTCTCATGGGGATATATCCTAAGGAACCCAACACATCCATCCAAAAAGATCTGTGTACACATATGTTGTTGGCAGCACAATTTGTAATAGCCAAAACCTGGAAGCAACCCAGGTGTCCAACAAAAGATGAGTGGCTGAGCAAGTTGTGGTATTTGTGTGTGTGTGTGTGTGTGTGTGTGTGTATATATATATATATATATATATATATATATATATATATATATATATATATAGTGGAATACTACTCAGCTATAAAAATTGGTGTTTCACCATTTTCAGCCGATCTTCGATGGACCTTGAAAGATTCATGTTAAGTGAAATAAGTCAGAAACAGAAGGATGAATATGGGATGATCTCACTCTCAGGCAGAAGTTGAAAAACAAGATCAGAAGAGAAAACACAAGTAGAACCTGAACTGGAATTGGCGTATTGCACCAAAGTAAAAGACTCTGGGGTGGGTGGGTGGGGAGAATACAGGTCCAAGAAGGATGACAGAGGACCTAGTGGGGGTTGTATTGTTATATAGGAAACTGGGAAATGTTATGCATGTACAAACTATTATATTTGCTGTTGAATGTAAAACATTAATTTCCCAATAAAGAAATTAAAAAAAAAAAAGCCAGAGTTCCGATCTTTTATATGTGGGGATCAAACACAGGAGCTCAGCCTGCAAGTTCTGTGCTCTACTCAAGGAGCTATTCCCTAGACACTGTTTTGACATGTGTCTAGCATATCACTTGGTCTATAAAAGGCGCTCAGTAAATAATTGGCAAATGAACAAATAGAAAAGGGTCTGACTGCAAACATAAAGATGAGAACTGGAAGGCAGGTGAAAACTGATAGCAGGAAATGTGCTCTTGTCATATTTAAGGTGCAAGAGTTGCCATGATTTGTATCTGATAAATGGAGGCGAAGATGGGACAGTCTGCAGTGGATTCGAGGATCCTGGTGGGGTGACTGGTGGCTGGTGATGCGTTTATTAATGAGGGACAAGAGGAGAAGTGGGAGGTGACAAGCAGAACAGCATGCTGGCTTCCAGTTGCCCAAGAGACATCTAAGTAAAGACATTGGGAGCAACTGGAAATTTATGTCTGAGAGTAGGGAAGTAGTAATAGTTGTTCATCTATAACTGGGAAGCACAGGCCTATCTCCAAGGTGCTGTTTTCACAAGGAGGTCGTGTCACAACTGTGAGTTCATGGTAGGTGCAACAGTACATCCATCCTGTGATGGTTTCGAAAATTACACATAAATGAAGTCATTGTATTATCCAACTCAATTAATACAATATTATGCCAGTTATGGTTCAGTTTTCCCTTTTGTTGCCCTTGTTGTTTATCGTTGTTGTGATTATTATTATTGTTGTTATTGCTGTAGTTGCTAGATAGGACAGAGAGAAATAGAGAGAGGAGGGAAGACAGAGAGGGGGAGAGAAATATAGACACCTGCAGACCTGCTTCACTTGTGAAGCAACCCCCCTGCAGGTGGGGAACCAAGGGCTCAAACTGTGATCCTTATGCCAGTCTGTGTGTTTTGTGCCATGTGCACTTAACCCACTGTGCTATTGCCCGGCCTCTCATTGATTGATTTTTAATTTTTTTTCAGTGAGGTTTATTTATTTCACAAGGAAACAACAATTAAGGAAAGAGGCCTTAATTCCTGTTATATGCAGTGCCAGGGCTCAAACCCAGGACTCCAGGTCTGTGATCTACACTGAATCACTGCTCCAGCTACTATATCTCCCTCCTTAGAAAGACCAGCTTAGGAAGGCCTGTGACCCAGACAAGAGAGCTGCCTAGAGAAGCTGTTCATAGCCACTATGCCGCAGAGGAGTGTGAGATCTCACAAGTGAGAAAACCTTCCCAACAGGGTGTCTGACAGGTGAGCTGTGTAGACTGTGTAGATGCAGAACTGGCAGATTTTATTTTACCTATAAGAAGTGACAAAATTAAAACATAAATAGCAGACATTTATAGAAGTTAAAATAATTTAATTTAAATAAATCTGAGTCATTCATTTATATAAATAAATTCATTGAATACATTCAAATAAAATTATAAACTTAAATCATAAAATGTCACCACATTTTGTTTTTTATGATATGTTACCAAAAATTCAAAATATCAGCTTTTTGTTGAGCTGGAGAGAAAACAGCGATTTAACAATAGAGGCTCATGCCTGAGACACAAGATGTCCCAGGTTCAATCCCCAGCACCAACCACTATAAGCCAGAGCTAAATACCAATTTGATTAAAAGAAATATTTATGATATCTAGCTTTTTTAAACTTGCCATACTACCTTTCATTTTTTTAAATATTCATGTCTCAAGCAGGTCTTGTCACAACTGTGAGTGGTGGTAGACAGTAACAGCACATCCATCACCGTAATCAATCTGAAAATCACACTCGAATAAAGTCATTATATTATCCACCTCAATTAATACAATGCTATGTCAGTTATGGTTCAAGTTTTCATTGATTGATTTTTAATTTTTTTCAGCAAGGTTTATTTAGTTTACAAGAAGGCAACACTGAGAGTCCAGAATCCATTCTGGCATATGCAGCATCAGGGCTCGCACCCAGGCCTCCAGGTCTTGTGAACTCCGCATGAGTCCATGTAACACCCTCAGCATAGAGTGCATAGCACTCGGGTGTCCCTGAGCGAGCAGATGCCGCCTTGTGTGGAAGGACACAGGTGCATTTGCTGAGTGATTTTACTTGTGACAGCATTTACCGATCGCAAGACAGATGGCACCTGAGCTCTGAGGTCTGTTCATGATTATACTTGTCTCCCCTGCCTGTTGTATGTTCAGAGCTTACAGTGCACATAGAAGTCAGAAACATCTTTGAGATTTGTTTTTTCCCACTCTTAAGATATAGATGAAGAAAAAGCCTGATGGTAGGAAATGAAAACTCAAAATCCAACCCACTAGCTTCAGTCTGCTCCCTCCAAATACACCTGCACTAATTGGCAGTGATGGCAGCAACATGTTCCAAAGGCACTATTTCTGGACGCCTGTCACGCACATAGGAAGTTCTTGTCTCCATAAAGCATGATGACACATACTGGATTCTCTTCCTGGCTAACTCAGTTGTCTTAAGACTAGACTAGTTAAGAAATTTTTATCACAGACAGACTTAGTATAGGTTACCTGATAACATTCACTACTAATCGTATAATGGTTACTAATGTGCTCATTTAAGGAATGAAAGCCCTCAGTCTTGAGTTTCTCTGTATCTCTAGTGGAACTCACTGTTTTTATTATCCTGGCTTTGTTAGGATGATTTAATATATCTATGTAATACCTGTATTACATAGATATATTATCTATGTAATATATATGTGTATTATCTTAGTCGGCCCTAAGTTTCTAACTGCTGAGGAGGATGTTGGGTTTCTTGTTGAGTTAGCATCATGATTTGCCTGGGTCATTCACATTAGGCACTCATTCATTAAGGATAGTTACTGTTGAAGAAACAAAATATCACACAAACATTCCCAACAAGACAGGAAAAATCAGAAACTTTTTTTGTCTGAAGGAAGAAAGTAGATTAAGAAACCCAAAAATAAGGCCTTTGTTTCTTGTCATAGTAAGTAGCTGTAATCTAAAGACTCTGGGATTTTTAGAACTATGATTAAGGTCTACTGGAATCTTACTCCATATGTTGCCACATGATCTGTCATTGACAACCTTATAGATTGTCATTGTCACCTTTTTGTAGAAGGAGCCCAGGCTTAGAGAAATGAAGGAACTCCCTCAAGGTCACATAGCTGTTAACTGGATCTGAACTCTAATCTTATACCAGCCTTCCTCGAGAGACCACAACACACACCTCTGGGCTTGTGTCAGTTAAGAATGTGATTTTAGAGGCTTCCAAAAGCAAGCAATTTCTCTGCCAACAATAGAATCTTGTCGTGCCCTTGGCCAGGAAACTTCCACTTTAGAAATTAGTGAGCCCTCTGTTTAACTGCTTGTTCACAGTGCTGCTCCTTTGGCACTTAGCTGAGAAAGGAACAGACGTGGCTGTCTGTGGGTGCAGGGGTGCTCTTTCTCTGAGAGGATGTGGCTTATAGCATCTTCCTGAGAAGAAGCCAGAAGGAGCAAGGGATGGAGTAGCTACAATAGAAACCCTCCTTGTTTCTTCCATAGGAAAGATGTTTTCTTTTGTTCTGCATTTGGAAGAATTAGTGAAGTCTTGCTGTGCTGTGATTCTCTCTGCTCTTTTTTGGTCTGTGTCTGAGGGGTATGTGTCTTTCTAGACAGGGGGACTTTTACTTGGTGGGGGCACTTCTTCCTCTCCCCTGCTACTAGCAGAAAGAGCGGACACACAAATGACGAGAAACAACCGAGCCAGCTCTGAATGTAGAGGCCAGTGTACAAGAAGCCAGGAGTGACTCAGGAGGGCCAGAGAAGGTAGGTTACACAGAGCAAGTGTCCTCTGGGATTTCCCTGACCAGACAATTCAAGGCCAAGGAAACCCTCTCATCAAGTCAGGAAGTCTTTCTGAGGAATGGCTGTGTCCAGCTCTGCTTCAGCAGGAGAGGACTGGCTAACTGGGTTCTGCTATGAGCTCAGCAGAAGCAGGGCCCAGGAAGGAGGTCCCAGATGCAGGGCTGGGCCCTTCACCTTTCCCTCTTTTCACCAACTGCCACCATATCTAAGAGCAGCTACTAGTAGTCAATATAGAACTGGTCCTCCCTGAGCCTTGGGGCCCCCTTGTGATATGGTTTGGAGTTGCCTCTTCTTTCAGGTTGTGAGGATCACAAAGCACCACACATGAAAGGCCACTTTAAAATCTAGTGTGGGCAGATCTCATCAGCAGAAGCCCCAGCCACCTCCATCCTGCCTCCCTCAGTCAGGAGCTTGGCTTTGATATTGTCCATCCTATTGGTTGCCTGAAGGAACATTCTCAATTAGTGTACAGTGGGGGTAGGTAATAAGTCTGTTTGTTTTACTTATTTATTTGATTTACTCTAATATCTTAAGTCATACATAGCATTACAGAAGGGAGAAATAGAGGTCTTTTGCTCTCCCTACAAGCTTCAACCTCTGCTACTCTGTGTGTGGGGCTAGAAGACTAGGGTGTGTGCACAGGCCCCCACATTGGAGGGGAGGAGTGGACTCAGAGACTCCAAGCTGGGAGCTGACACAGATGAACAGACCAGAAGGCAAGGCCAGTGCCTTCAGCCCACACTGTCACCCTAGAGCCAGTGACTAATAGTGGCAGCGGGTGGGGAGAGGAATGCCAAGGGAGAAAGGGGGGACAGGGAAGTGGCAGCAAGCACCTGATCGGCCACGGGCTGGCCATCTGCCTCCCTCACACAGGCTGTTACTGACTGCAGCATGGAGTTGACAAGAGGGTTCTGGCTGAAGGAGGAGACCAGCGTGGAGATGAAGTGTTTGGGAGGCTGTGCCCTCCCCCTCTGCTCCTCTCTCTCTAGTTTCCTGACCTCCAAAAGGCTCCTTAAATATAACACTCTGAGCCGCCTGATGACTTCCCTGCCTGAGTCCAAGCTTTGATTCCCCAACGTGTGTGTAACTGCAGTACTGCTCTGCCCCAGTTTAAACAGCTCCTGAGCAGCTCAGCTCTGGCACTGCAGTTCGCTGCTCAGGGCAGGGCAGAGCCCATGAACTTGACAGAGGAAGAGACAGCCTACAGATCATGGCTATCTCTTTGCTGCTCCAGATAGGCTCCCAGTGACTTCCTAGGGTCACCAGGAAGCAGGAGCTGCTGGTGGAAGGAACCATGGGGAGGAGGTTGAATTCTTTCCTGGATCAAGGGTGTCCTTAGCAAGAGATCTTAGGTATCATCTTACTGGATGACCAGCAGTGCTGTGGGCAAAAGACCTCTCACCCTACTAGTCCCTACTGAGGAATAATGAGGTGAGAGATGCCAGTTGCTTGGGTTAGGAAAGGAATAGTAGCAGCCTGGGTAAAAACTTCAGACTCAGTAGGAAGTCAAGAGAAAGTCAAAGCAGCTAATTTCAAAGAGGAATAGTTTTCCAGTCTTCATTCCAAACCCACTATAGTTTGGAAGAAAAAATATTGTATTGAGAGGCTTGGAGGCACACAGTCTTAGGACCATCCTAGCTTGTAAACACAACAAACTTAAATATTCAGAAGCCTGGGAAGGCAGATTTTCTGAACTTAAAGTTCTTGAAAATGCATAGGACACAAAGCATTGTCATAGTCAATGCTTCCTTCACCAGCGACCTGCCCTCTCCTCAAGTCTGTTTACAAAAACCCAAATGTAGGGGGCCGGGCAGTCGTGCAGCGGGTTAAGCGCACATGGTGCCAAGGATCCTGGTTCTAGCCCCCAGTTCCTCACCTGCAGGGGGTCACTTCACAAGTGGTGAAGCAGGTCTGCAGGAGTCTTATCTTTCCTCCTCTGTCTTCCCCTCCTCTCTCGATTTCTCTCTGTCCTATCCAACAATAATGACAACAATAATAACAATAACAACAATAAACAAGGGCAAAAAGGGGGGGGGAAATGGCCTCCAGGAGCAGTGGATTCATAGTGCAGGCACTGAACCCCAGCAATAACTCTGGAGGCAAAAGAAAAAAAAAAGTGAGGCCAGGAGCTTGTGCAGTAGATAAAGCCTTGGACTCCAAAGCATGAGATCCCAAGTTCAACCCCCACATCACATGTCCTACAGTAATGCTCTGTAGATGTGTTATTTTCTCTCTCTCCCCCCTCCCCCTATTAACAAATAAATCTTTTTTAAAAGCTCTGTGCTTTCTGGTTACATTGTCTATTTTTAAAACTCTCTTTGTGGAATACTGAATAGATAGAAATATTGTTTATAAGATACTAAATATATGTTAAGTATATGGAAGGAAGAAACGACAGGGTACCACTTCCCGGTCCTGAAGATCATGCTTCCTAAATGTTGAGTTTACCCTTTCACTCTGTGGCTATACCTGTCCTCTGTTCTGTAGCTATCTGGATATATGGGGCCATGCTGCGTATGTTCTTCACTGATTTGCTTTCTCTGTTCAGTATTATTTCTGAGTTTCATCCTTTTTTTGTTACATGTGATATTACCTGATAAATGTTCTGTATGTTCTTGCTACACATGATCCTCTTTTAAGAAAGCACCAATTATTTCCTCTTACTGTTGTTGGTATATTTTTGTTTTCCATGGTTTGTGTGTGTGCTTGTTTTCACAAATCATATTATGACGCATACAAAGTTTTTCTTGTGTTTTCTAATATGCATTTCTTCAGTCCATTGGGTAGAACCATTGGGTAGCAGGAGGGCATGGCATGCATTTCTTCAGCTTTCCTACATAACAAGTTTCCTTAGATAGTTAGACCCATGTACACTGCCACCAACTCCTCTCCAGCACTTCATGTGGTTAGACTTTTAAATTTTTTACAAAAAAAATATGGGTATAAAATCCATCTCATTAGAGCTTCAATCTCTCTTTCCCTGAATAGTAATGAGGCTGAGCACATTTTATATGTTTGCTGGTATTCTCTTTTGAAGCATGTATTCAAATCATCTATTTTTCTAGTTGCCTTTTATTACTGCTTTGTAGATTTTAAAAAATATATTTGTTTTATTTTAATGAAGAAGATACAGAGAAATACACTGCAAAAGATCAGAACGCTGCTCAGCTCTGGCTTATGGTTGTTCTGGGGATTGGACCTTGGAGTCTCAGGCATGGAAGTGTTTTTGCATAACCACTATGCTGTCTCCTCAGACCTATGTATAGGTTCTTAACAAAGAGCTTCTGTGAACAGTTTCTTTTTCTAATTACACACATTGTAAGTATCTTCTCTCAGAAAAAGCTGGTGTATGTTCTCTCATCAGTTAATCTGATCTTAATTTTTCTATGGTTGAATTATCAGTCTTCTTTCTGGGCTTGTTTTCCACAGATATTTAAGCGCTACAGATAGCAGCCTGTGAGTGTGAGGTCATGATTGTTGTTTGTTATGGAGGTTGGTTTTCCTCTTTCATTCATTGCCAAGGTTTGGCACAGGTAGTTTTCTCTGGAGGACTTTGTAAGTATTCTTCAAATTTCTTATTCTTCTCCTTCTCCTTCTCCTTCTTCTTTTGCCACCAGGGTTATCCATGGAACTTGGTGCAAAATCACAATGATTTTGGCTGCTCCAGGCATCCATTTTTTTCTTTTTTCTTTTTCTATTTATTTGACAGGACAGAGAGGGGAGAGGTGATAGAGAAAGACAGACAACTGCACACCTTCTTCCCGGCTCTTGAAGTGCCCCTCCCCCCTTTCAGATGGGGAGTAGAGGCTTGAACCTGGGTCCTTATGCATGGTAACGTGCACACACAACTGGACACAGCACTGCCCAGCCCCTTCAAATTACTTCTTGAAGTGTATGCAGCCAGCAGGGCCCACTTTATAAGGAGGTCTCCTCTTACATTTCTTGTGGTGTTGAGTTTGGGTGCTCTCTCCTGTCCACCGTGGTCTTTGGCACCCTGAGATTCAAAGTCCATTGTGCCAGGCTCTGCAGATATCCTCTCTAGAAAGCATACCCACACTGTTTTCCTTAATAATTTTAGTTTCTGCCCTCACTAAATCTGTGGCCTCTAAATATTCCTTACACTTCTGATAACTCATCAAACATTATATTTTTTTGACAGTTTCAGTTGTTTTTAGCAGGAAGGCTTATGAGAATATCTAGTCTACCATATTTCCAGAAATGAAAGTCTTCAGAATTTGGATCTTTCTAAAAATTCCTGCCCTTCTGAATATAGGAATATTGAGAAGCAGCCAGATTGCAAAGCCAGGAAGAAGCAGGAAAAACAGTATACCTGCATAATTACTAATTAATCTGCGTACTTACCGTGAGGGAATCTAAACTGTGTCAGTACTGATAAATTACTGGCCAGGGGACTTTTCTAGCCATAGAAAACAAGTCATTCCTTCTGAGAAGGTAAAGGACAACTGTCTCTTCATCTTTGCTTGGCCTAATGTTTCATCTACCTCAGGGGAAGAGCATCTTCTCACCTTAAGGCCACACAAGATTCAGATTTCCAGACTTTCTTTATGGAACCCACAGTAGAGCTCCGCTCCAGAGCTCTGGGGAATGGCCTGTGTTAGGAACAAACAAACAAACAAAAAATCCAAGAGGAATTCAAGGCCCATGATGGTCTCCCAGCAAACTCGGTTCTCCTTTCCCTTCTCCCCACGGACCTCACCCTACACATTGACAAGCCAGCAACTCTGTTATAATTAGCTGCTTTTTTTTTTTTTTTTTTTAATCTCGGAGCATGTGTCCTGGCCCTTATAAATAAGTGTATCTGGTAGAGATGATTTTTCTATAAGTCAGTTTAAATGTGAAATTGTACCCCTCTTATCCTACGGTCTTGTTGATCATTATTACATTAAAAAAAAAGAATTTAAAAAAGAAGTTAGTTTAAAGAGAATGTGACTTAGAGCTGGGCATGCCTGTATTCAAATCTCATGCATGAGGCCTGTTGGCTGACACAAGGCAAATGAAGTCACCACACTTAGTAGTTTTTAGTTGTATCACTAAATCTTCTCAGAGCCTTGAATAGAAGATAAGTATTTTTGCTGCTGAAAAATAATGGTTTATTGGTTTATCAGAATAGTCATGACACATTTTTGCATAGAAAAATAATGTCTTTTTGGACAACCCAATATAGTGTTGTTGTTTTACCAGAACACTGCTCAGTTCCGACTTATGGTGGTGCCTGGGATTGAATCTGAGACCTTTAATACCTCAGGCATGACAGTCTTCTTGCCTAACCATTATGCTATCTCCCCAGTCCATAATTCACTATTTCATGAGATGGCTGTGAGGATTACTAGACAGTACACATAGACAGAATGATTAGAATGATGCTTGATCAGCCCTCAGTAAATTCTTACTGACTGTGAAGAAGGGGAACCTATTTTTTAAACAAGTAAAGAGTAAAAATGGAAGGATTTTTAACATCCATAATAAGATATTTCTTTTTAAAATTATTATTATTTTTTTAATTTTATTTATTCCCTTTTGTTGCCCTTGTTGTTTTATTGTTGTAGTTATTATTATTGTTGTCGTTGTTGGATAGGACAGAGAGAAATGGAGAGAGGAGGGGAAGACAGAGAGGAGGAGAGAAAGATAGACACCTGCAGACCTGCTTCACCACCTGTGAAGCGACGCCCCTGCAGGTGGGGAGCCGGGGTTCGAACCAGGATCCTTATGCCGGTCCTTGTGCTTTGCGCCACCTGTGCTTAACCCGCTGCGCTACAGCCCGACTCCCTAAAATTATTTATCTGTTTATTTTTGCCTCATGGGTTATCTCGGGGGGTCAGTGCCTGCACTACAAATCCACTGCTCCTGGAGGCCATTTTTTCCATTTTGTTTCTGTTGTTGTTGTTGTTGGATAGGTCAGAGGGAAATCTAGAGAGGAGGGGAAGACAGAGAGGGGGAGAGAAAGATAGACACCTGCAGACCTGCTTCACCACCCATGATGCTACCTCCCTCCCCTGAAGGTGGAAGGGACTCAAATTGGGATTTTTTTTTAAATAGACATCTGCAGACGTGCTTCATCACCTGTGAAGTGACTCCCCTGCAGGTGGGGAGCTGGGGGCTCAAACCGGAATCTTTACACCTGTCCTTGTGCTTTGCGCCACTTGTGCTTAACCTGCTGCACTACCACCCGACGCCTGCCTCTTTTTTAAAATATTTATTTATTTATTTATTCTCTTTTGTTGCCCTTGTTTTATTGTTGTAGTTATTATTCTTGTTGTCATTGTTGGATAGGACAAAGAGAAATGGAGAGAGATGGGGAAGACAGAGGGGGGAGAGAAAGACAGACACCTGCAGACCTGCTTCACCACTTGTGAAGCGACTCCTTTGTAGGTGGGGAGCCGGGGGCTCGAACCGAGATTCTTAATGCTGGTCCTTGAGCTTTGCACCATGTGTGCTTAACCCACTGTGCCACTGCTGGACTCCCAAATGGGGATCTTTTAAGTCAGTCCCTACGCTTTGCACCATATGCGTTTAACCCACTGGGCTACCGCCCAGCACCCCGTAATAACATATTTCTAATGTGGCAAGTTTGATACAAGTTTTACGTGTTTTCTGTGATCAGTGGGTGGGGCAGGATGACAATATTTTCTCTGGTGAATACACCATTCACTACATGTATATTATGTTTAACATTCTGTGTTTGTATATGAAAATATTATTTATTATTTTTTGAACATTCAGAACTAATATGACTGCACTACGTATCTCTAAGTGCACAGGTGGATGACCTGGGGAAGTGTTCTGCGAGCCACTAGTCCCCTAGTAAACTCCCAACACCCTGCACACAGTCCCTTTACTCCACTTACCACATCGGTGACCCTCTGTGCAATGCAATTCTATACCCAGTAGAATGCAGACTCTGTGCTGGCTGAGGCTGTGCCTCCCGCTATGTCTCCAGCATCTAGTTCGGTGCCTGGCACAAGCCTGCAGTGAAACATTACTTGAATGAGTTCATAAGTGACTTAACTGAGAAAAGATGGAAAGTATGCACCTGGGTGAAGTGAGTGTGTTCTCTCAACTACCTAACTACCTGGTGACTGAGTGACCTTTGTCTCTGGGCTGGGTGGGACATCCTGGGAGGGAAGCCCTGTGCATGAATGACCTCAGAGCTCTGTGCTTCTGTTAACTGTGGCATCCCTGCAATGGCTAATCTGAAGGTATGGCCTGGGTGAAGACTCAGAAGTATTTCTGTGTCTTGGTTGTGGATGGAGGGTTGGGCTCTCAGCCTGAGACTGCTTTGGGAGCACAGCTCTCTGTCTCTGTCTCTCTCCTTCTCTCAGCACAGGATGCTTTACAGAGTGTTTCTGACAGGCCATCTGGACAGTGGAGAGAGGCTGCAGGTCTCAGTTAAGCTTGAGTAAGATCCCATCAATCAGCAGCTTGTTTATAGCTCCACACACAAGCCATCTCCTTCCACAGGGAGAGAGGGCTGGGCAGGAGAGGGTCCCTGCCTTCATGGCGCTTGCCATCTAGTAAGAGGAGGACAGGCACTGAGCAATAACTATAAGCACAGTGCAGGTGGCAGGTGGGGGTGGTCTGCTCCAGTTCTCCTTGGAGTAGCCCTTTAGAGGGCCAAGTGTGGGCACTTCATCTGCTGCCCTTGGCAACAGCTGCAAAATGCTCTGGAGCAAGTTTCACAGTAAAGGCTTATTCTGGTTCAGTTGAAGTTTGTTATTTCATAATTAATCTTCTCTTTGTTCATTCTCACCCATCCAAGTTATTGACCCAGATAGTGAGGAACCAAGGGGAGGACAGGGAGGAATCACACAGCCAGGGAAGTTGTTGAGGCTGGAACTCCTGGACCCCAGAGAGTGCGTATCTCTCTCCCTTTCCCATAAAGGGTGCAGGTGAGTTGAAGTGTAGAGTCTTGGGCTCCTCACTGAATCTGAATCTTTTTAGAGCCTCATGTAGGTGACTAACTCCTCTGCCAGGCCACTGGGCCGTCTTCACAGGATCCTTGGCTACAGGGCACTGGAGGCACTGCTGGTCTCTCTAGGTTGCTGCCTCCTCAGGAGCCCAGAGAGTGGTGGCCAGGCAGTTTCCTCAGCAGAAGAGCTTTGTGAGTTGGCTAGGTGGTGCAGCCTGCTGCTTACAGCTTCCTGCTTTAGGAGGATTATGTTTAAGGTGGTCAGTCTCCTGCGAGCCTGCCTGGACACTCAGGCTGCCACTACCTTCAGGTCCACTCAGCTCTGCTGGGGAGAGGGGGGCATTTTAACCCTTTAGTGGATGCCCACAAAGTACTCTTCCTCAGCCCTTTCAGTCTTCTCCGCCAGCTCCAGTACCACATTCCTCACCAACCCTCTCCCTGACTTTCTGTCCCATTTGTGGCCAAAACATGTGCTGTGTCTTTAAATGGGCGGAAGTGACTGGCGGTGCCGTGCTTGGGTACTGCATTGATTAGGAGATTATATGGAACTGCAGGAGCTGCGCCTGGGGGAGGAGAGGTGCAGGGTCTGCTGGGGTCTGCCCTCCTCCCAGGCTCTCCTTGAGTTCTGTCCTCAAGGCTGCTGGAAGCCCGGGTGAGGGCTGGGGATCGGTCTGCCTGCCTGACAGCAACTCGAGGGCTTGCCTTGCAGCCTTGCCAGCAGCACCCTCCGCAGCAGCAGCACAGGGCAGTGGCAGCAGCTCTTGTCCTGGCTGGCTTTGCAGAGGCTGCCCTCTCCAGGGAGCCCAGCTCTCCACTGGGGAAGGGGAAGGAGGGTCAGTCCTTCTGGTGGCCCCTCTCCCCTCTTTCCTTTCTCTTTCTGTGTTCAAGTCATATTTCATGGGATTCTGTTTTTCGGGGACTTCATCATCTTTTCAAGTATGTCCTGGGACCTCCCGAGCTGTCACGGGGATGCTAAGGGTGTCCTTAAGGCTGTTGGATTATCGTGACTGTACTAATGAAAGGATTCAAGCTTTCCTGGTGAGTAGAGAGAGCTGAGGCGCCTGCCTTTTCTGCTTTCTTTCTTCAACCACCCTCCTCCCCTTCCCCCTGCATGGGAGGTCTCTGCAGGCAGCCAGTCTGCCAAGATGGGTGTTGCCCCTGAAGGGTTAACAGAGGAACCATGTGCTCTACAAAGTTGGGCTGCCCTTCCCTCCAGGTTCACCTGACTGCACTGCTGCAATGTTTTCTACCAACATCTCTCTGAAAGGGCAGGGCTATGTGGAAGTTGGAGAGCTGTGGAAGGGATTTAACTGCAGCTGAAGAGTCTGTAACTTTGAGGGGACTGTGGGGTGCTGCAGGCTTGGGGGGCTGGGTTCTGAGCTCAGCACTTGGCCATGAGTGCAGCCATGCTACCCCTGCCCTTGCTGACATGGGGGAGGGAGGACTCCTTTACCCTGCACCTTAGGGAACCCGAACCTTCTGATTTCTTAGAGTCTCTGACCTCTCTCAAGTGTCTCTAGGCAATGGGGAGCCAACTTCAACCTCCAAGATGCCCTTTCTCTAAAAGGGAGAGGATCCTTACCCTCTTGTACCCCCTACAGAAATGGCGCTCTGCAAGTTCCGGGCTTACTGTTGAGATATTCTGTCATCTCTTTCATAGGGTGTGAGGTAGGTGCACTGCTGCCACGGAAGTCCTCAGAATATGTTTGCCTACCACTTAAAATGTAAAGCCCTGTTCATTGAATCAGATGGGTGGGTGAAAGAGCTTTTGATCTGATTGAGCCACTGGAAATTTTGACTTAGAAAACTTTGTCAGGCAGGATCTGTCTTCCCAGTAAGCTCCTTGGTTGGGGAAGGAACATTCTCTCCTTGCAGACGGGTGTGGGTAGGAGAAGAAGCCGGGGAGACCTCCCTGCAGAGGCGCTTCTGCTTTCCTTGCAGTGAAGCCAGGTGGGGTGCTGGGGAGTCTATCCCCTTTCGGAGTGGGAAGGTGGTTTTCTGAGTGTGGGGCAGGTGAGCAGTGTCCTGCACTGCATCCTAGTGTGGCTGCAGGCCACATCTAGCTTTGCAGAAACCCTTGCCCCTGGGTAAGCCCTGGAAGAATGAGCCTAGTCCTTTCTTGGGTCATGACAAGGCACATTGCAGAAGAGAAAGTAAAGGCCTTATTTCTTGGCAAGTTTTGCTCTTAAGAATTGGGGGGCTGGGAGAGACAAGAAGCAGTAAGCATCAGTAGTCACCAGCCTGTAGTTCTTACGATTTGGTATCACTTCTGTTTAGCTCTGGTGCTGAAGATGAGGAAGGTAGATAGGGCACTAGGGTGCCATCCCTGTCCTTGATCTCTTAAGAGTGGGTTATGTGCCCCTTTAGGGTGGGGAGCCATTCACAGAGTCTGCAGTCACTGGGAACTGCAGCTCCAGGAACTGCCCCTTCACCTTACAGCAGAACAGAACTGGGCCTGGGACTCAGATGAGGCTCTAAAGGGAGCTGGATAAGACTGAGCCAGCAGGGGCACTGGGCTCCTTACTGAAGCCCTCAGTGTCCCTCTCAGTCCCTGCTGCAGGTTGAGGGGTACCCTGCTGTCATTTCAGATTAGACAGCACCCATACGAACAGCTTTTCTGCTCGACAGGTTGGGTCCTTCAGGGACATGCCGTTATGTCCGCCCAGAGTAGCTCTTGATGCATTTTGGCAATGAGCACTGTTAAACTGGGGGCTGTAATTGGGGTAACCATGTCCTCTTCAGCCAACAAAATGTTGTAATGATGGGGAAATGTCATCTATGTCTGCCAGGATGGTGGCAGAGCTGTGATTCACTGTCTCTGTGGGTACTGATTTGTCAGTCCATTTTGACTCAGCTACCAAACCCCACAGTTGTGCTGTGAGCATTTGGACTTGAAAGGAGGCCACTGATACCGTCTATCAGGGGATGCTTTACCCTCCTGACAGGGAGGCCAGCTAGAAATGTGAGTGCCAAGGACACTGGCTGCCTTGCTCTAGATAACGCTGCTTGTGGAAGAGGCGGGATCTGCTGGCTTTCTAATGCTTGCAACATTTCTAGAATGCCTAGTTGTGGCTTAGTGATATAGAGTGCTGGTGGGGATGATGGTGACTGACATGGATGGAGTGCTTACCATGTGCCACGCTGAACTAAGGCCTTTCTGTGCACTATGTCACACAGCATTCATAGCGCTGTGCTTTAAGATCTTTACGAGTGAGGAGACAGGTGAAATAGCCTACTCGAGGCATGCAGGTGAAATTGAGCTTTGACTTTTCAGATGATTTCCCCCAGTGATTCAGTTGTGTTTAGTTGAGCTTTTGTAGTTCACTTTCCTCTGTATTTAGTACCACACCACATACTGCCTTTTAAAACTGTGTGTTTTTTCCCCTCATATTTAGTTGGTTGATTATTTAGATTTTTATAAATATTTTATTTATTTTCAAGAGAGAAAGACCAGAATACTGTCCAGCTGTGGCATAAGGTTGTGTCTGGAGTTAAGCCTCCCATCTCTGGGGTCTCAAGCATGAAAGTCTGGTGCATTGCCTCTGTGATAGCTCCCAAGCCCAGTGATAGAGAATTTTTGAAGTTTTGGGAATGCTACAGCTCATACCTCATTGTAACCCCACAAAGCGGCTGATAACTCCCTTAGAGAACTATGGAAACTGAGGCAGATAGTGCTAAAGAGTGCTGACTACATTCATGTCATTAGTAAAAAGACCAGCATACGAACTCTTGTGACTTGACCACTATTTCAGCAGCTATGGTGACGCTCTTGAGGCGTGTCTGTGACCTGCCCATACCTCTGTTCCACAGATATTGACCAAGTAATTATTTCCACAACTCAGTGCCTATACTGGTGGGTGGGAGGTGGGGTGTTAAAGAATATTGTTTCAGCTTCAGGGACAGAATGAGACTCAGCCTCTATCTCTCCATCCATACACACATACGCACCCCCTGCAGAACAGGTGTCCTGGTGACAAACATGAAAATATCTGGAGTTCAGAGTGGATGAGGAAACTGGAATTCATTTTAACAGGTGTCATCAGAGAAGCTCCTGGGAATAATTGACACTTGAGTGGAGGATTGAAAGTTGGGCAGTGCTGTAGAAGTAAGGATTGGGGGGCCAGGCGGTGCTGCACTTGGTTAAGTACACATATCACCATGTGCAAGGATCTGGGTTTGAGCCCCCCGCTGCCCACCTGCAGGAAGGATGCTTCACAATGGACGAAGCAGGTCTGCGGATGTCTATCTTTATCTCTCTCTTAAAAAAAATTTTTTTAATCTTTATTTATTGGATAGAGACAGCCAGAAAACAAGAGGGAAGGGAATGATAGAGAGGGAAAGATACAGAGAGACACCTGCAGCCCTGCTTCACCACTCGTAAAGCTTTCCCCCTGCAGGTGGGGACCAGGGGTTCAAACCCGGGTTCTTGTGCATTGTAATACATGTGCTCAACAAGATGCGCCACCCCCGGCCCCTCTATCTTTATATCTCCCTCTACATCTTCCCTTCTCTCTTAATTTCTCTCTATCCTGTCAAATAAAAATAAAACATAAAGGAATAAAAAGGAAAAATATGGGGTCAGGTGGTTGCACAGCGGGTTAAGTGCATATGGTGCAAAGCACAAGGACCGGCATAAGGACCCCAGCTCAAAACCCTGGCTCCCCACCTGCAGGGGTTCACAAAAACAACAAGAGTAACAACAAGGGCAACAAAATGGGAAAAATGGCCTCCAGGAGCAGTGGATTCGTGGTGCAGGCACCGAGACCCAGCAATAACTCTGGAGGCAAAAAAAAAAAAAAAAGGGAAAAAAATGGCCTCCAAGAGCCATGGACTCATAGTGCCGAGCACCGAGCCCCAGCGATAGCTCTGGTGGCAATAAAAAATAAAAATAAAAAAGAGAAGTAAGGATTGTACTTATTTTTTCCACCAAGGTTATCACTGAAGCTTCATACCTACACAATTCCACCATTCCAGGTGATGTCCTATGCCCACCCCTCCCTATCTCTTTCTCTTTTATGGAAGATGGGGACACCACAGCACTGCCCCATTGTTTATGAAACTTCCTATGTGGTTCTACCATGTGGTGATTGGAACTTAAACCCACTCTACCAGGTGAGCTATCTCCCAGTCTCCAGAATGTACTTTGTACTAAAACTGTTCCTCGAGCTATGCTGTTGTCATGGACGCTTTTGGAGACAGGGTGTGTGTGTGTGTGTGTGTGTGGCAGGTGACTGCATATGAGCTAGAAGTCTTCCCTCCAGCCCATTCTCCCTTTCCTCCTCTTTGTGGGCAGGAGCTTTAGGCCTCCTGATAGTAAGGTAAGGGTAAAGGTGGAAGAGAGAGGAGGTGAATTGTTAAACAGAATGGGCAGTGCTAAAGCAGACAGTGGGCCTCGTGAGGTTTGAAAACTAAGTGGGAACAATTCAGAAACAATTCAGTAGTCCTCCTTAGCATCCTCATGGTTAATGTTCATGTGGAGAGAGAGAGAGTGTGTGTGTGTGTGAGAGAGAGAGAGAGAGAGAGAGAGAGAGAGAGAGAGTGTGTGTGTGTGTGTGAGAGAGAGAGAGAGAGAGAGTGTGTGTGTGAGAGAGAGAGAGTGTGTGTGTGTGAGAGAGAGAGAGAGAGAGTGTGTGTGTGTGTGTGTGTGAGAGAGAGAGAGAGAGAGAGAGAGAGGTAAAGATGTTTGAATTCTGTAGCACTTCTAGACCTCAAATACCAAGCAGGACCCTGTTTCAAGGGGCTGCTCTGGGTACAGATTGTCTTGGGCCCCACAGGACTCAGCAGATTGTGGTGACATCTGTCTTGATTCTCTGTCTTCGTGTTCCTCATCCTCACATCTGTTGGGGTTGTGGTGCGGTCTCTGCAGAGCCTGGGGGCTGTGATAGTCCTTTAGGAAAGTCGTTGTGTGGGGAGAATAAGCAGGAGGCAAGAGGGCAACCTTCTTGACAGGCATCAAGGGGAAGCTTTGGGGGGTGTGGTCTGCAGAGGGAGTATCTGTGTGTCTGTCTGGGTGAATGAGTGATCTCGCCGCCAGCACTGTTCACTTAGGAAGGTAAGCCCCTCGGACTTGCTCACTTGATTTGTACCGGGTGCCTGAGACAGAGATTCAGTGCTTCATGAGATTAATGGCCAGCCACATTTTATTGGATACCAAAGGCGAACCATCCAGTGTACTTTTCTCTTCAGATCCGTTAACAAATGGAGTACATTTCTGTCTTCAGCTCTGGTTTATACTCATGGACAAAAAAAGTGGGTTAGAATGCAGTTGGAAAGACTGAGAAAAGCCATAATTAAGATATTGGGGGGGGGAGCCTGGGTGGTGGCGCACCAGGTTAAGCGCCCATAGCGCAAGGATCCAGGTTTGAACCCTTGGCTTCCCACCTGCAAGGGGGGATGCTTCATGAGCAGTGAAGCAGGTCTGTGGCTATCTATCTTTATCTCTCCCTATCTCTCCTTCCCCTCTCAATTTATCTCTGTCCTATCTAGTGAAAAATAAATAAGGGGCTGGGTAGTAGCATATTGGGTTAAGGTCACATGGCACAAAGATCCTGGTTCGAGCCCCTGGCTCCCCGTCTGGAAGGGGTTGCTTCACTAGTGGTGAAGCATATCTGCAGGTGTTTGTTTATCTGCCCCCCCCCGTCTTCCCCTCCTCTCTCGATTTCTCTCTGTCCTATCCAACAACAACAATATAATAATACAACAACAACAAAATGGAAAAAAAAACAGCCTCCAGGAGCAGTGGAATCGTAGTATAGGCACCAAGCCCCAGCTATAACCCTGGAGGCAATAGACAAACAAGCAAACAAGGAAAGGGAAGGAAAAAATGGCCACCAGAAGTAGTGGGTTCATAGTGCTGAATCCAGTGATAACACTGGAGGGGAAAAAAATGAAAAAAGGAAGATGTTTGGAATTTCTATTAAGATTTGGACATACATGTATCTTTTTAAATAAAAGATATATGAACTGAGGAGTTAGCTCAATGTGTTAGGGCTCAGGACTTGCATATCTGAGGCTTCAGACAACCCAGGTTCAATCCCAGGCACCACCACAAGCCAGAACTGAGCCATGCTCTGAGAAGAATCTCGTTATTTCTCTTTCTCATAAAGATAAATAAATAGGGATGACAAGCTCACCTGGCAGGATGCCTCGTCTGCCATACTCATGACCCAGGTTCAAGTCAGGTCCTGCCACATTGGGGGAAACTCTAGTGTTATGGTGCCCTCTCCCTAGCCACACCCCCATCTCTATCTGAAAAGAGTCCACCCTAGTGATGGCAAATACTATTTTTCATTATTTTAAATTAAATAAAAAAAATTTAAAAAACATGTTTGAGAATGAGATGGAGAAGTCAGATCACTGCTCTAGCTTATGTGGTGCAAGGGCTCAAACCCGGGCCCCAGGCATGTGCCCTACTGCTGAGCCACTACCCCAGCACCAACCCTTGGAAGTTCACTTAGAGAAAGGTTTCCTCAGTGGAGGAGGCAGCCCTGGCTATGACCACTGCGGCCTACTTTCCAGTCTTGCCCAGCTGTGCAGACCTTGGCCAGAAGCCAAGCTGCAGGGAAAGCTGAGGTCCTCAGTGACTTGAACCTGAGTCTTATAGCTCCCTTCTGGTCTGCTGTGTGGCTTTGGTGGGTGACTTATGTTTACCTTGGGTGATCACTGTTTGTGAAAGTGAGATTAGATAACAGTGCTGGGTAGATTAGTCTCTATCTGCTTCCTTTTTAGTAACAGTTTAGAGCAAGGCCACAGTCCTGATAGAGTATCTCTGTGGGCCATGGACCAGGGTGTAATTCTTTAACCAGCAACAGACACTAAAAATAAGCCTTCATTTGAAAATATGAAATATTCATTTACAAATACCCCCTAGCAGGCACTTGCTCTTGCTAGCACTGTGAGGTCTGCTTTATTACTTGGTGAGGTGGGAATTGGAACTTTCCTGTGGATGGTCTGTTGAATTGAGGGCACTGAATGCTGGCCATCTCAACACTGAATCCCTCAGGGAGCCTGACAGCCAAATGTTCTGATGTTACACATTTCTGAAAGAAGAGGCCTCTCCCTCTTCTCACTCAGAATTCTACTTTGGGAAGCTGTACCTAGCCTAGAAGCAGCAGCAATAAGTTTTGTTTTTATTTGCTTCTGTTCTTACATTATTGGTCTTAAGAAGGAAGAGTTACTTTATTAGAATGTAGCTTCTGGGTGGCAGAGGTAGTGTCAAACAAAGACACTAAGAGAGTCCCTATGTTTCTTTAGTGCTTGGCTAGGTGCTCTTCCTTCTGGCTGTGAGGAGACATACTGTCAGTGAGTTTTGTTCCTGAAGGAGACGACGAAAAGTTTCTTTCTTTTTCTTTCTTTCTTTCTTTTTTTTTTTTTTTTGTTTTAACAGATACTTAACATAACCTGATATCTAACATAAGTTAGAATCAGATACCAATTTATACACTTTAGAATGTTCCTATACCCTTAATCATGCTATTTCCTTTGCTTGCACCTTTCCCCCTGTTCGACATCAGGACTCTTTCTCTCTGTTAATTTTTTTTCACATCTTTTTCTATAATTTTCTTACAAATAAAAACTAATTATCACTGCTTCTCAGCACTTATTTACACATCTATTATACTGCTTTTGCAGCTAAATATACATCAGATGTTAACATATGTAGTAGTCATTTAGGGGAAGGAGATAGTGCATTTTGTTCCCGTACATGACCCTGAGCATAGAGTAGACTCTACCAGGCTCAGACAAGAGACAAGCAAAGATGGCTGATCTTGACAGCCTGTTGAGTAATAGGCATCTTGCAGGAAGAAAATAGAGGGTAGTGCTAACATGCAACATAGCCTAAAATATACATTTCTTTTTATTTTCTTTACTGGGAATTAATGTTTTACATTTGATAGTAAATACAATAGTTTGTACATGCATATCATTTCTCAGTTTTCCATATAACAATACAACCCTCACTAGGTCCTCTGGCAACCTTCATGGACCTGTATTCTCCCCACCCACCCACCCCAGAGTCTTTTACTTGGGTGCAATATGCCAATTCCAGTTCAGGTTCTACTTGTGTTTTCTCTTCTGATCTTGTTTTTCAACTTCTGCCTGAGAGTGAGATCATCCCATATCATCCTTCCGTTTCTGACTTATTTCACTTAACATGAATTTTTCAAGGTCCATCCAAAATCAGCTGAAAATGGTGAAGTCACCATTTTTTATAGCTGAGTAGTATTCCATTTTGTATATATACCACAACTTGCTTAGCCACTCATCTTTTGTTGGACACCTGGGTTGCTTCCAGGTTTTGGCTACTACAGATTGTGCTGCTAAGAACATACATGTACACAGATCTTTTTGGATGGGTGTGTTGGGTTCCTGGGATATATCCCCAGGAGAGGAATTGCAGGGTAATAGGATAGGTCCATTTCTAGCCTTCTGAGAGTTCTCCAGACTGTTCTCCACAGGGGTTGGACCAATATACATTCCCACCAACAGTGCAGGAGGGTTCCTTTGTCCCCACACCCTCTCCAGCATTTGTTGCTGCTTGCTATTCTGATGTATGACATTCTCACAGGAGTGAAGTGGTATCTCATTGTTGTCTCTATTTGCATTTCTCTGACAATCAAAGACTTGGAGCATTTTTTCATGTGTTTCTCAGCCTTTTGGATCTCTTCTGTGGTGAATATTCTGTCCATGTCCTCCCCCCATTTTTGGATGGGGTTATTTGTTTTCTTGTGCTTGAGTTTGGCAAGCTCTTTATATATTCTGGTTATTAAACTCTTTTTTAAAGTATTTCTTTATTTATCATTCCCTTGTGTTGCCTTTGTTGTTTTATTGCTGTAGTTATTATTGATGTCATTGTTGGATAGGACAGAGAAAAATGTAGAGAGGAGGGGAATTCAGAGAGGGGGAGAAAAAGATAGACACTTGCAGACCTGCTCCACCGCCTGTGAAGCGACTCTCCTGCAGGTGGGGACCCGGGGGCTCGAACCGGGATCCTTCCACTGGTCCCTGCGCTTTGCGCCATGTGCGCTTATCCCGCTGTGCTACCGCCCAACTCCCTCTGGTTATTATACTCCCTCTTGTCTGATGTATGGTATGTGAAGATCTTCTCCCATTCTGTGAGGGGTCTCTTGGTTTGGGTAGTGGTTTCTTTTGCTGTGCAGAAGCTTTTTAATTTAATATAGCCCCATAGGTTTATGCTCACCTTAGTTTTCTTTGTAATTGGATTCATTTCACTTAAGATGTCTTTAAAATTTATGCTGAAAAAGAGTTCTGTCAATATTTTCCTCTTAAATATCTGATAGTTTGTGGTCTAACATCCAAGTCCTTGATCCACTTGGAATTTACTTTTGTATTTGGTGAAATACATAGTGGTTCAGTTTCAACCCATTGTTTCCAACACCATTTGTTGAAGAGACTCTGCTTTCCCCATGTAATAGTCTGGGCACCGCACCTTTGTCAAAGATTAGATGTCCATAGGTGTGGGGCTGTACTTCTGGGCTCTCAATTCTATTCCACTGGTCAGTGTGTCTATTCATGTTTCAGTGCCAAGCAGTTTTGATGACAACGGCCCTATAATACAATTTGAGATCTGGGAGTGTAATGCCTCCGGTTCTGTTCTTTCTTCTCAAGATTGTTTTAGCAATTCTAGGTCTTTTCTGGTTCCAGAAACATTTATAACATTTATTCTATTCTCCTAAAAATGTGCTTTGGATCTTGATGGGGATAGCATGGCTCTAGTTAGTATATTCATTTTGATCATGTTAATTCTTCCAACCCATGAACATGGAATATCTTTCCACTTCTTTGTGTCTTTTTCAATTTCCTTGAGTAGTGACTCATAATTTTTAGTATACAAGTCTTTCACTTCTTTGGTTAGGTTTGTTCCTAGATATTTTATTGTTTTTGTTGCTAGAGTAAAATGAATTGATTTCTGGATTTCAATTTCTTCTAACTTAATGTTTGCATAGAAGAATGCCACTGACTTTTGAATGTTAATTTTGTAGCCTGACACCTTACTGTATTGCCTGCTGATTTCCAAAAGCTTCTTGCTAGATTCCTTAAGTTTTTCTATATATACTGTCATGTCATCTGCAAATAGGGAGAGTTTAACTTCTTCTCTTCCAATCTGTATGCCTTTAATTCCTTGCTCTTGACTGACTGCTATTGCAAGAACTTCCAACACTATGTTGAATAGTAATGATGATAGTGGGCATCCCTGTCTAGTACCTCATCTGAGGGGAAATGATTCCAGTTTTTCACCATTGAGTATGATGTTGGCCTCTAGGTTTGCTATATATAGATTCCACTATCTTCAGGAATTTTCCATCTATTCCCATTTTTTGTAGTGTTTTGATCATAAAGGGATGCTGTATTTTGTCAAAGGCTTTCTCTGCATCTATTGATATGACCATGTGGTTTTTGGTCTTGCTTTTGTTGATGTGGTGGATCACACTGATTGATTTACATATATTAAACCAACCTTGCATGCCTGGGATAAACCCCACTTGGTCATGATGAACAATCTTTTTGATATACTGCTGTATCCGGTTGGCTAGAATTTTGTTCAATATTTTCGCATCTATGTTCATCAGAGATATTGGTCTGTAGTTTTCTTTTTTGGTTGTGTCGCTGTCTGGTTTTGGTATCAGAGTGATGCTGGCTTCATAGAAGGTGGAAGGGAGTATTCCAGTGTCTTCAATCTTCTGGAAGACTTTTAAAAGTAGAGGTATTAGTTCTTCTTTGAAGATTTTGTAGAATTCATTTGTAAAACCATCTGGTCCATGACTTTTATTCTTGGGAAGGTTTTTGATAACTGTTTCAATTTCATTAGCTGTGATGGGCCTGTTCATGTTATCTAGTTCCTCTTTACTTAATTTTGGAAGTTGATAGGTATCTAGGAAATTGTCCATTTCTTCCAGGTTCTCTAGTTTGGTGGCCTATAGTTGTTCATAGAAGTCTCGCATGATATGCTGAATTTCTGCGGTGTCTGTTGTGATATCTCCTCTTTTATTTATGATCCGATTTATTTGGGTCTTCTCCCTTTTTTGTTTTATGAGTCTGGCTAAAGGTTTGTCGATTTTGTTCACTCTTTTGGAGAACCAACATTTACTTTCATTGATCTTTTGTATGATTTTCTTATTTTCAATGTTATTTATTTCTTGTCTTAGTCTTCTTTATAATTGGATTCGTTTCGTTGAAGATGTCTTTAAAATTTATGTGGAAAAGAGTTCTACCAATATTTTCTTCTAAGTATCTGATAGTTTCTGGTCTAACATCCAAGTCCTTGATCCACTTGGAAATTACTTTTGTATTTGGTGAAATATAGTGGTTCAGTTTCATTCTTCTGCATGTTGCAACTCATTTTTTCCAATACCATTTGTTGAAGAGACTCTGCTTTCCCCATTTAATAGTCTGAGCCCCTTTGTCAAAGATTAGATGTCCATAGGTGTGGGGGCTTACTTCTGGGCTCTTAATTCTATTCCACTGGTCAGTGTGTCTATTCATGTTCTAGTACCAAGCAGTTTTGGTGACAATGGCCCTATAATACAATTTGAGATCTGGGAATGTGATGCCTCTAGTTCTGTTCTTTGTTCTCAAGATTGTTTTGGCAATTCTAGGTCTTTTCTGATTCCAGATAAACATTTGTAGCATTTTTACTGTTTTCCTAAAAAATGTGATTGGGATCTTGATGGAGATAGCATTAAATTTGTATATGGCTCTGGAAAGTATATTCATTTTGATGATGTCAATTCTTCCAACCCACGAACATGGAATATCTTTCCACTTCTTTGTGTCTTTTTTCAATTTCCTTGAGTAGAGACTCATAATTTTCAGTATACAAGTCTTTCACTTCTTTGGTTAGGTTTACTCCTAGGTATTTTATTTTTGTTGTTGTTGTTGCTATAGTAAAAGGAATTGATTACTGGATTTCAATTTCTTCTAACTTAGTGTTTGAATAGAGGAATGCCACTGACTTTTCAATGTTATTTTTGTAGCCTGACACCTTACTGTATTGCCTGATGATTTCCAAAAGCTTCTTGCTGGATTCCTTAGGTTTTTCTATGTATACTATCATGTCATCTGCAAATAGGGAGAGTTTGACTTCTTCTCTTCCTATCTTTATGTCTTTAATTCCTTGTTCCTGCCTGATTGCTATGGCAAGAACTTCCAACACTATGTTGAATAGTAGTGGTGATAGTGGGCAGCCCTGTCTAGTACCTCATCTGAGGGGAAATGCTTTCAGTTTTTCACAATTGGGTATGATGTTGGCTGTAGGTTTGCTATATATAGACTCCACAGTCTTCAGGAATTTTTCATCTATTCCCAATTTTGGTAGTGTTTTGATCATAAAGGATAATGTATTTTGTCAAAGGCTTTCTCTGCATCTATTGATCTGACCATATGGTTTTTGGTCTTGCTTTTATTGATGTGGTGGATCACATTGATTGATGTACATATATTAATCCAACCTTGCATCCCTGGGATAAACCCCACTTGGTTATGATGAACAATCTTTTTAATATACTGCTGTATCTGGTTGGCTAGAATTTTGTTCAATATTTTAGTATCTATGTTCATCAGAGATATTGGTCTGTAGTTTTCTTTTTTTGGTTGTGTCCCTGTCTGCTTTTGGTATCAGGGTGATGTAGGCTTCATAGAAGCTGGAAGGGAGTATTCCAGTGTCTTCAGTCTTCTGGAAGATTTTTTTTTTTTTTGCCTCCAGGGTTGTTGCTGGGGCTCATGAATCCATGAATCCACTGCTCCTAGAGGTCATTTCCCCCCTTTTGTTGCCCTTGTTGTGGTTATTATTGTTATTGTTGATGTCGCTCATTGCTGGATTGTTGTTAAAATTCGGAGGCTCCAGCTGGCCGGGCTAGCTTCACGGGCGGGTAACAGAGACAACCAGAGACATACGGCTGGGCAGGGAAGCTGTATTTCTTTATTCAGGAACAACAATTCATAAACTAAACCAAACTAATCACCAAACAGAACTCTGCTGTCTCTTTGCGGCGGCACAAGCACTCTCTCTTACTCTGGAACTCTGGAACTCTGGCACTTCTCTCAGGGTTTCTTGGGGCGGGGCCAAGCGGGCCCGCGAAACTAGCAGGACTGATCCAATTCTCTTGGCGGGGGAGAACTAGAACAACCCAATGTAAAGCATACAACAATTCCCCCTTTTCTTTTTAACTAAATGACTACAGTATCAAGGGTGTGGTGTGAACAGAAACCTATATCATACAGGCATTTTTTAAAAAAGAAACTGGCACAAACATGGAGAAACATGTAAGCAAGTAACAAGAACCAGTGTGTTGTCAAGGGAAGGCCTGAGGGGGCCATGTTTTGTCTCTGTGGGCAAAACTTTATCAGCTTTAAAAAAAACATTTCTTGCCTCTGGGGGGCGTACTTGTCTCGACAGGCATTTGCATGGGGTGGGGAACAGCCTAAAGTCCCAAAGGGAGCTGGCTGCAATTTATTTACTATGAAACAAAACTTGTTATTAGCATATCCACAACACAATCTAATGTTTCTAATAGAGAAGCAATTTGAGACTTTTACATATCAACAACGTCTTTTTAACCTTTTGTTACACCCATTTAAGATGGAGACACACCCTAGGTGTGCGCAGGAAAGAAAACCTCAGGCATGAGAATAATTAGCATAGCCATTGTGCGATCTACCATTTTTAATAGAGAAGGTAATGGAGAGTTTTACATATCAACAAGTCTATTTAACCTTTTGTTATAGACCAACTTAGTTAAAATATATTGATTGTTAACTAATTTTTACCTCAGACTTTAAATGTAAGTTAATTTTATCTTTATGAGAATTACATTGAAAACCTTTTTCATTTAATTTTGACTAGTAAGAATTTAGCCTTAAAGTTACTGTTTACCAAACTTTAAACATACACATAAACATGGTCATTAATGTACAAGGAGAGAAACCTTTGTTACGAAGACATGTCATTTCAAACACAAATTTAGATATGTACTGTCTTAGTTGTTGGGAGGGTGCGTTGTACCAGTGGTGGTCTCTTGGGCAGCTTCACTTCTAGGAATTGCAGGTTGCCATCTCTGCACAAATCTCTGCGTACTCCAGCTTATCTGCCTTCAGACCGGACCGGCAGCTGGAGATCTCGTGTGCCCAGTTTCGGCAGGGAGCCCGGGGGTCCGGGAGGTCCGGGATTGTTCCAGAATTTATAGCAGGAGGGCTGGTGGGCCAGCCTTGTAGAAGGCGTGGGCCTAGGTGCCCAGGGGTGGCGGCCATGATAGGCCGCCGCGGCCCTGTCCCATGGCCCTGCCATGTCTGCTGCCCTGTTCGCAGTGGCCGAGCAGTGTGGAGGTATCACATGTCCAGTGCCCTGCGCCACGCGGTGGAGAGCCGGCTCCTGTGGGGTGGCATCGGGCTCCTGCGTGTTGGCATCGGGCTCCAACGTGTTGGCATCGGGCTCTTGCGTGGTGGCATCGGGCTGCTGCATGTTGGCATTGGGCTCCTGCGTGTTGGCGTCGGGCTCCTGCGTGCTGGCATCGGGCTCCTGCGTGGTGGCATCGGGCTCCTGTGTGGTGGCATCAGGCTCCTGCGTGGTGGCGTCAGCCTCCTGCGGGCTGCGGGGCTGCGGGCACGGTGCGCGGGGTTGTCTGGGCGCAGCCGGCTGGCTGGCTGTTTAACCAGGTGGAAACAGCAGCTCCGCGCCTCACCTCCCGCCCGCTGGCTATTCCCACTGGCTGTTCTGAGTTCGCCCGAGCGAGTGGAAACCACAGAGTGGTCCAGAGATAAATGTTCCAGAAACAGCAAAACAGTCTCATGAAGAAAGAGCAGAGGCCTTTGGAGATCTCTTCACAAGCAGAAGAGAAGGCCATAGTACATAAGTAGCCAAATTGTCTTTACTTATCTGAGAGATGCGCAGGTCAGGTCCACGTGGGCGCCATTTGTTGTTAAAATTCGGAGGCTCCAGCTGGCTGGGCTAGCTTCACGGGTGGGTAATAGAGACGACCAGAGACATACGGCTGGGCAGGGAAGCTGTATTTCTTTATTCAAGAACAACGATTCATAAACTAAACCAAACTAATCACCAAACAGAACTCTGCTGTCTCTTTGCGGCGGCGCAAGCACTCTCTCTTACTCTGGAACTCTGGAACTCTGGCACTTCTCTCAGGGTTTCTTGGGGTGGGGGCAAGCGGGCCCGCAAAACTAACAGGACTGATCCAATTCTCTTGGCGGGGGAGAACTAGAACAACCCAATGTAAAGCATACAACACTGGATAAGACAGAAATAGAGAGAGGATGGGAAGACAGAAGGGGAGAGAAAGACAGACACCTGCAGACCTGCTTCATCACCTGTTAAGTGAGTCCCCTGCAGGTGGGGTGCCAGGGGCTTGAACCAGGATCCTTAAGCCAGTCCTTGCACTTTGTGCCACATGCGCTTAACCCGCTACACTACCACCCGATCCCCTTCTAGAAGATTTTTGAAAGTAGAGGTACTAGTTCTTCTTTGAAGATTTTGTAGAATTCATTTGTAAAATCATCTGGTCCAGGACTTTAATTTTTGGGAATTTTTTTGATAACTTTTTCAATTTCATTAGCTGTGATGGGCCTGTTTATGTTATCTAGTTCCTCTTAATTTTGGAAGTCCGTAGGTATCTAGGAAATTGTCCATTTCTTCCAGGTTCTCTATCTTGGTGGCATATCTCTCATAATATGCTGAATTTCTGTGGTGTCTGTTGTGGTATCTCCTCCTTCATTTATGATCTGATTTATTTGGGTTTCTCCCTTTTTTGTTTTGTGAGTCTGGCTGAAGGTTTGCCAATTTTGTTCACTCTTTGGAAGAACCAACATTTACTTTTGTTGATCTTTTGTATGGTTTTCTTATTTTCAATGTCATTGATTTCTGCCCTAACTTGAGTGATTTCTGTCCTTCTGGTTGCTTTAGAGTTCATTTGTTCTTCTTCTTCTAGGTCTTTAAGATGTGTAATCAGGCTATTTATTTGTGCCTTTTCTTGTTTCCTAATATGTGCTTATATGGCTATGAACATTCCTCTCAGTACTGCCTTAGCTGTGTCCCAAATATTTTGATAGCTTGTGTCTTAATTTTCGTTGAACTCTCAAAATATTTTAATTTCTTCCTTTATTTCCTCTTTGACCCAGTAGTTGTTAAGTTGTGTACTGTTTATCTTCCATATTTTGGGACTATTACTAATATTTTGTTGATTGTTAAGTGTTAGTTTAATTCCACTGTGGTCTGAGAAAATGCTTGGGATGATTTCAATGCTCTTGAATTTGCTGATGCTGTCTTTGTGGCCTAACATGTGGTCTATCCTTGAGAAGGACCCATGTGGATTTGAGTAAAATGTCCAATATTTCTAGTTTATCTGTCTCCTCACTTACTTCCCTCATGTCTTTATTGATTTTCTGCCTGGGTGATCTGTCAAGTTGAGAGAGTGGGGTGTTGAAGTCCCCTACTATGACTGTGTTGCTGTTAATACATTGCTGTAGCTCTTTCAGTAGATGTTAGATGTATTTAGATGGCTTCTCATTGGGTGCATAGATGTTAATAATTGTTAAGTCCTCTTGATTGACTGATCCTCTGAACATTAAGTGATGTCCATCTGTATCTTTTAAAATTTTATTTATTTTAAAGTCTATTGTGTCAGATATGAGAATAGCTGCTCCTGCTCTCTTTTGTGGGACATTGGCTTATATGATAGTTTTCCATCATTTCACTTTGAGTCTGTGGTTGTCTTGTTGAGTTAGGTGGGTTTCCTGTAGACAGTATATGGTTGGGTTGCGTTTTCTGATCCATCTTCCTACTCTGTGCCATTTAATAGGTGAATTCAGGTCACTGACATTGATTGATATCAAAGATTGAAGATATTTTAATGCCATTCTTGTAGATTTTTAGAGTGTTCTGATATATGACATATTTATAGTGGTCTGGCTGTTTATAGGAGAACTTTCAAAACTTCTTTCAGGACAGGCATGGTGATAGTTGATTCTTTCAACTGTTGCTTGTCTGAGAAGGTTTTTATGGCTCCATATAGTCTGAATGACAGTCTAACAGGATAGAGTAGTCTTGGTTGAACGCGTTTCTTATTGAGCACTCTATAGTTATCTTGCTATTCTCTTCTGGACTGTAGTGTTTTTGTGGAGAAGTTTGCTGCTAATCTTATGGGTTTTCCTCTTTCTTCCCCTCCCTCTCTTTCTTCCTCTGGTAAGCCAATAATGCATATATTATTTCTTTTGAAGTCATCCCATAGGTCTCTGATGTTGTTTTCAGCATCTCTTAATCTCTTTTTGAGATCTCTTACTTCTTTTTTAGCTGTCTCTAATTCATCCTCAATCTTGCTAACTCTGCCTCATTGATTCTATTGTTTCTCCCCTCTACTCTTTTCTGTAGTTCATTTGTTTTGTTACCCTGTTCTGATACTGTTTTAGCTTGTTCAGCTAGTTGTGATCTTAGCTTAGCTATTTCAGCTTTCAGCTCTCTAATAACCATGAGATAATTAGTGTTTTCTTCCAGAGTCTCATTTGTTGTTTCTGCATTTCTAATGACAATTCTTTCAAACTTTTTACTCACTCCTTTGATTATTTCCTTAACTAGTGTTTGGATGTTGACCTCATTATTGTGTGTTTCAACCTTTGGGGGGCTTTTAGCTGGACTCTTGTCCTAGTTTATTTCTCCAATATTTCTTCTTGTTGGTTTAACTGTTTTATATAGTATGTTATAAGGTCCCTCTCTCAATACTTTTCAAATTACTGATCACTCTTGCCTGGATTGACTTGTGTCTAAGTAAGGTAATTAAAGAGTTCACAGTTGTGGAAACTGACAGTTGTTTCAATAGTATTTTAATCCCTGAGTTGAAGCACAGTGGCTTAAAAAAACCTCTTTTGTTCTTTTTCTTCCCTGTAGGCTATGGGAGCCTGAGGGCTTTTAAACTACAAGTAGGCTTCTTACTTAATCACTGACTCCTGACCAAGAGATAAATTGGGTGGGGCAGGGATAATCCAGTGGTTATGCAAAAAGTCTCTGATAGCCCCACCACTAGGCCAATGAGATAATAGATCTTCTCCTGAGTTTTCTCGTTAGTTCTCTGTCCCCTTGTGTCAGCACAAGGCCTCCCTGGCACTATTCCAGATTTTAAGGGCAGTAGCAGTGGAGACTCACAGTTGCATTTGGTGAGTCTCAGGGGAGTCCCCTCCTCCCTTCAGCCATCACCTTGTTGGTGAAGCAGACTGGACGTGATGTCTCAACTGGTAAACTGCCAGGCCTGTTACCAGCCACTTAATCTCTCCCTGGGCTCCTCTCTGTCCACGAGCCACACATGTTTGCACTCACTGGTGATTTGGTGGGTTTCTTAAGTCATTCTAGTCCTGTCTTGTTGAGTTCCCAGGTGGTCTCTTTTGGTATTCTTAGTTGACCTGGGAGAGGAGAGGAGAGAAACACAGCTGCTGCTGCTCTGTAGCCCTGCCTCCAGAGTTTCTAATAATAAAACCAGCAAAAGAGAAGAATGCTTCTGGTCTCTTGCTAAATGCCCTGGAAGACTGGACATTTCCTCCCTCAATGAATTGTTCAGACGAAAGGCTATGATTAAGTAAAATAATAAAATGACATTTTATTATTATTTTGTGTCATCTCTGGGGCTTCACCACTTTGAGATGACTGTTTTCAGAGAGAGAGAGACCACAGCACCAAAATTTCCTCTAGTGCACTGAGTGCCAGGTTCACATCTGGATCACATTCATGGCAAAGCAGCACACTGTCCAAGTGAGCTATTTTGCCTTTTCATTGCTGAATGTTTTAATATTAACATATCCTTAATATTGATCTTAACTTTAATTTTTTTTTTTTTTGGTTATTGCTGGGGCTCAGTGCCTGCACAATGAATCCACTGCTCCTGGTGACTATTTTTCCATTTTGTTGTTGTTGGATATGACAGAGAGAAATTGAGAGAGGAGGGGAAGACAGAGAGAGGGAGAGAAAGATAGACACCTGCAGACCTGCTTCACCACTTCTGAAGCGACTCTCATGCAGGTAGGGAGCTGGGGGCCTGAACAGGATCCTTGCAGCAGGCCTTGTACTTCTGCACCATGTGCACTTAACTAAGTGTGCTACTGCCTGACTCCCATATTTTCTTTATTTTTAAAGAGGGATACAGAGGGGACAGGAGAGAAACACACCAGAGCACTGCTCAGCTTTGTCTTATGGTGGTGCTGAGGACTGAACCTGGGACCTTAGAGCCTCAGACATGAAAGCCTTTTGTATAGCCACTATACTGTCTCCTCAGCCCCAGGCTTAGGTTCATGTTTGCAGAAGAGATTGAATTTAAGTGGATAGGCTTGACTCTCCATGGTAACATCATATTTTTGGCCACTCCAAGTTCCTCCGAGGCTCCAGACAAACCAGAGGAGAATCTATGACTTCATACTGCCTGGGTGAGCATACTACAACCAGCATCCAGGTTCTTTCTTCCTGTTGCCTTTTTCTGTACAGCTTAGAAGCTACACCCCACCCCACCCCCCATTTTTAAATAATAACAAAGTCAAGAGAAAAGTAGTATCTCTTAAGTGATAATTATATGAAAATCCTATTTCAATGTCCATAATGAAAGTTGCTACTCATTTGTTTACTTTTTTTTTTTTTTTTTTTTTTTTTTTGTCACCAGGGTTATTGCTGGGGCTCTGGGGTTCTGTGCTGGGACTTCAAATCTACTGCTCCTGGTGGCCATTTTTCCTTTTCCTTTTCCCTTTTTCCTTTCTATTTTATCTTATAGGACAGAAAGAAATTGAGAGGGGAGGGGAAAATAGAGAAGGAGAAAGAAAGACCTGCTTCACTATTCATCAACTGTCTCCCGTGCAGGTGGAGAGCAAGGGCTTGAACCCAGGTCCTTGTGCATGGTATGTTTACATATTTTCTATGTAATATTTTCTATTGCTTTCTTGCCACATCAGAGTTGAGTTAGAATCCCACATAGCTAAAATATCTACTATCACCTGGCCCGTGACACTTTTTGTTGCCCCTTAGCTTAGGTATACAGAGATGCCCCTTAAGCACAATAAAGTGCTGTATTTTTTACTGAATTCTTGCTGCTAGCTGTCTTCTGAGCACAATATAGCAGTGGTGATGGGATAGTCTGTGTAATAGATGACAAGGGCTTAATAACATCATACACAAAAAATCACTGTGATTTATCTGTCTATTGTGACACAAATTTTCATAAGTCAGTAAGTTTTACAAATTAGTGAATGGAGGCACGGGGAGGATAAGTAATTAGCCCAACATCACATAGCCCCAAAGTGTTTAAACGTCAGTCTTAACCCAGAGTCCATGCTCTTAGTTATCACAGTTGCAAAGAAATAAAAAGGCAGATCTTTGCCCATAAGGAGCAACTGATATCCTTGAAAAGTTAATCATCTAAGGTGATTAAGATATTTTAATGATAAGAATTGTCCATGCCAACAACATTCAAAGGAAGAGAGCAGTAGTGAACAAAGTAAATCTAGAAGGGCTGAATGGAGGAGGTGGGATATAAATAAGTTGCTTTTTGAAGGATGGAGGACACAATTCCATGGGGGACTAGCAGATCCCTGTGCAAGAATGGGGCTACAGTCACACAACTCTGGTAGTGGGAATGGTATGTAATTATCTTATAATTTTGTAGATCACTATTAAATCACTTTGAAAAATAGAATTAGGCTACAGAAGCCAGACTGAGCATCTGGAAAAAGCAGAGTGACCTGGGTGGGGTAGAGGCAGGGTACTCTGGCTTAGAAGCAGCCCGCTGGGCTCTAATGCAGAGCTCTCCAGAGCTGCCCAGAGCCAGCTGGCCAGGGCGTGGGAGCCCTAGCACAGTGGGCCTGCTACTCTGTGCTCAAGAGCCAGAATGTGCCTGGCTTGGGAACATGTGTAAAGAAAGGCTCTAGATTATTGCTGGGGCTCATTGCTGCTACTACGAATCCACTGCTCCTGGTGGCTAGGTAGGAGAGAAATTGCGAGAAGTGAGGTAGATAGAGAGGGAGAAAGACAGACTCCTCAGACCTGCTTCACCACTTGTGAAGCATCTCCCCTGTAACTGGGGAGCAAGGGGCCAGAACCTGGATCCTGGCGTGGGTTCTTGTTTTTCATACTATGTGCACTTAACTGGGTGTGCCACCACCTGGCCTCCTCTAGTAGCTTTAATGACAGTGCTTGGAGATAATGGTATCCATATTTTCATGAGTTTTCCATTTTTTAAGTCTCATAACCCTCACACAGCCCTGTAGGAAAGGTGCTATTTATCCCATTTTACAGGTAATGAAACTGAATCTCAAAGGGGCTCAGTAATGGGTGGAAGGCCTCACGGTAAGTAATAAGAGTAGGGTAAAACTAAGGTGCCTGGTTCTAAAGTCAGCACTCTTCATTTTGTTACTCTGCTCTTGCATTAGTGAGAAAAGTGTTTATTTGGCAGAAGTCTAGAGCTTTAAACTTAATAACTCAGAACCCAAGACCTGGAAAATAGCCCAACTGGTAGTGTGAAGTACTTGCATGCTTGAAACTTAGTGCCACTTATGCCAGAGTGGTATTTTTTTTTTAAGTCTTCAGGGACGTGACTCGGTGAATAGAGCACTTTCCTTGTACATGTCAGGCCCTGGCTTTGATATCTGATATTAGTATGCTGGAACAGTGCTCTGGTCTCTCTCATAAAATAGATGGATCAGTCTCTCTGAAAAACAAAAGCAAAGTTGTGTCATGCACAAGGAAAGTAGACAGTGTGTGTGTAGCTCAAAGAATAATTAAGCATTGTCTGTTGACCATCCATTTAAGCTCTAGAATACTACCTAAGTCCCTGAAAGCCGTTCAGGTCATTGTCCTCAGTTTTTAAAAATTTTTAAGACTAATGAAAATATTCAAAGGCTGGTAGGACAAACCCCAGAGGATGCAGATCTTGGAGAGTGAGGTGACCTGGGCCTGGGGCTCTCACACCTGGAGGAGGTAGCTTGTATGTCTCTGTTCTCACATAGTGCTCCCTCCTTGTGGTGTTGGGCTACACTTTACAGAGGTGGCTGGTTCTGACCTTTCCTAGCTGTTTGACCGCAAGCAGGTGCCTATTCTCCCCAACCCTTGGTCTGAGATGGGCCTGTTTGATCAGCACCTCCCTAGGGCAGGAAAGGTCTCCTAGGGCAGGAAGGGTCATTGCAATAACGGCCCTCGAAACTACCTTGTAACTCACTCCAAAACCCTTTACTGTTTTCCATTTGCCTTTGACTACTGGGAATAGCCCTTGCTTTCCAGGGACTGAAGCATCACAGTTGCTTTTCACGTTCTCCATGGGTGCAGGGAACTCTGATGTTAGTTTTCCTAGAGTAGCTGTCCTGGACCACCCTTAGTCAGTTTCACCCCTCTTTTCAAGCAAATCCTCTGTCTCTTTTCTGGAACTGTATGTCTCCATCCCACGTGGAAGCATCACTTGGTCCAACTGCAGAGTGGACACTGTTTTGTCACTCACTGAACATGAGGCATTGCCAGCCCCACACCCTACCCCCATCCCCAGTGCCCTCAATGATAAGCCTCAAATTACATCTCTTTGGGTTCCCCTTGAACCTCAAGCTAAGGCATAATAACCCTGTTCATATCCTTCCAGGTTCCTGTTGCTCCCCTCTCCTGCATTCATGTATCTGTGTGTCTACTCACTGAATTTTCCTTGTGCTTCCCAGTCTAGGTCGTAAGAACGGAAGATGTGTAAGAACTGGTCCTTACTCCAGAGAGGTGCTTACAGTAGTGGAGGAGTCAGACCTGGCCCTGCCTTCTCTGCTGGGCCTCACCAGTCCTGCATATTATAGGAAAATTCCATGGAGGGACTCGGTGCCTCTCAAGCTGTAGTGCAAATAGATTTCTCTTTCAGTTAAGATCTTTTTTTGGACCCTTTCTCTAGAGACTGGGAGTCTCATTGTTTCATAATAGCTTCCCTGCAGTGACCTCAACTTTTTCTCCCAGCTGAAGGTTCATAGTTTGTATCCAATGTATTCTGACCTGGCAAGGCAAACCCCTTTGTTACCCAAAGGATTCAGCTGACAGACCTCAGGATGCAAATTGTGAGCTCTCTGACCACTGGGCTTTTGAAGATGATCTGCTGCTCATGTGTTATCTCCCTAAGCCATCTTTTTGATCTAAAATTTACCTCTCAAATATATTTATTCATTTTACATCTGTGCACTCTAGCCTTTACAAATGATGTTTTAGCTGCTCTAATTTCACAAACCAAGAGTTTTTTACTTCATGTTCTTGTCTTCTTTGATCTGAACAAGTATCATAGATTTGCCCCCTTGCAAGAGCCATGAGTAACTGGAGCTCACCACTGCCGTCCAGCTGTTGAGCAGTCTATGTATAAAATGTTACACACTGCTGGCGCTTAGAACAATTAGCACTCAACTCCCACACAAGCAGGAGGAGCCTTCTGTGTGCAGCCATGTAAATGACTTTCCTTGCTTGTTGCTTGCTGCCTTCCCTTCTCTGGCTAAATTTGCTCAAGTTTACTTCCGGGTCACTTTTGAACTGATCATTAGTACCAAGTACTAACTGTCATCAGCAGTTACAAAAGACCCTTAAGCACCTCACAATAGAGAATTATCAGCTCCTGATTTATGCACCTCTTTATTCCCTCTCTTCCTGGAGTGGGCTTCACTCTTCAAAGTCACTGCATGAAAACAAATTTATCACTGTCTCCCAGCCAATGTTCTCTTCACGCCCTCCTCTCTTCGTCATTCACACTGGGAACTCCTGCGCCATTGCATTGCTTGTTCAGCCTCACTCTGCACACACAGCTCTCTCTTTCTCCCTAGATCTATGTTTTTCCGTAAGTAAGTGAGAGGTTGAGAGATCAAAGTACTGGTTTGGTGGTTCCTGGGATTGAGCCTGTACCTCTGAAACCTCAGGCATGCAAGTCCTGTGCTCTAACAGGCCTCTAGAGCTATCGCCCTGGCTCCAAGCAGTTTGTTTTGCCTTGGCAGTATCTCCAGTTAACCCCACCCTGACCACCACCTCTTCATTCAGAACATCCCATGCTTGCTTGGCCTGTTGCAGCAGCATCCTAACCAGTCTCCTCTCTCTCTTAATTGCTTTATGGGCATATTATTCACACAGCATACAATGAAAAAAGCTTAAAGGCACAATCAGTGTTTTTTTGTTCATATATTCACAGTTATGCCACCATTTCCAGAGCCAACCTTGGAACAGTTTCATTGCCTCATAAAGAAAGTGTGCTTTGGGGGGCTGGGCAGTGGTGCAACAGGTTAAGCGCATGTGGCACAAAACCAAGGACTGGAGCAAGGAGCCCGGTTTAAGCCCCCAGCTCTTCCCCCATCTGTCTTCTCCTCCTCTCAATTTCTCTCTGTCCTATCCAACAACAACAAAATCAATAACAATAACAACAAGGGCAACAAAAATGGAAAAAGTGGCCTCCAGGAGCAGTGGATTGATAGTGTAGGCACCAAGTCCCAGCAATGACCCTGTAGGCAAAAAAAAAGGAAAAAAAAAGTGTGCTTTTTAGTTGTTATTCTGTTGTTACTGTCCCCCTCAGCCCAAAGCAACCACTCGTCTGCTTTCTGTCTCTAGGCCTTCCCCAATTCTGGACTGTTATGATTGGAATCACTTCTCAACATGCAGACAATTATGAATTACTGTTTCTACCCAGGGTCTTCATGTTGAAGGATACAACAGTGCTAAGTTACTTTGCAGTGACTCAACATTTGTTCTCCTCTTGTGACTCTCAGGACCATTTTCATTCAGGTGTCATATGAGTCAGATGTCCAGCCCAGATGTCAGATGAGTCTGGCTCGTTGTTGCCTATAGAAACCAACTGACACCCTGGTGTGGCTCCTATGGGCTGCTCTGTCTGGCCCTATCTATGATGACTGTCTAGTCTCATCAGCTGCTCTGTCCTTCCTCAGTAATGTTGTCACCCCCCCAATACACCTGTCCCATGCAGAGGATGCCACATAATTTTTCACATTGGCATATCTGGCTGCACTGCTCCACTGCTTGTGTGTTTCCTCTTCCTGCCTATGACAATCCTAGTTTTCCTATAAACTTTTGCATTATTCCCACCTCCTTGAAGAAATCATCTCAATGTGGTATACCTCTGTTATCACATACTTTTGTAAATCAATATTGTCACTAATAAAATAAATATATAAAATGACAGAATTGAAAAAAGATCACTCCAGAAAGACTTCATTTCAAATAGGAACGAGCTAGTCCTTCTCCATATTCAGAGCTCATTGCTTGGGTTGCTGTAATTTCAGTGTCTTGGGTTGACTGTCATTCTATACTTATTTCTTTATTGAGAGATTCATGGTTTATAGTTGACAGTAAAATGCAATAGTTTGTACATGCATAACATTTCCCAGTTTTCCACATAACAATTCAACCCCTACTATGTCCTTCTCTGCCATCATGTTTCAGGACCTGAACCCTCCCTCCAACCCCAGAGTCTTTTGCTTTAGTTCTTCTTCTTCTAGTGTTTGCCCTTCTTCCGTAGCCAGTCAACAGCGTCAGGTTGAGCCTGATGTAAAGTTTCGAGACCTCCTTTGAATCTGGAGAGGTGGCAGTCGTTGACTATGTGGGTCATAGTCTGTAGCCGCAGGGGCAGTTCGGGTCGTCTCTGGCTCCCCAGCGATGGAACATAGCGGTGCCCCGGCCATGGCCTGTTCGATAGCAATTGAGGAGGGCCCAATCATAACGTGCTAGGTCAAAGCTGGGTTGACGCTTGCAGGGGTCTGTGATGAGGTGTTTGTTCTTTACCTCAGCTGACTGCCAACTCTGTTTCCAAGAGTCTGGAACAGAGAAGTTCAGTGGAGGCGTAGGGGACCAGATTGGGTGACGAGACATCAAGCGTTGGACAGGGTGGGCGAAGATATCCGCGTATATTGGCAGGTCCGGTCGAGCGTAGACGTGGGAAATGAACTTAGATGATGCTGCATCCCGACGAATATCTGGCGGGGTGACGTTGCTAAGAACTGGCAGCCATGGAACCGGGGTAGAACGGATGGTTCCAGAAATTATCCTCATGGAGGAATATAATTTGGAATCGACCGAGTGGGCATGGGGGCTACGGAACCATACTGGGGCACAGTATTCTGCAGTGGAATAGCATAATGCCAGAGAGGATGATCGTAGTGTGGAAGCGCTCGCACCCCATGAGGAGCTGGCCAGTCTTGCAATGATGTTATTCCTCGCGCCCACCTTTGCTGCAGTTTTTATGAGATGTTTGTGAAATGACAGAGTGCGATCGAGAGTAACACCAAGATAGACTGGCTGGGCTTCATGCCGGATTCTCGTATCGCCAAGCTGCACATTAAGCTCACGCGAGGCCGAGGCATGGTGTAGATGGAAAACAGATGATACCGTTTTTGCAGTGCTAGGGATTAGTTGCCATTTTTTACAGTAATCAGATATCAGAGCCATGTCTTTCGTGAGTGTTTCCTCGAGGATATCGAACTTGGATGCCTGAGTTGCACAGCAGATGTCATCAGCGTAGATGAACTTCCTTGAAGAAGTTTCTGGGAGGTCATTGATGTAAATATTAAATAGCGTAGGAGCCAGAACAGAGCCCTGGGGGAGGCCACTTGAGACAAGTCTCCATCTGCTAGACTTGTCACCCAGATGCACCCGGAATCTTCTGTTTTGGAGAAGAAACGATACAGTGTTGGCCACCCATGGAGGCAGGCATCTTGAGATCTTGACTAGGAGACCACGGTACCAGACCGTGTCATAGGCGGCTGTGAGATCAACAAAGACAGCACCCGTCTTTAAATTCTTCTGGAATCCATTTTCAATGTAAGTTGAGAGGGCCAGGGCTTGTTCGCAGGTAGATCTTCCTGGGCGGAAACCAGCCTGGGCGGGTGATAGGAATTTCTCTGTGAGAGGAGAAATACGTGACAGAAGCAGCCTCTCAAGGAGTTTGTAACACACGGAGAGGAGAGAAATTGGTCTATAGCTGGCGGCCAGTGTTGGGTCTTTCTTTGGTTTCAAAACCGCTATTAATCTTCGCACGACGCCAAACTTTGGGCATAGACTCAGATTCCAAGATGTGGGACAGGAATGAAGCGAGCCACTTCTTTGCCGCGGGACCCAGGTTAAGAATGAGTTCTGGGGTGATGTTATCATAGCCAGCAGCTGTTCCCAGTTTAACCCTCTTCAAAGCATCTTCCAGTTCAGACAGTGTAAAGGGAGAGAGTTTTGGAGATGGACAAGATAAACGGAAGTGGGATGACCACTCGTGGGAAATTTCTCTTTTCCAGACTGGGTCGATCTTAGCACGTCCAACTTGAGTTAGGTGACTGGCCACTGAGTTTGGAGATACAGGAGGATGGGACACGGGAGGGGGTTGGCTACCGGCACCTAGTCTGTGAAGCAGCTTCCAGGCCTTCCTACTTGAGTGGGTGAAGTTCAGACTTTCCGTGAGTTGTTGCCAGCGGGCTTGGCATGCTGCATCCAGGGAGGCAATGAGATGGTCAGCCACATCTGGGTCGCCCGACTCATCATACTGCTTTAGTAGTTGCTCGCATTCAGCATCAAGACAAGGCGTATAGTTAGCACGTCTCCCACGAGGAATGGCATGGTGGAAGCGCCTGTAGGAATCTTCAGAGGGGATAGAGTTAATTGGAATTGCAGGAATAGATTTGTTGGTAAGATCACTGAACAGACCAGTTTGCTTTCCGAAAGTTCCATCTTAGTTTCTCCGAGCACAGAATCAGTGGGAGCTGGAGACCAATGTGGTTGATAGCTGGGTGGTGATGACTGTGCGGGAAGATCTTGAGAACTTGTCTTGTAGCGGGAAAGGCTTGGCCGTTGACTGTGCTAATCAGCACAGGTCGGGTGACGAGTCTTTATTCCATCTAGCACTGTGAAAAGAGCCTGGCTGTTTGGGATCGTATAATAGGGAGAGGTCATTCACTGAAGCCCAGTCGGCTAAGATAGAGCCGTCAGCACGAGTGGAGGAATATCCCCAGTCTTGGTGATGACTATTAAAGTCTCCAACGTAAACGGCTGGGTGATTCGGGCTAGGCAGGACCTCATTATCCCATGAGGCACTGGGAGGCTTATATACGTTGACGAGCTGAATAGTTCCAATAGTAATGGAGTCGTAGAAGGTCAAAGAGGCCCTATGGTAAACGTCCGCAAGACACGATTTGGCGTAGATGGCTCGGCCGTGTTTAGGATGGAGATTATAGCATATTAAATCAAATCCACTGATGGTGAATCGAGCAGCTTCATCGACTGCTATATGTGTTTCTTGTAGGCAGATAACATCTGCCTGATGCTGTATCGCCAATTGACCAATAAGAATGCGTTTGGCAAAGGACAGCCCCTCAACATTAAGTTGGAGGACTTGAAGAGGAGGACCAACAGCTTGAAAGCTGTCAGGAGCTGCTTGTTGCTGGCTTTGAAAGTGACTGGGATCCATGTGGATTCAGTCGGCTAGGAAGGATCATCAGTTTCCCCAATGAATGGGTACTCACGAGATGTACCATGGGAAGGTCGATCCAATGCATCCCTTTTGCTTTGGTGCAATCCACAAACTCCTGTCCAAGTTCTGTTTAGTATTTTCCCTTCAAATCTTGTTTTCAAATTTGTCTGTGAGTGAGATCATCCCATATTCATACTTCTGTTTCTCACTGCTCTCACTTAACATGATTCCTTCAAGCTCTATCCAAGATGGGCTGAAAATGGTGAATTCACCATTTTTAATAGGTGAGTAGTATCCCATTGTTTATATAGACCACAACTTTCTTGGAGATTGCTTTTTTTTTTTTTTTTTTTTTTTTACCAGAGCACTGCTCAGCTCTGACTTATGGTGATGCAGGGGATTGAACCTGGGACTTTGGAGCCTCAGGCATGAGAGTCTCTTTGCATAACCATTATGCTATCTACCCTCCAGACCACAACTTTCTGAGCCACTCATCTGTTGTTAGACACTTGGGTGGCTTCCAGGTTTGTTTTTTTTTTTTAATATTTATTTTATTTATTCCCTTTTGTTGCCCTTGTTGTTTTATTGTTGTAGTTATTATTGTTGTTGTCGTTGTTGGATAGGACAGAGAGAAACGGAGAGAGGAGGGGAAGACAGAGAGGAGGAGAGAAAGATAGACACCTGCAGACCTGCTTCACCGCCTGTGAAGCAACTCCCCTGCAGGTGGGGAGCCGGGGTTCGAACCGGGATCCTTATGCCGGTCCTTGTGCTTTGCGCCACCTGCGCTTAACCCTCTGCGCTACAGCCCGACTCCCCCAGGTTTTTTTTTTTTTTTTTTTGCCTCCAGGATTATAACTGGGGCTCAGTGCCTGCACTATGAATCTACTGTTTCTGGAAGCCATTTTTTTCTATTTTGTTACCCATATCATTATTGTTATTGTTGCCATTGATGTTGTTGTTGGATAGGACAGAGAGAAATCAAAAGAGGAGTAGAGACAGAGAGGGGGAGAGAAAGATAGACATCTGTAGACCTGCTTCACCACTTGTGAAGCAACTCCCCCACCCCCCGCAGATGGGGAGCCAGAGGTTTGAACGAGGTGCCTTAGGCTGGTCCAGGGCACTTCGTGCCATGTGCACTTAACCTGCTGCACTACCACCCGACCCCATGGCTTCTAGGTTGTGACTATTACAAATAGTGCTGCTATGAATATAGGTGTATACAAGTCTTTTAGGATGGGTATGTTTGGTTCCTTAGGCTGTATCCCCAGGAGAGGAATTGCAGAGTCATTGGGTAGGTCCACTTCTAGCCTTCTGAAAGTTCTCCAGTCCAGAGTGCACTCCACAGGAGTTGGACCAATTTACACTCCCACTGGCAGTGTAGGAGGATTCCTTTGTCCCCACAACCTCTCCAGCATTTGTTGCTGCTCCGTTTTCTGATATATGACATTCTCACAGTAGTGAAGTGGTATCTCTTTATCTTTATTTGCATTTTCCTGACAATCAGTGACTTGGAGCATTGTTTCATATGTTTATTGGCCTTTTGTATCTCTTCTGTGGTGAATATTCTGTTCATATCCTCTCCCCATTTTTGGGTGGGGTCATTTGTTTTCTTGTTGCTGAGTTTGGTGAGTTCTTTATATATATATATTGGCTATTAGCCTCTTGTCTGATGTATGACCTGTAAAGATCTTCCATTCTGTGGGAGGTCTCTTTGTTTGGGTGGTGGTTTCTTTTTCTGTGCAGAAGCTTTTCAATTTGATGTGGTCCCATTGGCTTATTTTTTTTATTTACTCTTATTTGTAATTAGATTCATTTCATTGAAGATGCCTTTAAAATTTAGATGGAAAAGAGTTCTGCCAATATTTTCCTCTAAGTATTTGATAGTTTCTGGTCTACCATCTTAGGAGTGCTGAAATCCCCTACTATTACTGTGTTACTGTTAATATATGGTAGCTCTTTCAGTAGACATTTGATGTATTTAGATGGCTTTTCATTGGGTGCATAGATGTTAATAATTGTTAAGACCTCTTGATTGACTGATCCTCTGAGCATTAAGTAATGTCCATCCCTATCCTTTAAATTTTTATTTATTTTAAGATCTATTGTGTCAGATTGAGAATAACTGTTCCTGTCCTTTTTTGTCTTGTATGGTAGTTTTCCATCCTTCACTTAAGAGTCTGTGTTTGTCTTGTTGAGTTAGGTGGGATTCCTGCAGACAACATATGATTGGGTTGTGTTTTCTGATCCATCTTCCTACTCTGTGCCTTTTAATAGGTGACTCCAGGTCATTGACATTTATTGATGTTGTAAGATGAAGATATTTTAATACTATTATTCTAAAATGTTAGTGTTCTGATATATGGCATGTTTGTGATGGTGTGATTGTCTATAATAGACCATTCAGAACTTCTTTCAGGGCAGGCTTGGTGATAGTTGGTTCCTTCATCTGTTGCTTGTCTGAGAAGGTTTTTATGCCTCCATCTAGTTTGAATGACAGTCTAGCAGGGTACAGTATTCTTGGTTGAATGCCTTTCTCATTGTGAGCTCAATATATATCTTGCCATTCTCTTCTGGCCTTTAGTGTTTGTGTGGAAAAATCTGCTGCTAATTTTACAGGTTTTCATCTTTAAGTGTTTTTCTCTTGGAGCATTTAAGATCCTTTCTTTATTCTTATTCCTTTTCATTCTAAATATATGTCTTGGTGTCTTTAATTCTGGGTTAATTCTGTTCAGGACCCTCTGAGCTTCTTGAACCTTTATGTCTTTTATCTTGTCTAGAGTAGGGAAGTTCTCAGCTATTATGTCCTGAAGAATGCTTTCTTCCCTTCCCTCTAGTCCTTCCTCTGGTAAACCAGCATATATTACTTCTTTTGAAGTCATCCCATATGTCTCTGTGTTGTTTTCAGTATCTCATAATTTCTTTTTGAGATGTCTTACTTCTTTCTTAGTTTCCCCTAATTCATCCTCAGTCTTGCTCATTCTGTTTTCTGTCTCATTTATTCTATTCTCTCTCCCCTGTTGTTTTCTGTAGCTCAGCTATTTTGTTACCCTGTTCTGATACTGTATTAGCTTTTTAAGCTAGTTGTGATTTTAGCTCAGCTATTTCAGCTTAGCTTTTTAGGCTAGTTGTGATTTTAGCTCAGCTATTTCAGCTTTCAGTTCTCTATTTATCTTGAGGCTCCAAAGTCTCCAGGTTCAATCCCTTGCACCACCATCTACCAAAGACGAGCAGTGCTCTGGTCAAGCAAACAAACAAACAAAACAAAGAAACACTTATTGACTGATATCCTTTGAGCTATGTTTTTTTGATGCACACAGCCACCAGCCATGGTGAGGGTTCTCTCCTACCTGTCTTTGCCTGTCTTGACATCACCATTCTTCTCAGCCCTTTCATTCTGATACTCCACAAATCCACAAATGATAGTTCAAAGCTGCATTCATTTACTTCTTTGATCACTACAAACATATTTTTCATTTCCTAGTTATATATTTCTTTGTAAATTACTCATTATTATTATTATTGCCTGCCTTCCTGTTGAGGTGTTTATATTCTTCATTGGGCAGGACTTTAATAAAGATATTAACCTTTAGTCACACAGTACAAGATGTTTCTGGGAGCTTTCGTTTTTTAACTTCAGGCTGATTGTTGGCACAAAGAAACTTCTTTGAATACGATCAAATCAGTTACTCTTTCTCTTTATGTTGTCTGTGTTTGCTATTAGAAGGTTCCTCCCAGACTTAACAATATAAATATTCATCTGTACTTTCCTGGAGATGTGCTGTGATTTTGCTTTTCACATCTAATGCATCAATCCATTTAGGTAAAAATTGTGTTTACTTTCATAAAACTCAGGTAACTAAATTTTTATTCTTGGCACTAGAAGAAATTGATAGCTTATTCTGTTGTCCTAGCATCAGAACACCAATCCACATTCATGGCTGTCTCTTTTCCAGAGAATAATGACCTTCTCTTTCTCACCAGTTACCCACATTTTCCTTAACTCTTTCTGAAATATCACCTCTGCTACCATGTGCCAGTTACATTTTAATCCTAATTCTGTTCTAGCTGGCTGACTTGAGGACAGTGAGATATGGCAATTTACAGCCTGCTGCTTGTTACTGATCATTTCACAGAGGTTTTGTTGGACGAGTGAGTGAGTGAGTGAATGACTGAGTGAGTGAGTGAGTGAGTGAGTATGAATGAACAGAGGGTGTTGTGCATAGTGTTGGCAGACCTGTGAGAATCATCTGAGTTGGCAGCAGGTCTTCCACCGAAGGAGGGTCTTGGCTCAGCACAGTATTAGGAGAGCACTATTCAATGCATGTGCACAAGATATGAAAGAATGGAAAGTCAGGGTATGGTAACATGAGATGGTGACAGAGAAGTAATAGGACAGAACCCAGAGGCTCTCACACAGCACACATCAGATCCCCTCTGCAGGTGAGCCATGGGAGGAGAGATGGAGATCAAGGAAGAATCCTGGGAAGATGCACTGGGAGCAAAGCTGTGAAGGAAGACCCCACAGGGGTTTCTGGAATGAGGTCACTTTATGGAGATGTAAGCAGGTGTTTTGTTTGTTTATTTCAAATTTAAAATATAATTTTTGTAGCCTTTACACCTTTTTTTATTACTTTGGATCTCACTGTTTCTTCATTCTCAGCTTTTTTTCATCTTGCTTTTGGTGCCATTTAAGAATTGTCATGGTGAAAGTTGTTAGCACAGTTGAGAAAGTTATTTTTGAAGAGTCGAGCTCTTGGGTAGAAAGACACAAGAGAACAGGGAATAAACATGACCTGGAATGGCCTGATATTGAAAACCCAGCCATGGCACCCTCTCTCCCTCCAGCTCCACTGAAGGTGAGTGGAGGTGGTATTGTCCAAGGCCTTTCCAGCATAGAACAGGTATCGCTCACTGAAAGGAATCAATGAATGGATAAGAATTCACAGGGTTTCCCTGAGCTGCAGATGCTGATGAAGAGAAGACATTCAGGATCTGGGACAGGAGGTGAAGGCAGGCATTTCTGCTATCAGGGGTGTTGGGAAGTGGCACCTTGAAGGGTGACCAGTCAGACCCTCAGTCAGCTTTCTATGGGAGAAGACTCTACCCACTGGTCACCCCCAATCTCAAGGACTAGAGGGGACATGAGAAAGCATCCTTTAAAAGGGCAGAGAAACGCTAGACTTGGGTTCTGGAGACACAGCTTGGTGAAGTCTGGATAGGAGAGAATGAAATCAAGAGGGGGGGGGAAGATAGAGAGGAAGAAAGACAGACACCTGAAGATTTGCTTCACCATTTATGAAGTACCCCCCCCCCTGCAGGTGGGGAGCCAGGGGCTCAAATCAGGATCCTTGTGTGGGCCTTGAGCTTCCTACTATTGTGCACTCAACCCAGTGCACTACCACTCAGCCCCCAGCAGAAATCTTTTCTTGGAAGTCCTTAAGGGTGAAGAACAAGAGGAAGCCATCTACTGGCATGTCTGTTATTCCCACAGTGCTGTCCTATTTCTTTTTTTTTTATTTCTTTTTTTATTGGGGAATTAATATTTTATATTCAACAGTAAATGCTGTCCTATTTCAAGGTTGATGTCATCCTTTATTTGTGGCACCAGCAACCTTCAGCCTCTTACCTTGTCTTGTAAAGCCAGCTCTAGGTTTTATTTAGTCTTACTGGTATGCTGATTGAATGATCTGGACCTGGGACTCATAAAGACAGGACAGCTGGGCTGGGCTACACTCCCCACCCCTACAGAAAGTTGTCCTGTAGAACACTGCCGGATTCTCTCACTTACGTGTGGTCTGTACGCCCTCAAGAGATCAGGGCAGAGACTTGTGATTTTTCTAAGCCTGGAGTATTTACTATCTGGTCAGCTAGCTCCTGCTGTCTGTCATGAGTAGATGACTAATGGAAGATTTTTACTGTGAGAATCATGCTCTGCACCAGCCCATGCAGCATTCTAAATGAATGTCCCTGTTCCTTGGGACACATATTTGCCAGATGACTTACGAGAAGTAGCCATGCGGCCTGGGAGTCGGGCCTTTTGAGGATGCTGACCATTGAGCTGCCTGGTGGCTAGTCCCCTAAGAATGGACATTGTTCCTCTCAAGTGTTTATCAACTGTTTGGCGTGGACTGATGTTACAGAGAAACTGAAGCAAAGAAGTACTCCAGGTTATATAAAGGGGCAGGATTTAAACCTGGCTGCAGCTGGAAAGCCCTTGCCCTAACAGGCCCCCACCCCCCACCTCTCTGGTCCCCTTAACCTCTACTCCATAAGCCCCTCTCTCTGCCATTTCTACATCATTCACTTTTCGTTCTTGGGGTGCCCATTTGGGGCTAGGCCTCTTACCCCCTCTCTTGCAGGACTCTTTCTAACCATTCATACCACCACCCCCCTAGCCTCCCTTCTTCCTGGTCTCTTTAAAAAGTCTGTGACATCTGGGGTCCTCTTGCCATCAGCAGCAGCACTGCCCCTCCCTGCTCCTAGCTACCCAGGTGCTTGTCTTCTTCCAGGAACCAGCTGAAAAGAGGTTCATGTCTAGGAGCCCCTGGGGCCCCAAGTGGCAACCACTGGGCAGGCTGGGCAGGGATTTCTGACCTTTGTGAAGAGAGGGCGGCCTTAAAGGGACAGCAAGCCCTTTTCTTGCCTGGTGGCCATCAGCCAGCTTGGATGCCAGGGATTTGAAGAGGCCATTGTTCTGGCAGCGGGAGCCGGGGGCCCAGACCGCCCGTCTTTTCTTCTTTTCCCATTGCCAACAACATGTCTCCCTCCCATTTGCAGTCTGTCGAGTGTGGAAGGGAGGGAGAGCTCTTCAGCCGTCCCCCACCCCCGCCCCATCTGAATCAGCTTTGCCACTCAGACTAAAGCGGCCCTAAAAGCCCCCAAAGGCCCTGCCCATGTGCCCGGAGGCTCTGCAGGCTAAGTGAGGTCCCATCCCACCCCATCCTTTACTTGACCTAAGGAGAGGGTGCTGGAGGCTGGAGCCCCAGTTTTCTGCAAGAACCTTCTGTGAACCACGTGCCCTAGAATCAATGGAATCACTGCTGGGCCTTATGAAAACAATAGATTCTTGGTTCCAAATCAGAACTTTTGGGGCCCAGGGAGCTGAATCCTCATGAGCACACCACAGTGTGAGAGCCACTTGCTTAGCAACTCCCAAACGGGGCTGTAGTCAGAGCCATGTGGGAAGACTCTGACCCAGAGGACTTGTGCAGGGTTCAGGACTTGGAGTCAGGCGACCTGTCCTTAGTGGTAGAGAGCACATTTCCTGAAGCCAGCCCCCCAGCTCTGAATGGCACCCCCAGCAGCTACTGTCTCTGTGACCTCAGGTAGGTCTCACCTGTAAAATAGGCTTGGTACAGTGTTTGCTATCTAGGGTGGTGCTAAGGACTGAAGGAACTGATGGCTGTCAAGTCCTTATTATCGACAAGCACACCAGTAAGACCTAGTTTCACACTGATCATCCAAGTCATGATTTGGTGAGGTCCCCTGGCTCTGCTGGCCCTGGGAAAAGCATCCTTTTACTCTGTAAGTGACCAGCAGCCCTCGGGTTGAGTGACATGCCTGGAGAAGGCAGCCTCACCACAGGGCCTCCCAGTCTGGGTCCTCAGAGTGAGGAGCAGAGCCCCACCCCTCTCCCCCTCTGGAGGTGGCTTTGTGGGTGAGTGCTGGAATGCTGTCACAGGGGGGCTAGAAACCACATCTATAAGGCAGAGGGGATTGAAGAAACAGAACACAAGCTCTGGGCTAGAAATAGCCAGGCATAAATACAAGGTATTATAATTACTACCCACACCCACCCCAGTCCCCTGGTTAAATTGATCCCTCTGCACAGCCTTTGTGACCTCAAGGAAGGAGAGTGGAGATCAGTGTGCAGGGGCTGGGGCTGTGCCACTGAAGTCAAGGGCAGCTGCCCACCCAGCACTGTGGAACCCGAGTGGGTGCTCTGTTAGTGTGCCTCCATGTTTTATTATAACTTTCTGGTTTTGCTCAACTATTACTTTTCTGAAATGATCCTGTTGGACTAAATGTTTCCTTGTTTAGTATCTAGCAACAGGCTTCTTCTTCCTCCCTATGCTCTCTAATTTCTATTTGCATCCTCCACTTAGAAGTCACAGCTATCCGCCTTCCATGAACATGGTCAGTGGTTGGAGGCAGTGCAGAGACACACCCTGCCCCATGAAGATCTGAGAAGTCATAAAGGCCACTGGAAAGGTCCTTGGCCTGATACAGAACCCTGATGCCATACAACCAGGCGGGTGGTATTTTAAACACCCTGGGAGAAGCCTTAGTGGTGAATCCAGTGCCAGATTCTGTAGAGGAAAACAAGCCAGTCCTCCAGGGCACATCTCATGAATATTTTCCGTGTTGATTACAAATGTCAGCACACAGGGAACCCAGCAGTGGGCAGAGTTTTCTTAGCACCCACTCACTCCCACTTGAGCATATTTTACAAGGCTTCCAGGAAGCTTCACAGGGACATTTCTGTTCTTGGTGGGGGCTATGGCACCTTTGGTGGCATGGAGCCTCACAACACTAGGCAGGAGTAGAGCTTCAGAGGAGGGAGACATACTCTGTCAACTTTTACCTCTCTTGGGAGAAGGACTTGACTATCAGCCCCATGCATTGAGAATATTGATTCATTATTTTAGAGGCTAATAAAAAATATTCATTGGTTTCTTTTCCTTCTTTGTGGGGGAGGCTACAATGGAAATTGCCACTAGGAGGTGAGAAATTTAGCTGAGATCTACTGTTTTACACCACAGAGATAGTTCAGTGCTCGAGCATTGGATTTGCATGCCTGAGGTTCATACTCCCGTGCTCAGTCTCTGGCACCATATATGCCAGAGCTGAGCAATGCTCTGGTCTCCTAGTTCCTTTTCATATTCTTTTTTAAAGGCCCTTTGAGCCAGAGAGTCAACTCACTGTGAAGGTGTGTGGCTTTCTGTGGGCATGGCCTAGGCTGGAGCACTAGCACCTCACAGGAAGTGTCATGGCACTGGGGGAAACCATGGTGCTGTGGTGTCTCTCCAGAAGCAGTGAAATTATGCGTGTGTGAAGCTCTAGCGTGTGTGTGTGTGTGTCTGTGTGTGTTTTTTTATATTTATTTATTCCCTTTTGTTGTCCTTGTTTTATTGTTGTAGTTATTATTGTTGTTGTTACTGATGTCATCATTGTTGGATAGGACAGAGAGAAATGGAGACAGGAGGGGAAGACAGAGAGGGGGAGAGAAAGATAGACACCTGCAGACCTGCTTCACCACCTGTGAAGCGACTCCCCTGTAGGTGGGGAGCTGGAGGAGGCTCGAACCGGATACTTAGGCCAGTCCTTGTGCTTTGTGCCACATGTGCTTAACCTGCTGCGCTACCATCTGACTCCCATGTATGTGTGTTTTTCCTAAAAACTGGAGTACTTCTCAGTTCTGGCTGTGGTGATGCTGCTGGGGACTGAACCTGGAACTTTCTGATCCTCTGGCATGTAATTTTTTTTTTTTTTTGCATAACCACCATGTTATATCTCTAGCCCTAAAGAACTTTTTTTAAGGCCTTATAATAAAGATTTATGGAGTCTGTGGGTGTATTTATGGCTCCCGACAGTAGAGAGAAAGCTGTCACTCTCTTTCTGGAGAGGTATACATAGAGTAGCATCAGGAACTGAAGGGCAAGCCCAGGTTCCTCCCCATCCTGTCTGGAAGGCCGTTCCTAGCACTGCACAGCCACATGTGAGTCCTCAGAGCAGGGCCAGCCTAGAAGTGGGCATATAAAGCCAGCCTCTTGACTAGGAGCTCATTCTATGAACTAGCCTCTTACTGAAAGTCTGTCTGCCTGAACTTTAAGAACAATCCTGATGACCTCACACTTAATGATGCCATTGAATCACTCCTCTCTGGAGAAACATAAAAGGCTCTTCTCTCCTTGGGCTTCCTCTCTCTTCTTGAATATTTGACATTTACTTTTAGGCATCTCGGATCAAGATCTGAGGCCTTATGAAGCGCAGTCCTCTCTGTGTTGAGGAGCTGTGGTGTCTGTCTCTGCTGTGCCTAGCAGCTGTTGGGTCATTGGAACAGTTGTGACACACTTTTGCATAGACATATGTCATGACTTTTCTGACAGCCCAATATATTTGTTATAGGCTCTACCTCCCTCATGCGTTTCTGTTGCAGAGGCCCAGGTGTGTGTTAATTATTCTTATAGCCATGTTAAAAGTTTTCATTTGGTCTTAGCCAGAAAGCTGAGGAGTGATCATATATTTATTTGGATTCTTGCTGAGCCCATGCTGTTCATCCATAGAGGACCTGACTCCTACACCTTCAAACTTCATGCTTTGTAATAAAAGGATCCTTGCATGGGGTGTGGGGCATCTTGTACAATTTCCTTGTCATCAGGCAGCCTCTGAAGTACACAGAGCAAGAGGGGACTTGGCCTTGGATTGGGGCGGTACTCTCAGCATATCGTAGTATATGTGTGTGTGTAGTGGACGTCCCAGCTTGCCACTTGGCTCCTTGTCTTCTTAGATCTTTGCTGGCTATCCCTGCCTGTTTCTATCTAGTCTCCACTAGTTTTCCACCAAGAAGTCAGGCCAGGCTCAGTGCACTGAGGATTGAATTGGGGGGGGGGGGAACCCCCAGCTGCCCGGCACAGGAACATCACATACTGATGTGCTTTAGCTTGTGATCGCCAACAGGATGCAGAAGTAGGCAAAGCAGAAACGGAGGCTGAAATATAGGCCACAGGAAGGTAGGAAGACTGGGGTGTGGCCTGGCTCCTGCCTCTGTCCTTTGCAGTCAGCATTGCTGTTTTTGTCTTTTGTCTCACTCTGTGGCCACAGAACTCATCTTTGTTGCCTTAGTATTATTAGTGTCAATTATTTATGTTGCATTTTCAAATATTTTCTTTTTTTCTTTTTTTATATTTATTCCCTTTTGTTGCCCTTGTTTTATTGTTGTAGCTATTATTGATATCGTTATTGTTGGATAGGACAGAGAGAAATGGAGAGAGGAGGGGAAGACAGAGAGAGGGGGAGAGAAAGATAGACACCTGCAGACCTGCTTCACTGCCCGTGAAGCGATTCCCTTGCAGGTGGGAGCCCAATCCCTGACATCATGGAGGGGCACCAAGGACAGACCAAGGGGAGCTGCATGGGTGGTGAAGTGGCACTCTGATGTTTCTCCCTCTAAAAATAGAAAAAATGAAAGCTGGGCCAGTGAGGTGACTCTGATATATCATTCATGCACTTGATCTGTGGCACTACATAAGAAATAAAATCAACGGGAGTCAGGCAGTAGCACAGCGGGTTAAGCGCACTTGGCGCAAAGTGCAAGGACCAGTGTAAGGATCCCGGTTCAAGCCTCCAGTTCCCCACCTGCAGGGGTAGTGAAGCAGGTCTGTAGGCATCCTCTCTCTGTCTTCCCTTCCTCTCTTCATTTCTTTCTGTCCTATCCAACAATGATGACATCAGTAACAACAATAATAACCACAAGAATAAAAAAACAAGGGCAACAAAAGGGAAAATAAATAAATATTAAAAAAAGAAATAAAATGAAAATTGATTTTATCAGGGCAGCTCTTTCAGGTGCACTGCATTACAAAATGACGTCTGTATCCATATCATCACCTCCTGAGTCTCATTTCCATCCATCCACCGGCCACTTAACACAGTTGCCTCACTAGGGTTCCCTCAGCCATTCTGTCCCTCCCTCCCTTTCCTGCAACTGGTGTGATGCCATGGTGTGAGCTCTCCTTGCTGCCAGGAGGGCTGGTCTTCTCTAGGTCACAGGAAGAGCAGGCATAGGGTGGAGGGAGGTGGAGGGGACAGTCATGGTGCCCACACATCCAGCCAGGGGCCATGGGGACTGAAATCTGCATGTACAGCATGTTCACATCTTAATGGGGGCACCAACAAGCAGCCTTCTCTTTGTAAAACCTTAATCCAGGATTAAGGAGAGGTCAGTTACCTCTGCAAGGAGGTGATTTGGAGAAGGGCTTAGTGTCTCTGAATATCCTGAGGTGGGCAGAGGGCCAGGAGCTGGGGCGTGGTCATCTGTCTGACCCAGGGGACAGGACACTCGAGAAATTCATTACTGGTACTGAGGCCTGAGTCTGAGACTGGGCCTTTTCTTGAAACTTCACAAAATGTCCTTTCACTACCCTGGTCACATGCATTCCATTCACGGCCATGGTCTGTGTGGTAGGCTGGAAGGAGACCTGGGCGCTGCATGGTGGCTCTGGGATAGTGCATGTGTTGCATGCGTGAATCCTGGGATTCGGTAAACCTGCACAGCAGTGCTCAGACCCACAGGGAATGTTGGTCCATACGCCCAGTGGGATAAAGAATACGCAAGTTTCCAATGGAAGGGATGGGACACAGAACTCTGGTGGTAGGAACTGTATAGAATTGTACCCCTGTTGTCTTGCAATCTTGTTAATCATTATAAATCACTAGTAAAAATTAAAAATAAAATAAAAACAAACAAGGAAAGAGACCCTGGGGAAGGTTTGGAGATAGAGTAACCTCCAGAGGACGTATCGAGAAGCTCTCTGGAAACAAGTCTGAGAAAATGGGGATGGGACACATGAAAGGGTTAACCTGCGCACACTTGCTCCAGGCTCTGTGCACTCCATCCTGATGCCAGACCCCATGACCAGACAACCAAAGTTAAAGTTGTGTAGATCAGGGCCTGAGAGATGGCTCCCTGGTGGGGAGGGGAAGCATACCTTCCTAGGCTTAAGCACCCAGGTTCAAACCACTGTCTACCACATGGGAGCACCTGCACAGGGGAGCTTTACAGGCAGTGCAGCAGTGCTGTGGTATCTCTCCTTCTCTTGCAGTCCATCTCCCTCTCTGTCTCTTACCCTCTATCTAAAAGTAAGCAAAAAAGGCACCAGGAGCAGTGGAGTCATGCATAAGCTTGGGGGTGGGGGAGGAATGTCCGGCAACCTAGGAGGTAGCATAGCAATAAAGCATTGGACTGTCAACCCTGAGGTTCTGGGTTCAGTCCTGTATCACATGCTCTGATGATGCTCTGGTTCTCTAGTTCTTCTTCTCTCCCTCTCTCACCACCCCCTCTCAAATTTATTTTGGATAGAAACATAAAAGTTGAGAGGGAAGGGGGATATAGATACAGAGATAGAGAGAGATATAAATAGAGATAGAGGAGGTCAGGCGGTAGCACAGTGGGTTAAGCACACATGACACAAAGCACAAGGACCGGCATAAGTATTCCAGTTTGAGCCCCCGGCTCCCCACCTGCAGAGGGGTTGCTTCACAAGAGGTGAAGCAGGTCTGCTGGTGTCTGTCTTTCTCTCCCCCTCTCTGTCTTCCCTTCCTCTCTCCATTTCTCTCTGTCCTATCCAACAACAGTGATATCAATAACAACAGTAATAATATAAACAATAATAATAGCCACAACAACAATGAAACTACAAGGGCAACAAAAGGGAAAAAAGTAGCCTCCAGGATTCATGGTGCAGGCACCGAGCCCCAACAATAACCCTGGAGGCAAAAAAAATGAATAAAAGAAATGAAAAGGAAAAAAAAGAGAGATAGAGAGATAAAGATAGAGGCGGCAAGGTGGTGTGACATACCTGGTTAAGTGCACATAGTACTAAGCACCCCCACTCCCCTCCTGCAGGGAGCAGCTTCTCTCCCTCTCCATCTCCATCTCCCCCTCCTCTCTCAATTTTCTCTCTGTCCTGTCCTATAAAATAGGGGGAGAAAATGGTTGTCAGGAGCAGTGGCTTCATACTGCCGGCACCAAGCTGCAGCAATACCTTGGGAGCAAAAAAAAAAAAAAAAAAAATAGACAGCAGGAGAGAGACTTGTAGCACTGTTTCACTGTTCATAAAGATATTCCCTTTGCAGATGGGGACTGGGTCTTTGCACAAGGTAATGTGTGCATTCTATCAGATATACCACTGCCTGGCCCTTTCTTCCTCCTCCTCTCATTAAATCAGTCATTTAAAAACTATATAGGCCAGTGATCCCTACGCTTTTGCTGCACATTGTAATCACCTGGAAACTTTATAAAACTGAAGGCTGGCTCTTACCCCCTGACACTCTGATATAACTGACAATGGTCTGTGACCTGGGCTTGGAATTTGTGAAAACTCCTGGGTGACTCTGAAGTGCTGTAGAGTTTAGAGATCATAGAGCACAGAATGCTCATTTGATTCTGAATGAATATCTAGAATTGGTGTTTAGGAGAGTAAAAGGTGATATTTTGGAACTAATGATTCTGTTTGGATCAGGATTAAAAAAAATTGGAGAGAGAGTTGGCATGCACAATAAAGTGAGCTTTGATTAACATGGAAGGAGCATGAACCCCAGCAAGCTCTGCCCCTCAGTCACCTGGGAGCAAAGTCTCTTTATCTTTCTGTGCTGCAGCGTCTCTGTGGAGGTCTTTCATTCCTGCTGAAGTTGCACCTAAACTGTGGGCCCTGGTTGAATGAGTTGTAATGTCCCAGAGGGAAAGGCATGTTAGAGCTGCCAAACCCCCCCCCCCCCCCCACTGCTGGCTGTCCATTTCTTGCTTTGGGTTTTAATTGCATAGACATTACTGCTCTTCATGTGAGACATGCAGTTTTAATGTGAGGTCTTGGGTTACAGCTAGGTCAGAGACAGTCAATACACCTATTTGGACACTCCCAGGCCGTTTCTGTAGAGTCGAGTCTAGGAATTTACAGGGTGGAATGGAAATCTGTGAGTCATCAGTTGTCTTGCAGTAAGGTTCCTTAAATAAAGGATGTATGTACTTAAGAAGAGAGAGAGAAACAGAGCATCACTCCACCATATGCACACAGATCCTGGACTCCACCTGCTGGGCCACCTTCCCGGCTGCATGCTTGCTGAATGGAATTCAGCATTTGAGGAGGCTACATGAATATGCACTGGGACAGAGTTGCTGAATAAGGTCTCCCCAGTCCTTGATGACAGACCACACAAATTCTTCTTACCACATTACAGAGACTGACATAAAATACCTTTCACAACTCCTCTGTTTTTTAATTCTCTGGATATATACAGACCCCTCCAGCTAACAATTTAGCTTCTTCCTTTCCAGATGTTTTCAAAGATGCTGGGTTTCCATGTCCTTCTTCTGTTAACTTGCCTCTTTTTTCCTTTGGCCACTGCCATCAACTGGCCATTGTCACAGTGTGTGGTGGTCCAGAGTGAGAGTGGGAGATGAATCCTGGCTTCTCTGTGTACCCTGTGATCCTCAGAAGTTACTGAGCCCCTGAGGTATCTCAGTTCCCTCATCTGTAAAATGTAAAAGGGCTGGTGTCCAATGAGAGAACACATATCAAACCAATGAAAATCGTGGGTGCTTCACTGGCTGCTCTAAACGGCTCTAGCCAATTGTTATTGAGTATCTGGGTGTGGGGTGGGGAGGATGATGTCACACTCAGCTGAGCATCTTTTTGGTCATTACTATAGTAGAACATCAGTGAGCATCAGTGCAGGACACAGCCCTCACCACAAAGGTGAATAGAGAAAGCTTTATATTAAGAATCACTAATAGGGGCTAGGTGGTGGCAGACCCAATAGAACATACATTACTGTGCTCAAGAACCCAGGTCCAAGCTCCAGTCCTCACCAGCAGGGGGAAGATTCACAAGTGCTGGAACAGTGCTACAGCTGTTTTTCCTTCTCCCTGCCTCTCACCTCTATTTTAAAAATGTCTGTTGGTAGTGGTGGAGTTGTGCAGGCACCAAGCCCCAGCAATAACTCTGGTGGGGGGGGGTGGTAAAAAGACCACCAGAGAGATAGCACAGTGCTAGTGTGCTGTGTGCTCACATGTGCTGCTTTTGTTTGAGAGGAGGGAAGGGATAGGGGGAGAGAGAGAGAGAAGGTAATTTTGGTTTTATGCAATGAAAGTGAGGAGCTTCTGTAAACAGAGTCCGTATTTCTGATTTGCTGCTCTGTTGCTTATTTAGTGTGGTCCAATTTAGGAAGAACAGGCAGAGAACGTTTTGGAGGAAACACCAAGCACATACCTCATGCATCTTAAGTGTAAGGCTTCTCACATTCAGACTCGGGTGAAGGTTTCTGTTTCATCACTGAAGACATATATCTCATTGTGTTTTTCAAAAAAATAAAATAAAAAAGGGAAGAGAAAGAAAGAGAAAAAAAGAAAAGCAAGGAAGAAAGCAAGCTATCTGTAGTTTGGACTAGAATTGATAACTGAAGTTTTCACCTGTTGGCAAGGTGAGCTCAAAGTCCCAGTGGGAAGCTTGCCACGTGTACCTATCTTGTTCAGTCCTCATACAAGCTAGTAATTACTGTTAGTTTTGTGACTGTCTTAAAAATCAAACGGTCTAGAGTCTGCTGAGGCCAGCTTTGCAGAGGCCACAGATTATATAGAGAACCAGCACTTGAAGTCACACTGGTGTCACCTGCACCAGCCCTGTTAACTGCTACTCTCAGCCTAAACCATTGCAGCTATTAATACGAGAAAACTGTGCAGAGCTGTATGGGAAGAGCAGGAATCTACACTTTGCAGTGGAAGGAGCCTCATGGTACATGAGGGGGAGGCCAAGGTTAGGGCTTGGGGGTGTGTTCATGGCCTCTGTAGAGGAAGGACCATCATTCAGAAGTATTTTCTGTATACAAGTGCTGTACTCAGTACTCTCACCTGTTGGAAGGACATGGGCCTGCCATCTTTGGGGGGTAGAGGAAGGGACAGTGAGAACAACAGACTCTACAATTAAGCTCTCCATTTTGTATTATAATTTATCAGAGCAGGGGCAGGGGACAGAGCCATCTTCCCTGGGGCACATTTTTGTGTTTGTGTTATTTCATCTTCTTCACCGGTGTGAGGGAGGAAGAATATGGTGCTGATTTTTTTCTGATTAAGAAACTGAGTCTAGCTCAGGGAGGCAGAAAAGACTTTACTGAGTCTCAGAGCCAGAAGGCAGCAGAACCTAACTTGCAAGACTCAGCTTTGAATGTGGATTTGACTCAGAAGACCCTGGGGTCTTCCTCTGGAGGAAGAGGAGTGAAGGCACGTGGCTGGATCAAAGCCAGGGGCACTTCAGGAGAGGCTGGCCTTAAGGCAGACAAGGAGGCAGGTAGCAGCTGTGCAGACTCAGACCCCAGGTCATTTTAGCTCCTGTGTAGTGAAATTCTTCCAGACAACTGTGCTGGGGGACAGCTAGAGGACAGGCCCAGCTCTGCCTTTTAGGGAAATGCCTAGAGATGGAGAAAAGCATAGGCATCCTTTGCTGTTCAGAGTGCTGCCCAAGTCACAGCAACAGGAGTGTCACCTCAAAGCTGGTCGGCCCTCTCTAGACAATACTACATCCAGATCAGTGCTTGAACAAGAGCCTCAGACCATAGCAGCTTGAGAAGCACTGAACTAACCATGCAGGTGTTGTTTGTTTTGGCCTAGTTCCTCTCCCTCCAGAGATGATAGTGCTTATCTTTGTATGTATGTATGTGTGTGTTTGTTTTTCCCAGAGCACTGCTCAGATCTGGTTTCTGGTGTTGCTGGGGATTGAACCTGAGGCCTGATGCCTCAGGCATGTCTTTTTGCATAACCATTATGCTATTTCCTCATCAGTGTTTGTTTATTTTTTTAAAGATTGATTTATTTAGTGAGACAGATATGGCATGTGCCTTGCTGAGCATCAAACCTGAGCATGCTGGTCCTGGGCTTTGCCTCTCAGCTGGCTCCTCAGAGCGAGGATGGTCTGCAGATCCTCAGCCATAGTTGGACTATTGGTCCTGGTTGTTTATGCTGGGGGCTTCCAGTCAGGAGATTTGGTCTCTGGCTCAGCCAGTCTCACCAAGGGGCCTTCAGCAGCTGTAGTTCATTGGAAATGACTTTAAAAGTAGGGCAGTAGCACAGTGGGTTAAGCACACGTGGCGCAAAGTGCCAGGACCAGCAGCATAAGGATCCCAGTTCAAGCCCCTGGCTCCCCACCTGCAGGGGAACCACTTCATAGGTGGTGAAGCAGGTCTGCAGGTATCTGTCTTTCTCTCCCCTTCTCTTTCCATTTCTCTCTGTCCTATCTAACAACGATGACATCAATAACAACGACAATAATAACTACAACAAGGGCGACAAAAGGGAAAATAAATTTGAAAAATAGTCCTTCATTTTGTTGTTGAACAGAGCACCTCTCGGTGGGCAGATATTTGTCTGGAGCATCATTTAGGATCAGCATGTCAGTGAATGGACAAAAGAAAAGGCAACTGTTGAAAAGACTTATTGATTTGCTTGCTTTTATAAGAGGCAAGAGTTCCACCCCAGCATATGAAATGCCTGAAATCAAACCCTGAGTCTCAGGCATGCAAGTCCTGTGCTCTAACTACTGGGACACCTCCTCAGGTAGGAGAGAAAACCATTTTAGGAGGTGTATTTTAGAGTTTTCAAACTCAGATGGCCCCGCTTTGTCATTATGGGAGGTGCTTGACTTGGTGTGATTTTTTTTTCCGTAAGGTCTGACCGGCTGCAGAGGTAGGCGCCCTTGCCTTGATCGTGGGGGTAAGGCCCCAAGGCAGCCCTCAGCCATTTTCTCGCGCAGATGCTGAGCTGGGCCCAGCTCTCTGCTTCCCGCAGTTCCCCAGGCTCCGCAGCCCAGCGGCTACCAGCCTTTGAAAGATGCAGACTCTGTTCTGAGCCTGGCGCCGTGTTTGGATGCCATGTCACCGCCTCGACACAAGTTGACCTATTAGGCAACACCTGGGAAGTAATTGGTGGCCGCGGAGGGAGCAGCGCCTCCCGGGAGCTCGGCCTGTGTTTTGTCAGATTTGAGGATGAAGAGGAAATGTCTCCTGCCAGCCCCCGTGGCTCCCTCCCCGGAGCCGGCATGAATAATTGAGAGCTGGCGGACTGCAGCGGAGAGTTGCATTATGTAAAGCGGCGGGCGGCGGGGCGTGCATGTGTGCAGGCGTGTGCGCGCGGCCAGGGTGCGTGTCTGAGTGTGTCTGCGCGCGCGTGCGGAGCTGGAGCACAGCTGTCTGCCAGCCAGTCTGGGGAGAGCGCGGCCAGGGCGCGGGAGAGGCGCTAGAGTCCGCCTGGCAGGACCACACCACTTAACGGCGCAGAGGGAGGCGGGGGGCACAGGGGAGTACAAGGGAGTCATGCTTAACATTCCGGAGCGAGGCCGCTGCCCCGGCTTCTGAGCACCCTGCCCCCCACTCCCCTCCCCGCTAGCACCCGGGCAGTGGGCTGGTCATGGAGGTGAGTGCCCTCCAGCGCCCTCAGGGCCCCGCTCCCTGCCCCGCCCCCACTGCCCAATGCATGAATGAATGAGTTCTCTGCACTGCACTCCACTTCGGTCCTAATGGCTTCCAGGTTAGTGCTCACGCGTGCTGGCGCTGTGTGTGTGCCCGTGTGTCAGTTCATCTTTGTTTACTCCGCGATTGTTGGGGTGGGGGAGGGCTCTGCCTCAGGGGTCTGGCCAGAAGGGCTGTCTGCTGTGTGTGCTTCCTTCAGCTGGCCCGCTGCGCAGACCTGCCGGGAACACAAATCTTTCAGGCAGCCTATCCGGAGTCCATGTTGTTTGCTTCTGTTCTGTACTGGGGTTCCAGAAGGAGCCAGCGTGACATCATGCTGCAGAGATGCCACATTCTTCTCCCTCCCCAGCTTTTCTCTCCCCACCGCCCCCTCTCTGCCCCTTCTTTCAGTAACAGCTGGAACAGAGCTTTGGAGCAGGAGCGGGTGCCTGGTGATGGAGGGGTTTGTTATGGGGCTGATGGATGCCCTAGGCCCCCAGATTGTGCCGGGCCGGGCCCTCTAACTTGGAGAAAAGGGGGCAGAGGACTGAATTAGCAGTGCGTCATGGAGAACTGGCCAGAGCTGGGAGAGGTGTGGACAGACCATGTGCTGCTGCTCTCCATCCACCAATTCAGCTCTGGGGTGCCCCTGGTGGGGGACAGAGGCCTGGGTCAGAGGCTTGCAAGAGAGGGGAGGCAGGTGGAGTCAGGCAGGTGGGTCCAGAGGCAGGTGGCCACACAGGGCAACCTCCCCCTCCCCCACTCTGGGAGCCAGCCCTGGACCATGGCCCTGGACAGTAGGAGAGGACTAGAGAGAGGGTGAAGTCATAGCTCCTTTCTCAGGGAATTAAAGGGATTTGTTTATTTTTTGGCCCAGACTGCATTTGGCTTAGAGACTTGCCATGTGTTTTCAGAAAATAGATACCCGGTGGCTGGCCTGACTCCCCCACACCTCAGTTGCATTGTTAGTTACTTGCTTGATTTAGGCAAGTGCAGGGGTGGGGGAGGACTTGGATCTAGGTCTCCTTGGGGACTCAGCCAAGCACTCTTCCAGGGCCCGGAAGGGGAGCTGTGCCTCTCTGCTTTCTCTGATTCTTGCAGCAGGCTGTGTTTCTGGGGGCACCCCTTACCCCTCTGCCTCCCCATCCCCATCTAGCTTTGAGTGAGGGACATGTTTCTCACCTCTGCCTTGGATAACATGACGAAAATCAGGGAAGTTGAGGACCAGGGTGGAAAGAGCTCCCCTTGGAAGAAAGGAAAGAGAAAGGGATGGATGATAAGTTGCTACTTGGGGCAAGAAGAAGTCAGTGTCACGGGCATAGGCTGGTGCCCCACTAGGAGAGGATGAGGGAGTGGGAGATGGGATTGCCCACCTAGAAGGAACTGCTCCACCCCTCCCCTCTTCCCTGGCTGCAGGTGTGCTCTGCAGGCCCAGCTGTCACCAAGTGCCTCAAGCTCAAGTCCCTTATCCATAGGGCGGACATCTTCCCCAACTTGACTGAGGAAAAGCCCCATTGAAGAAAAGCAGCAAAGGTTTTTTCAAGGCCATGTATAGTCAGACCATGGTGGGATGGTTGTCTCTATAAATGGCAAGATGGTTCATGTTTCAGACCTTGTGGCTGTGCTGTCTGTGCTGCAGTGATTCTCCTCCGCTTTGTTCAGTGGGAATGGCCATGCATGGCGTGTGAGCAAATGCACGTGGCTGTGCTACTTATAAAGCTTTATTTGTGGACTCTGAAGTGTTCATTTCATTTTTCACGTGTCACAAGATAGTCCTTGTTTTGTTTTTCAACTGTGTGAACACAGGTCCCAGGAGTTGACTTGGCAGGTAAGGCATGCACCTTGCCATGCCTGAAGCCTGGGGTTGATGCTTGGTACCACCTGGGCACCCCAAAGCCCACACCAGGGCCTCTGTGGATGGTGGGAGCTTCTGTAGTGCCCCACTTTTTTCGCTTAATAATAATGATAACAATAATAGGATAAACAGTTGGACTAAGCAGGCCGTTTAGTGGTATAATGAATATCCTAGGCTCACTCCCCAGCATCACATAAGAAAATAATAATTTTAAAAAATAGGAAACCATCCTCATCTCTTGGACCATACATAAATGGGAGGCAGTCTGGATTTTGGCCAATGGCTTGTAGTTTGCTGGCCTCTGATTGAGAATGATGAGAGAGTGCTGTGACACCAGCCCTGCCTGGAACCATATGCAGGTGACCCTCACTGGACATGGGTCACAAACACTCTGGCAGTGGACAAGTCAGGACTGGGTGCTAGTCTCTTAGAGACCTCAGAACTTCAAAGGACTGTTTCTATAAGTCAGACAATAAAGGCTCAAGGAGCAAATGTTTGGACAAGGAGGAAGGGAAACATTTATTGAGGACTCATATCTCCAGATAAGATGTTGCCTTGGGGTAAAGGTTTTGCAGCTGGTCTGGAGAGGATGTGTGGCAAGCCTAGTACAGCCTGAGGGGGCACAGCTTGGCATTCTTCATCACCTGGAAGTTAGATCTGTCTGTTTGGAAAGACCCTTGTCGGAGCAGCCAAGCATCTGTTATGTGTGCAGGTACTGCTTTCGCCAGAGACTCCTCAGGGAACAGTGACTAGTTCCTGATCCCTGATTCAGAGGATGACTCCAAAAATACACATTTGATGGTTCTGCCCTACTCTGAGTTCAGCAGACCCCTTCTCTGCACTAGCACAACCATTTCTGGGACACATTCTGCACACAGTATAAGGGGGGGAGGGTGAGATGAACTGAAATTTGTTAGCAGAGAGTAAACTCACCTGTGAGGGGAGACTGGACCAGTGACGCTCAGAGCCATGCCAAGAACCATGTGAACAGAGAGTGGAAAAATGGTTATACCTGCTTTCTGACTTCTAGTGGGGAGGGACAGGATCTCTGTTGGGGAGCCACACACCACAGCCTGAATTTAAAATAGAAAGAGCAGTCCAAAGGTAGAGGGAGTTAGAGCATTAATTAATGATTTCTCTGTCACCTGAGGTATCATCTAAGCAAAGACTTGGTGCAGGTGACATAGAATAAATGCCTTTCAACTTCTGAAAATAGATTTGAGGAATTAGAATTCTTCAGACCAAGAAAGGAGGACATTAGGATCTCAGGCCTGGGAAAGCTGGAATGAAAGAAGGTAGAGCTAAGTGCATGCTTTAAGATTTTGTTTTAATCATGAAAGGTAGTAGGAGACAATGGGAAGATCACAAAGGAAAGCCCTAGGGTTGTCCACCCTGAATATGTATCTGAAATGAGGGCAGTGATGTCTTGGGGGTGATCTGGGCATCTACCTGCAGCCAGGCAGACTGACTAGCCTTTTATAGTCCTCTTTGTTTTAGAATTACTATGATTTTAGTACATCAGTTATTCTTCAGTCCCCTTTTGGTCCCTAATAGAAAAGGATTTTTGTGACTGGGCTTGAGTCACAAAAATCAGAAAGGGTTTAGCTGTGCACTTGACTCTTACAAGGAGGTTGGAGAGCATTGATGATGGGGCCAGTCCTGGATGCTAGTGTTGACCTCCACTCCCCTCTCCCCTCCTTATGCCCCTCACTGACTGTAGGCCAGGAACTTATCTCTGAAAATCCGTCTGCCTGACTGAGGGTTAGTGGCCCTGAGGCAAGGGCAGGTTGCAGTGCTGAATTAACTATGGGTCCAGGTTGCTTGAATCTTCTTTCTAGATCCTTTGTCAAATTTGTACCCAGGTCACCAGAAGTATCACAGAAGTACTGCTGTCCCCAGGTTCCATGTGGAGATGGGGCAGAGGCTGAGTCCAGACCCCTGACTTCGTTTGGCAGGTGATGGGACCCAGGTGGCTCTTGTGGCATGGTGCTAACGAGTTACATAGCATAGGGTGGGCTCCTCAGAGGTCGGTGCTGTGTCCCTGCACCCTAGAGTGTGGCCTGGCATGGGATATGGTTAGCATCAGCTGTTGACTGGATCCTTCACAGACTCATTTCCATTGTGGACATAGCAATTCTCTTGCCCTTGAAGAGCAAACTTAGAAGAATAAAGTGGAAGCTGTAGCTCAGGGATAGGGAACACCCAGCCCACAGGTCCGTGAAAGCAGGTGTTCTGGCTGACAAGGCAACCACAGGCGAGACTCAAAACTCAAAAAAATCTAGGAGCTGTTTTGCAAAGCAATACTAAGTGCTAATTTTTAAGTTGATAGTTTTGTATGGCCTTCCAGTGATGTTACAAATATCCAAATGACCTTTGGCAGAAACAAAATATTCCCCACCCCTGCTGTAGTTGAACTCCCCTCTGTCTTATTTCCATTGTTCGTGTCCTCGAAGTCAGTCTCTTTCCAGGAAGAAGTTTCCTGGGGCAGGCAGCATCTTATTCTTCTCCTCTGACAAGGTCTTCATTCCCTGAGCACTGGTGCTTCCGAGATGCTTTGTTTCGAGTTGCACTTAGACTTGAGTGAGTGAGTCAACTGCAAAATAATTGTCTGTGGCCAGGGAGATGGCTCAGCGGTAGAGCCTAGAACTTGCATGTTTAATGTCCTGAGCTTCATCCCTGGCTCTGCATATGCCAGAGAGCTGCTCTGGCCTCCTCTCTGGTTGTGATTATTCTGCAGACAAAGGATCAGGTATGCAGAAAGAATGGTTTGTTTTCACAAGGCAGCTCAGAACTTACATTCATTCATGAACCCTAGTGTCTAGGCAAAGTGATGTCCTATTTTTATTTTCATGGATCCAAAATTCACATTCCAAATCAAGAGAGCAGTGTAGGATAAGGCTTGAGAGCAACCCATCCACCCTAGTGGTCAACAGTGGAGCTGACAGTGACTGTACTCTGCACAGTGCCTATGGCCCTGGGAAGCCCTGTGTGCACTGTCCACCAAGGAGAAACAGTGCAGCAGTACCAAAACAAGAGCTCAGCTATCAGTGATGCCAGGAAGGGGGCAGAGGGGCTCTTTAGAAGGGGCTCTTTCATACAGACTTCAGGGAGAGGTAGCACCTGAGTTTTGATCTGACAGTTGAAAGGAACCAAAATTCGAAACTGCAGACTGAGAGTTCTATTTACAAGGGCAAAATGTCCCAGCTCAGGGTGGATGGTGTGTTCTAGGAACCCAGGAGGTGAGGAGTAAGTAGTTCACACAATGGATGTGTGTCAGTAGTTCCTGAGTTTGAATTCACAAGGAGTTGGGCTGCCTGTCATGAAGTGACATCTGAGGAGATGTGCAAGTGAGGTGGCCCTCTCTAGCAGCCAGGGCAGGGCCAGGAGAGCCATTCATGTTTGGCTTCAGACACTGCATCTGGGCAACATGACAGTTTGCAAGGCTGCCATAGTCTGTTCTACTCTTCCCAGTGTCCATAGAGGTGGCAAGGCCTCTGACTCCTCCCTCCATTCTGGCGGGACCCATACCAACTTTGTTTTTGTAGGAAAGGGGAAAGTGGGTCAGGCTGTTTTGGCATTTCAGGCATGGAGTCCTCGTTCTACTGCAGGCCTTGGTCACCATGGAAATGAAAAACAGTGTTTGTCATGCTTGTTACTGGATTGAATTCCAAACTGAACAGAAGCTGCAGGGGAGCCAGGGCTGGGCAGGGGCTCCAGTCTTGGTAGTAAGAGCAGGAGAACCACAGCCTATCAGCCCTCTGTCCACCCAGCACCTCTCACACTGTAGAAGGGTGGTGAAAGTGCTTGGCCAAGGGTTACCCTTGGACCTTACCCTCACTTTAACTGGTCACTTAGTAAATTCACCAACTGGGGAACCAGGAGTTGGGCTAGCTTCGCGGGCGGGAGAGAGAGACGACCAGGGACTCATGGCTGAGTGGTACACAGTTCAGTCTTTATTCATGTGGAATGCAACACAATCTAAACTATCTCTAATCACAATCCTGTCCTAATCTATCCTGAGGTGGAAGAATCAGGTCCGAAGAGGATGTACATAGGATAGGGGGTGGGGAGAAGGAAAAAGTGTGCAAAACAGTGAGGATTAAACCAATGCCCTGGAGGCAGGGTGGTGCTTAGTTAACAGTGGTTATGTAAATAGAATACAGTGTTAAGCAGGGGGGATTAAACCAATGAAACAGAAGGGGTCTTAGAAACAGAATTTAGAAGCATACCAACATTTCCCCCTTTCTTTTTAACTAATGGCCATAGTATCAGGAGTGTGGGGTGAACAGAAACCTGTATCGTACAGGCATTTTCAAAAGAACTGGCAGAAGACATGGAGGAACAAGTAAGAGAGCAGCAAGAACCAGTGTGATGCCAAGGGGAGGCCTGAGGGGGCGTTTTTTGCCTCAAAGGGCAAGGCCTATCAGGTGAAAGGGCATTTCTTGCCTCTGGGGGCATCTCTTTCTTCTGGGGGCATTTCATGTCTCAAAGGGCATTTACTGCCTCTGTGGGCAGAGCCTGCAGGTGATGGGGAGTGGCCTCTAGAGTCCCAAGGCTTTGGCTGCAAAGTCCATGTACTGCTGCGGTCAGTCTTTGAGAAAACCAACAGTGTAAAGGGAAACTGCTGTAAAGTTGTGTAAAGTGTCCAAGAGGTGTGCCAGTAAGTTTGATAGAAGTGTCAGTCCAAAGCAGATGACCACGGATGAAATGCCAGGGTATGAAACGCTGCACATCTGTCTCGATGGGGAAGGTCAACCATTGTAATTCCGCTTTTCTGTCGAGAGTGAGCTTTGGAGTCTGTGAATCAGTTTCTTCAGGTCGTGTCAGGCCACATCATTGGTTTGGGGGGGGGGGGGGCTGCTGTAGTCATGCCATCTTGTGGGCAATTTCAGAGAACAGGGATCCAAATGGATTTCTGGGGGTTCCATTTGAGCAGATGTTTTTTCATGTGAAGACGACAGCTATAATTCACTTACTTGTGAAACAAAACTTTTTAAGGTTGTTTAAACAGCATAAGCTCAATAGAAGAACCATGGTTAGAAGCCTCAGGCATGAGAATCATTAGCATAACCATTATGTTATCTACCCCACCCATATTCATACAGTTTTTAGGATTAAACATTTTACATTTATGCCAAGACATAAAAAAAAAAAATCAAAAGAGAAAAAAACAATTTTTGGATTGTTTCGGGATGTCTCTAGAAATCATGGCTGTGTCCAGCATTTTTTTTTTGTAAAGTCAATGTCATACAAAAATTTAGTCATTCAAATCACTCTCTTATGAAACGCAACTGAAAGCAGACAGCAAACGTAAGATATTTAGAGAGAACAACGAGGGGGGAATCAAGAGAAAAGCCGTAGGCAGCTTTTGCTTCTTTTACCTTGAACCAGATTTTCCAGATCTCACCATGTAGCATCATGAGTCCCTTTTTGGACTAGGAGGGTGTCCTAGTCCAAAAAGCTCTTTGAAATTCCATGTAGGGTGGATTGCTGCAGGTATCCATTTTTAAAAACGTCTTCCTATCGAAGAAAGAATCAAATCAGGAGGGTAGAACTAATCATGTGTCTCCATTTTGGGGGACTGCCAGGGCACTGGAGAATGCCCCCCCAAGCCAGAGCAGTCCCTCTCTGCGGGAAACACGGGAGAGGAAGTCCAGAAAGTCCCAGGAGAAATCTCTGCGCATCTCCCATGGCGGATGGGCAGCCAAGTTCACTTATCTGGGGGATGGGCGGGCCAGGTCCCACGCAGGTGCTGGTCCCTGTTCAGGCGCCATTATGCCGTGCTAGCTTCGTAGGCAGGAGAGAGAGACGACCAGGGCCTCATGGTTGAGTGGTACGTGGTTCAGTCTTTATTCATGTGGAACGCAGCGCAATCTAAACTATCTCTAATCACAATCTAGTCCTTATCTATCCTGAGGCGGAAGAGTCAGGTCCGAAGAGGATGTACGTAGGATAGGGGGTGGGGAGAAGGAAAAAGCATGCAAAACAGTGAGGATTAAACCAATGCCCTGGAGGCAGGGCGGTGCTTAGTTAACAGTGGTTATGTAAATAGAATACAGTGTTAAGCAGGGGGGATTAAACCAATGAAACAGAAGGGGTCTTAGAGGCAGAATTTAGAAGCATACTTTAACTGGTCACTTAGTTACAACTGGGGACCAGGTGGTGGTGTACCTGGTTAAGAGCACACATTACAGGAGTCGGGTGGTAGCGCAGCGGGTTAAGTGCAGGTGGCACAAAGTGCAAGGTCCGGTGTAAGGATCCCAGTTCGAGCCCCTGGCTCCCCACTTGCAGGGGAGTCGCTTCACAGGCGGTGAAGCAGGTCTGCAGGTAGACACCTTTCTCTCTACCTCTGTCTTCCCCTCCTCTCTCCATTTCTTTCTGTCCTATCCAACAACAAGGGCAACAAAGGGAATAAATAAATAAATAAATAAATAAATAAATAAATATTAAAAAAAGAGCACACATTACAGTGCACAAAGACCTAGGTTCAAGCCCCTGGTTCCCATCTGTAGGGGGAAAGCTTCACGAGTGGCAAAGCAGGGCTGCAGGCATCTCTCTGTCTCTCTCTTTCCTTGTCTCTACCCAATAATAAAACAAATAACCTTTTTTTTTAAAAAAAAAAAAAGCCTGTTTAGCTGCTAGAACCTTCCCCACACCAGGTAACCCTCCCAGGCTTAAGTAGAAGCCTCATGGGAAAGCTTCTAGCTATTAACTCAACTATTGCAAATGCTTAGGATGAGCTCTACCACTGTTCATTTCTCCCCATGTCAGGGTCATTTACACATTTATTTGTATGTATTTTTTTTCAATTTATTTATTTATTTATTTTTTTACCAGAGCACTGCTCAAATCTGGCTTATGGTGGTGCAGGGGATTGAACCTGGGGCTTTGGAGCCCCAGGCATGAGAGTCTCTTTGCATAACCATTATGCTATCTACCCCTGCCCTATTTGTATTTATTTTTTACCAGAGTCCTCAGCCCTGGCTGGGTAAGGAACCTGACATCTATTTTGCATGCAAGTTCATCTCCCTGGCCCTGCAAGAATTTTTTTTTAGTGCTCTTTTGACTCCCCATAGGAATTCAAGGGAGCTAGGGCAGGAGGGTGCATAACTGGAGTCTGTTGGCTGGAGGAAGTGACCTGACACTGAGGTCACACTGAGGGGATGGTAGGCCTGGTTGGGATGGAATTGTAGTGTGCAGAGGGTCAGGCTGTGCAGATGAGGCAGAAGGCTTCAGCAGAGCAGGGTGGGAATGGGCTGGGAGGGGTCTCTACCACTGGACTGAGCTGGCAAGTCTGCCTCCACCATCTTGGTTCCAACAGTCTGACAGAACTTTTCTTCAGACTTCCGTATGTTTTGCCCAAAGGCTCACCTTGGAAGGCTCCAGGGAGTGTCAGCAAGTCACCCAGAGAGGAGAAGGAACAAGGCCCTCGAAGTTTCTGAGGGCAGCTGGTGGATGGTGACGGGAGAGGACAGCGTATCCTGGCCCTCTGTTCTCCCATCCCATAGTCCCTCATCTGCTGAAATGCAGGTGCTTCTGACAGAACTTTAGGCTAAGCTGGGGAGAGAACTTTGGTTTCATAATAGCTGCAACAACAGTAAGGCAGCTGTCTTACAAGGTGTCTGGTTCCTTTCTTCCACCAGGTAATCACAGTTGTACATAAAAGGCACAGCTGCCTTTCTCCCTTTGAGAAAGAATTGGACTAGATGGCAGAGTCATCATCAGATTTAGCTGCCAACTGATAGGTGCTGGGAAATTGTGCCAATGCAGTCACATCTGCCATGTTGTCCCCTCAGGCTACTGCTAGTTCCCACGAGAGTTGGGACATTCTCGGAGTGCCTGTTCAGCCATGTTGTGCCCTCAGGATATTGTCTATATCCCCGCGATATCTGGAGTGCTCTGGTTACTCCTCCCCCCTCCCATTCTCATGAGAGTTATCATCCTATCCTGGAGTGCTATGGTTACTCCTCCCCCTTCCCATTCTCGGGAAAGCTACTCCTATAAAAACCCTTTGTTTTCCGCACCTCGCTCTCTTGCCGGCCCTCCACTCTGGTGTTCAGACGCAGGAAAGGTTACTGCGTGAGGCGGCCATTTTCTCTACCTCCACGTGGCCCAACCTGCTTCTCTAACACCCAACTTTGAGGTGCCAGCGCGAATAAAGATTTGTGTTTCCTCTTCGCTCCGGACCCTCTCTCTCTCTTCTCTGCGGCCCGCGCACTACAACATCTGGCTCTACAACAGATAGGCACAGAAAAGTGGGTTCCATATATGGCCAACCTTTCAACACCCTTTCCCCCCAGTATCCTAAAACATACAGGGAGCCCCTGAGCACTAATGAGTGCCAGCCACTATGGGCCTGGGCCTGGCAGTGAGCTGTTCAGTTGCCTATTAACTTCTTGGTGAACAATCATGTCACTGTTGGACCTGTCACCTCCCCCCCCCCCAGAGAGAGAACTGGGGGTTCCCTTCCACCTCTCACAATCACCTTGGCTACCTAGCCCTTGGCCTTTTATTTTTATTTTCTTATTGCCACCAGAGTTATCACTGGGGTTCAGTGCTGGTGCTTTCTATTTTATTTGATAGGACAGGGGAAACATTGAGATAGGAGGGAGAAATAGGGAGAAAGAAAAATAGACACTTGCAGACCTGCTCACCAGTGATGGTGAAGCACCCCTCCACCCCCGCAGGTGGGGAGTGGGGACTCAAACCCAGATGCTTGTGCATGGTAATGTGTGCACCACCGCTCAGCCCCCCTTGGCCTTATTTTTGTGGGTAAGTGGCAAAATTCAGAACTCTGGGAGCTTATGAGCAGGAATAAAACAAGTTGGTGTTTTTTGTTTTTTGTTTTTTCTCCTGAGTTTAACATTTTGTTCTTTAAGGAGAAAGGTCCAAGGAAACTTTTCAAAGACCCTTTTGGGACTGGTGATTTGGGCTCCCCTCTACAAAGCTCTGGTTGGGTTTCACTTCCCACTTACTGCGTTGTGCTCTTCTAAGGGTGAGAGACACTGCCAGTGACCTACCAGAGCACAGAGGGGAGCTGAAAGCACAATTGATGGACAGACCCTGGAGGCTTGGGCAGGTAGCATGTGAATTCCATGCAAATTTTATGCAAATGTGCCTGTGGTCTTCCTGTCTCAGAAGCTGGAACATGTTCTGGGGGTGACAGTTCAAAGTGGGACCAACTCTTAAAATCCATGCTCTTCCAAAAAACAGAGGAGGATTGTGGATGAAACTTCCAGAATAGGTCTGAGGGGAAGGTACGTGGCTGGATCACAGAATAGTCTGTTAGGATTTGGAGACTGTTAGCTCTCTTGGGCTCTGTTTTACTAGATGCCACCAAAGGGCAGGACAAGGTGTTTGAGATTTGGCCATGGCATAGGCTCTGGTGGTACTGTTGCTACCATGCCAGAGATGGGTGGCACTGAGGTAGTGACTCAAAGCCTTACCTTGGGAGCCACTCCCTCATGTCCACTTCCATCAAAGCAACTTTGGGTTCTTCTCCTTTGGGACTTCCTTTGCTGATTTCTTCCTCCTGGTACTCATTGATTAGCTGATACTTTGAGAGCCATAAGCAGGTTCCCATCATGGAGGCCAGATGCATCATTTATGCTGGATACTTAACAATTGGTTCTAAGGAACAATGGTCTCAAATTTACAGTGCTCAGAATCAGTTATTGTTGGAGAACCCCTGATTATAGTGCCTGTTATTTCTCTACTGAACTGTTTTTCTTAATTACTAACAGCTTTGTATTGTACCATACATGTCAGAAACTCTTTGCCTTCTCTGTAGTTCTGTCTGTAGCCTACAGGAGATATTTTGGCCATACCAGGGTAAACATAGATAGTAGTTGACAGACCTTCAGGCTAACATGAAGCCTGTCTTATCAGATATTCCTGAATGATGCCTACAAGCTTGTTTTAAGGTCAGGATTTGAGCGTAAACATATAATCTGATATAATCACTAGAATTGGAGATAACAATTCTTATCATGTCTCTTAAGATGTTTATGCTTGGGGGCTGAGTGGTAGCACACTGGTTTAAGTGAGCATAGTGCTAAGTGCAGGGACCAGCGCAAGGACCCCAGTTCACGCCCCCAGCTCCCCACCTGCGGGGGGTCGGGGGTGGTGTCACTTCACAAGCAGTGAAACAAGCCTGTCCTTCTCTCCCTTTTTCCGTCTTCCCCTGCTCTCCATTTCTCTCTGTCCTATTTAATAGCAGGGGCAACAACAACAAAAATGGAAACAATGGCCACCAGGAGCAGCAGACCCAACAGGCACTGAACCCCAGTGATAATCTTGGAGGGAAAAACAAAGGAGGAAAAGGAAAACAAAAAGATGTTTATGCTTATGTATAACCCATGAGATATTTACACTTGACAGAGTGGAGTGCACACATACCAAATATATAGAGACGGACAGTGAGCCCAAACAAAGCATTAGAGACTTGAGAGACATGAGAGAGTTTTGGAGAGATTGGGCAGACACACATGTAGGACACATTTCACCAGGATCTCATGGTGCCCACGTGGGAAACACTTGATAAAACTTTTCTCTCACTACTAATGGTGTGATGAAATTTATTTCTCAGCCCTGAGATTTGAACAAAATGCTACACCCCAGTACTCAGAGAACCCTCCAGGGGACATCAGAGATACCACCATGTGGTTTGATAAGTTATGTTTGTATCGTATGCAGACTCCTAAGACATACTATGGGAAATTCCATTTATTGAGTAAAAGTGAGGCTAAATTTCTGCACTGTTCAGAAGCTCCCCAGATCAAGCTGGTCCCCAGTATGGGAAGTAATGTTTGAGGGCACTCAAAGACTGCCCATGTAACGATCCAAGGAGAGAGGGCAAGGGGTGGTCTGGGAGGTGGCACAGTGGATAAAGCATCAGATTCTCAACCATGAGGTCCCGAGTTCAGTCCCTCGCAGCACATGTACCAGAGTGATGTCTGATTCTTTCTCTCCTTTCTTATGAATAAATAAGTTCTTTAAAAGGGGGGGCAGGGGTATTTATTCCACATTATATAAAAAGGAACTAGAGCCTTCTTTTTTATTTTATATTATTACTATTGTTGTTGATGATGATCTATTTTTGACATCATGGTTCTCACTGGGGCTCAGTGCTAACGCTATGAATCCACCACTCTTGGTGGCCATTTATCCCTTTTTTCCCCCCTTTCAATTTTATTATTTAATAAGCTAGAGAGAAATTGAGAGGGGAGTGGGAGAGAGAATGGCACCTGTAGATCTGTGTCACTGCTCATGAAGCATCCCCCTGCAGGTGCATAGTGGGGGCTTGAACCTGGGTCCTTGCGTATGGTAGCATGTGCATTCGTGCACTCAACCAGGTGCACCATAACCCAGCTCCCTAGATCCTTCTTAATAAAACAACAGTTCAGTTTTCTTTATTGAGCATGTAGCAAGCAGACATTGTGCTAAATATACTGCCTGTGTCATTTTGCTTAACACAGCAGAGATAAGTCTTACTTTAAAAAATGTATGCATGTATTTATGTGATAAAGTGAGAGAGATGAGAGCACCACTCAGTTCTGTGTATGGTGGTGTCCAGAGTTGAACCTGGACCTCAAGTTTGCAAGTTTGGTGCTCTGTTAGTGAGCTATCTCCCTGTCCCTTCTCACTTTTTATAATGAAAAAAATGGATCTTTGTGACCAAGCCACATAGTAAGTAGCAAAACCCAGCCTCAAAGCTGAGCCTACTGGCTAAGGAGAGGTGATTAATCCTGACCTGACATTATCTTATCAAATATATGTCATTAGAAACTGACTTGCAAAATGTCTGATTAAAGAACTCTACCATCTTATCCTGTGTTTTTTGTTGGTGTTTCCTTTTTATAAATAAAACTTAAAAAAAAAAGAAAAAGAAAAAAGAAAAGCTCTACTCGACCAGAGTGCCCTGGAATGCATCAGGCCTCCTTTAGAGAGGATTGCCAGTGTTCTGTGTCACTTTCGCCACTGTTTGATCACTCAGGCCCTACAGAGCTAGATGAGTGATGAGGTGCTCATGGGGTGTCCAGGTGTGGGGTGGAGAACTGGGGATCTGAGTGGACATGAGCCAGGGCCTCAGGGCACACTGTGGCTAGAGAATGGGGACAGGAGCTGCTTGAGACCCAGCAGTGGAGGGGTGCCTGGTGACAGGTGCCTATTCTGCAAGCTCTGGATGGTTGATTTCTCCCAGGACGCACAGGGTAAGTGGGAACCATTGGAACACCAGGTGACAATAACTTGTGCTCAGAAATGTGTGGGTGACTGATCAAGGGGCTGTCTGCTGAGGGCCAGCCCATGGCTCAGGACCCCACTGGGTTTCACCCTGGGAGAGAAGGACAGGCAAGTTGTGCTGTGGGTGGTGGTGATGTAGAGTCACAGTAGTACCCCTGGAGGTTTGTCCTTTCCCTATATGTTCCTGTTGCCTCAGAACTCCAGCCAGAGCAATATATACAGGGAGGGTGATCTTAGTGGAGATGTGGTGTTCACACCCCAGAAACCTCATTTAAAAATCTTTTCTGTAGAGATCTGAGAAGCAAGGGAAATGGGAACCGGGGAGGTGGCTCAGTAGTACAGGTGACTGCTGGACTGACAGGGCAGGGTGCTGGTCTCTCTGCACCTCAGTTTAAACAATGCAAAAACAGAGGGGATAGGCCATGACACACCAATTTAAGCACACATAAAAAAAAGACGAAGGAGGTGGCAAGGGAGTGAATGAACTTTGGCCCTCCTGCAGTGGGTTAAAGAGCTGGGGGTGGGGTGTCCCTCTTACCAGGGAGTTTAAGATTACTTTTCTCTTAGGCACTAGCAGTAGCACTTGTGCCTCACTGCCACCTGGCTTCTTGGTGTGCTGTGTGCCCATGCTATTTCAGTCCTTCACACCTCTGTGTGTGGCAAGGGGAGGAATGGAGACCTTTTCCCCCTAAATACATTCTCTTCCTCCCTCTACCCTGCCCTCCCCTGACCTGCAGAGCCCCACACTGTCTAGCTTGGATTCCTTGCCTTTCTTCTGTGATGCTATTCCCTGTTCACATGAAAACGAGAGAGAAGCAGATAGGGGGAGAAGGGGAGAGGCAGAGAGGGGAGGGGAGAGTGTGAGAAAAAGAGAAGATGCCAGACTTTCTCTGACCACTAGGCTCCCACCCAAGGAGTCTCTCTGATAAGGGTCTTTAGTACAGTAGCTCCTCCACCCTCTATGCCCCTCCCTCTCCACAGCAAGCCTAATGGTTTCGTTGTTGTTCTTGTTTAGTTTTTTCGGTTTTTTTTTTTTTTTTTTTGCATTAAAACCTCAGGCCAGCAAGATAGCTCACCTTTATAGTGCTGCTTAGCCATGCACAGGTTCAAGCATCCCCTCACAGTACCAGGGGATGCTTGCATGCTGTGATATCTTTCTCACTTTCCCTGTAGCTCCTTCTGTCTGAATAAAAGTAGGCTTAGCAGTGAAGGCCCAGTGATGACAATTTAAAAAAAAAAAAAGATTTTGCAATACCCTGTAATAGTTTGATCAGTCGTGACAGGGTCAGACGAATGGCACACTGTAGAGAGTATTTGAAAGACATAGTACTGTACACAGGGAGACACTTAGGGTTCATTTTATTTGCTCAGCAGGACATGCAAGTCCACAGGGTAGTGGGGTGCTTGCTGTGTTGAGTTGTGATTCTGCTGAGTTAGAGAACAGTGTTTCTTCTTGTACAGGGGAGGGTCAGAATGGAGGTGGAGCCCGGGACAAATGGAGGGGGCCATTGAGCTCAGTCTTTGAGTGTGACTGTCCACGTTGATTGGGTAAGTGGAGGGGAAAATGGCCTTTCAGAAAGAAAGTCTGATAAGATGGGTGAGAGAGTATGAATGGGGTCTGAGGGATCCTTGGTGGGAGCTGTGAGTGTGCAGGGAGGAGTAGCCAAAGGTGGGGCCCATCGTGGGGTAATACAGTGGAGGAACCTCCCACCATGGCTTGGGGTTCAGATTTCATTGACAAGCATGGGGAACTCAAAGAGAGCTTTACCAGAGGAGAAGATGGTCCAGTGTGGCAAATCCACTCTTAGGAAGTCCTAACAGCAAAACAGTGGGTTCAGGACTGGAGGCAGGAATTTGATCTTCTCGGTCTTCCCACCCACCTGGCTGCCTGTCTGGCATTGTGCCCACTCATCCTACTTATTCCTGGATAAAAACACACATTGGGAGCATGGTTCTGGGAGCATGGTTTTGAGATTTAAATCTGCCATGTCACTTCCCTATCTGAATGACAAGGGAAGTCCATCTGTCAATAATTTAGCTTTATCAGTTGGGAAAAAAAACACTAATAATATACCTATGCTCTTCACAGTCTGGTTGAGGGGGTGATCCATCAGTGCTTGGGGCCAAGCCATCATGACCCTTTAGTTGCGTCCTCCCAGGAACAGGCTGGCTGCCCCGGTCTCTCACTCATGCCACACGGGGCTCACATCATCTGAGAGCAACACAGTGAGTTTCTGTTAGGCTAGCTGTTCTGCTGCCCCTAACAGACAATCATCAACAGGGATCCAGAGTTCCAGAGTTGGATGAAGGACGGAGGGATCTCCTCAGCAGCCTCCCCTACCCCCACCACACACACACACACACACACACACACACACACTTTGAGTGCGCAGAGGGTCTTCTCTAAGGAGCAGCTGAGTGTGGATATGGCTCTCCGATGTGTCTGAGCAAACTGGTTGTTGCTCAGAGGTAGAGTTCCTGATAGGTCTTCCAGCAAAGCAGCTTTGGAAAGCAGTTAAACCAAACCTTGGAGTACTTGTCCAGAGGTTGACATCAGAGAAGTGCATTGTGTATGGAAGGTAAAGACCATAGGCGTGTCCCAAGGCCTCCCCAGGAACTGTTGGGGATCCAGCTTCTTGTCCCTTTCTAGGGCTAGGCTTTGGGAGGTGCACAGTAGTCTTTCTCCGGGAGTCGTAGCAGTGATTGGCTTCTCAGAGTCAGAGGACCAGGGCGTTGGAGAAGTTGGTGTGAGGTTGAGGAGCCTCTTTCTCTGAGTGGGTTCCAGTTAGTATAGATGTAAATTCTCTGAGAGAAGGGAAGCCCCCCACACCTGTCTTCCTTTCCTTTGGTCTCCTTTCTGTCCTCTCTCCAGAAACTTCCTTCCCAAAGTGAGCACTGCCCTCACCCGCTGCCGCTACCCTAACTTGCTGATTTGGGGCTTGGGGTGTCCTTCCAGTCTCTGCCGTCAATCTGTAGGTGGAAAGTTCTGCAGAAAGGCACATGATTTTCATTGCAAATGGGCCAAAGGGGACACCTGAGGTCATAGCTGGCTCTTCATGCAAATGGTTGTGTTCCCTGCTGCGCACTGGGGCCAGCCTGGGCAGCTTCCTGGGTCCTGCCTGTCCTGCTGAGCGTCTGTCCCTGCTGAGCATGAGAGGGACCTTGCGTGCTTCCTCTTCTCATGCTCCGTGGTTCCCACCTCTCCTGCTCTCCTCCCCAGATAGCTCTCTCTTCCATTTAAGCTTTACTCTTTCACCTCCTTCCTCCCTTCTCTCAGAGCAAACACTGTTAGACGTGAACTGCAGTCAGCTGTCTTCTCCCTTTCTTCATCTCTCTTCCTTTAAAAATTTGTAAGCGCAGGTGGCGCAAAGCACAAGGACCGGCATAAGGATCCTGGTTCGAGCCCCGGCTCCCCACCTGCAGGGGAGTCGCTTCACAGGCGGTGAAGCAGATCTGCAGGTGTCTATCTTTCTCTCCTCCTCTCTGTCTTCCCCTCCTCTCTCCATTTCTCTCTGTCCTATCCAACAACGACAACAACAAAAATAACTACAACAACAAAACAACAAGGGCAACAAAAGGGAATAAATAAATAAAATAAATATTTACAAAAAAATTTGTTTGTATGTATTCATTTATTTATGAGATAAGGAGAAAGAGTCAGCATCAATCACTGTGGCACATGCAATTAATTCTAGGGATGGAACTCAGGGCCTCATTGTTGGATTTGAGAGTTCATCCCTATCCACTGCTCCACCCCCACCCGCCCCACCCCCAACTGCACTCTCTCCTCCTCCTGTTTCATTTGGAGCATAAGCTGAATATTAAGGAAATATTTGTGTAGTTCAGAAGTGTTAGTGTAAGTAGACTGGCACTGTGGAGGGTACATGGTACCTGTAGAAAATTACCTTTAGGGAAAGGCATGGGGGGTCTGAGGACTGCAGTGCCATTCTTTGCCCTGGGCAGAGGCACAGGAACTTCAGGAGGCATAGAAGGAAAGCGTGTGGGCTGGACAAGTGGCCTGCCAGAACCCTGTGGTCAGAGGACTTAGCTTCTCTCTGCCACACATCTATCTTCATATTTATTTATTTTCCAGAGCACTGTTCAGCTCTGGCAGATGGTGGTGTGGGGGAATTGAACCTCCCCCACTCAATTTTTATGTATGTGTGTGTGTATGTATGTATATTACCAGAGCACTGCTCAACCCTGGCTTATGATGGTATGGGGAATCAAACCTGGAACCCGGGAGCCTCAGGCATGAGAGTCTGCATAACTGTTTTCCCTGCCCATTCGTTGTCATTTTTAAAATGGGGATGAGGGTACTTTTCATTACTCCTTTTGTAGGGAGTGTGAGTAGCCTGATGAATTGATATGTATGTACGTGAGCGATCTGAGAAGTGAGGTGAATTTTGCTGCCTTCTGGGCCAGTAGCTCCAAACGAAATGTAGAAACTGGCTCTGCAGCATTTATAACATGAGCTGATAGTACTGGGTCATCTCAAGTGAGTCAGCTCTCACATTTAGCTTTTCCCTAGACATTTCTTGGCATATAGTGGGGGCTCTGATAAAACGTGGACAGATTGACAGAGGATGGCGGGAGGGACCTGGAAGGGTTAGTTATTTGAAGTCAGAGTGCCCACCGCACCCCTTCCTAGTCGACTTCACGTTGGCACTACTGCCCTCTCCTGGCCAGCAGTGGTCTTACCCTGCAGTGCTACCATTTCCTCACCCTCCCGTGTCTCCCCAGCCCCTAACTCTGGTCTCTGAGCTGGCACCTGGGACCTGGCTTCAGCCTTCTGTGACTGACTCCCTGCCCTTTCTACCCCACTCCCTCTTCATGTGCCCTGCAGCACTGCCAGTAACTCAAACCGCAGCACGCCCGCCTGCTCCCCCATCCTCCGGAAGCGGTCCCGCTCACCCACCCCGCAGAACCCCGACGGAGACACCATGGTGGAGAAGGGCTCCGACCACTCCTCGGACAAGTCCCCATCCACCCCGGAGCAGGGTGTGCAGCGCAGCTGCTCCTCACAGTCGGGCCGGAGTGGGGGCAAAAACTCCAAGGTGAGTTGCGCTCGGTGACTGAGTATGGGCTGGGGGGGCTGTGAGGGAGAAGCCCCCTCCTGAGGGGCAGCCCAGGTACCCCTCCAACAGTGCTGGAGCAGAGAGTTCAAGCATCTAGAGAGGTGGGGCCTCTGTAAGCTGACTCCAGGATGAGATGCTCCAGCAGCTGGGGAGGAGGGATGCTCTGGGGCCAGAAGGTGTCCCTTAGCCTGCACCTTTCTAAGGCACTGGGGATAACCACAGTGCCTCAGGGAGTATTGCAGAAAGCTGTTTCACCTCTGCCCTGCCCACACCGTCTTTGTACAGTTGACTGGACACCCATCTGGCCAGGAGAACAGTGACAGGACTTCTCTGCACCTACCCCCCCTACTTGTGCCTGAGCCCCCCACTTGAGCCCAGGGGCCTTGCCTGGCACAGATAGCTGTGGATCTGGGGAGGGGTCTGGGCTAGCCATGGCCTCCTAGTTCCTCTCCCCAGGTTTGGGGAAGAAATCAGTGCCTTCATCTAGAGCTCCCTCTTCAACTTCTCTTCCCCACTGGACTCTGGGAGGGGTGGGGGCCCCTGGGAGGGAGGTGGATGTTGGGACTCCCACCTGAACTTGTCTTTGATTTCTTGTTCTCCCTCTTCTTCCTTACCACCCCCCCCATACTTCTTTGCATGCACGGTCTTAGTCTCACAAGCGCCTCTCAAAAGTAAGCCATCTTTCGTATGTCCTTGGTCTCCTTCGGTGTTGAATTGTCTGTAGTGCTCTGACCCCTTCCTCTCACCCATACCCCCTTCTGGCCTGTCTCGCTTGGCCCCTTCCCCCAGAGCCAGCTCAGTGTCCCTCAGCTGGCTGTCTTGAAGTCACAGAGGGGTCATTACCACCACACCTGAAATCCAAGAGCAGACCTGACCTCTGCCCCGTCCTATCCCTCACCCCACCCGTCTCTGCCTGCACCCCACATGCTGCCTTGGCTGGAAGGTCCCTCCTTACATGGAACCCATGGAACCTTATAGAAGCAGAATCCTGCCAGCAGTTCCTTGCCTTGCACCGAGGAAGGAAGCCCCATCTTATCAGGCTGCATGACCTGAGACCCCCTCCCCCTGACACACACACCTTATTTCTGCTTTAGCAGGTGATTCCCTGTGAGTTGACTGAGGGTTTCAAGTTCCCATAGGTGAGTTGAGTCCCCAAGTGTGTAGAGCTCAGGGCCCCCCACTCCTCCCTTCACTCACAGAACCTCTGCTGAGCCTCCTCACTGCCTCACCACCCAACCTGAGGAAGGGCTGCATATGGCCTCAGGGCCCCAGGTGCTGGTCAGAGAACAGTGAGTGGGGTGTCTGGTGCTTACACCTGGGGGAAGGGGGACTCTGACAATGACCCCTGCCTATCCCTGCAGAGATGTGCCTACCAGACCAAGGGACTGTCCCAGGGTACCAGCCCAGACCCCAGGGCTTTGGGACTCTTGAGAAGCTGGTGGGTGCAGAGGGTGAGCTGTAGGTATTTCAGAAGTCAGGGTTCAGGAAATAGTGCCTACAGGGAAGGGAGTGGATGGAGCCAGAGGGAATGAGAGCTGAGGGATGGCTTAATAACAGTCCTGGGCTCTGTGTTTTGGGGAGGAGGGGCAGCAGCTGTTCTCCTTCCTGACAGAAGAACAAGAGGCAGTGGGCTAATCCCACAGTCTGTGACCTTCAGGCTGAAAGCATATCTTGGCTCAGAGGATTTGAAGGGACTTCCTGGCTGTGAGGAGAGGAGAGGGAGCCTCTAGCGGGTCTCTGTGGAGGCAGGCAGGCCTGGGGCCAGAGTCTGGAGGTGACCACTACCCAGCCTCCTGAGCACCCTCCGGGTCTGCTAAGGGACAACACAGTGGCCAGCCCTGCTGACTTCTGCTTTTCCAGCTTTAGGGGAAGCTGCCCCCTGCTGGCCCTAGGCGTAGTGAGGCTCTTCCACAATGACAGGACAAGGTGAGCACCCACAATGAGGACTTTCAAGAATTCTCATGGAGAGTTTTCTCTGGGGCGTGGGTATGAAGAACAGGTCTCCCACCGCTAGCAGATGAGAGTCGAGAAAGGGAAATGAAAAGGAGTACAGCTCATCTGCAAGCCAGGCCTGACCCTTGGCCCACAGGAGCAATGGGGGTGCCCCAGGGATGGAGATGTGCCTGGCCAGGGGGACTTTGAGTCATCCTGGGTTTTTTTTTTATTATGTTATTTATTTATTAATGAGAAACATAGGAGGAGAGAGAAAGAGCCAGACACCTCTCTGGTACATATGCTGCCCGGGATTGAACTCATGACCTCATGCTTGAGAGTCCGATACTTTATCCACTGCACCACCTCCCGGACCACATCCTGGGTGGTTTTCAGTTGGATCCGAGGAGGGAGGTGGCTGGTGGGCCTGGGATTTTGGGGACTCCAAGCTTAGGGGACACTTCTCTGATCCCAGGCCCCGGCCAGCCACCTGTACACCCCATACTCTCAATCACTGCAGCAACCCCAACACGCCGTCCTCGAGGGCACTTAAAATAGTATGATTGTGGTGGGCAGCAGTGGAGGTAGCTGTGTCTGTGATGGGCCTGGGAAGCAGCAGGATGCACAGACACAGAGGATACATGGTAGGTCCAGGTGGCAACTGAAGGCCAAACTGGGCAGAGGGCAAGTGGAGAGAAGGGGAGCTCCTTGGTGGTAACAGCACCTCAGATTGAGCCAACATGCCCACGGTGAAGGGACTGCTGGCCAAAGCTGTCCCTGCAGTTCTGTTCCTGTCCCCCCAGGAGCAGCAGGAACATCAGATGCTTCTCTTGGGAGCTGAAGATGCAGAGCCAGCCCCCCCCCACCCTCCCCCCCCCCCCCCCCCCCCCGTGGCAGTTGCCCTTTCCTGGTTCTTCTCCTGTGTTGATTTGTAGGTTGAGAAGGTGCCTCCTGAGAATCTGGTCTGCACCACCCAAGAGCAACCAGACTCACTTCCTCTTCCCAGCTCTGCAGTGATGCCCTGTGGCCACTAGAGGGGGGCAGAGGTCTTTCCCTGCTCCCAGCAGCTTCTGGGCAGCAGGGGTGGGCTGGTACCCTGAGCCCCTCTTCACCCCACTAGCTCTGTGCTGGGTGTACTCTGTCACCCTAGCTCAGTGACTTTTCCCATTTTTTCAGTTCTAATTTGTGTGGTTTTTCTTTCCAGTATGACAGACTTAAGCTGATCAAAGTAAGAAGCTGCATTTTGCCCCTACTTCCCAGTACACGTTAGAGCTCCTTGCCTCCTTGATCCCCTGTGCCCCCTCCAGCCTCCCTGAGCCTTTGAAATGTTTTAGGCAACTTGCACCTATTTCTAGGGGCTGTGTGTTCCTTTAGGTGCTTTCTCTTCTCTGAAGCAGTAGAAACCCACCCTACACCTCTGTGTTCAGAGTGCTTTTCCTAACACCCTCCCTACTTTTAGCCAGATTCATTGATAGCCTGTCTGCAGACCCCTTGCCCCCACTCCCTGGTTCCCATCTTTCTGTCCTTTCAGTGTGGTAAGGGCATTTCAGCGTGTCTGCAAAGGCAGGTGGCCCCATGGCCCAGAACCTGGGAGCATGGGCTCTGGCCATCAGCCTCTGAGGGGCCGCCCTGAGCCTAGGGATACAGCAGGGCAGGTGTCCTCAGGCTACTATGGATGGGTGGAGGGTGGAGGGATGGCTCTGGGTAGAGTCTGGGACTGAGGGGCAGGGGACAAGATTTTGCTCTTAATGGTGGTTTTCATACCTCTCCTCAGTACTGGAGAGCACACTTCACTTACAGAGAGCAGACCTCACACAAAGCAGTCACTTGCTGGCTAGCTACAGCCTGGGGTCCTGCAGGGAGGCAGCTCTTTGTCATGCAGATGCTCTGGTCTCCAAGCAGATTGGAAAGAGACAGCAGGTGTGTGACTGTCCTGAAAAGAGAACAACCATTTTCGCTGGCGCTAAGCCAGAGGGGCTGTGTCAGAGCCTTCACCAAAGGCCATGGCGCCCTGCTGAGCCCGTTTCCTGTGGCTTCTCTCGTCATCATCTTCCTTGGGTGCAGAGAGTTTTCTCATCCAGCTGCTGGTGCTGCCCCCATTCCCGGGCCCCTGTGTGGGAGCCACACCATTCCTGTCCTGGCTGCAGGCCCCATGCAGAGGCTGCTTCATCTGCAGTGGAGCCCAGAGTTCTCAATGCCTGGGCCCTTTCCTTTGAAGAGAAGAAAGAGAAGAGTCTGTCGTGGGATGTTGGACTTTCTGTTGGGAACATGGTGATAGTTTTTGGGAAGTGACCATGAAAGGTGTCATGCAGTGGGAGTTTGGGAAGCTGCCTTCCCTTTGCCCCCACCCAACTGTGTTCTGGTGGGGGTTGGAGGACACAGAATTCTCCCTATTCCCCTCTGCTCACACTCAGCCCCCCCCCCCAGGAGACCCCTGATACAGGCAGAGCTGCTCCGTCTTCCTTTGAGAGCTGGGCCCCCAGAGAGCAGGTGCAGAGGGTGGTGGGGCTGCTCGTGCCCCAGAGGGTAAGATGTTGGCCTGCAGGCGAGCTCTCTCTGGTGCTTCCCCACCTGGATTACACCCTTGGAAAGCGGTTTCAGACTAAAAGTACTTCACCCTGATATAAGCCTGTAGACCCAGCACCTCCATGGACGAGGCCAGGCTTTGTGTGTGTGTGCACGTGCACCCCTGTCTCTGGCTGCCTGCCTTCCAGACAGGGATGGGATGGTGAGAAGGGCTCCCAGTCATAGAGCTCAGGCTAGACCAGGTACTAGCCTGGCCGCTTCCTCTTTTCCTCCGAGTTTCAGTTTCTTGTCCTCAGAGCTGGGCAGCAGAGCCCCTGCCCTGTGTGGCTAGGGAAGGACCATGAAGTGGGCAGGGCTTAGCACATGTACTCTTCCTTGAAAGTAGAGCCCCCACACACCCCAGCCCTGTGGCTTAGGTAAGGAGCCTGATGTTGGCAGGAGAAGGATGTCACCCATTTGTTCAGGGAGAACCCATTGGGGCTAGGGAGGGGGGTTCCTAGCAATCCTTTGCTCCCTGGCACCTGCCACCTTGTCTGGCAGTGCAGTGCGGGAGGCTGAGCTTCTCTGTCCTTGCTTCTGGTCTGGTGCCACCTGGGTACCAGGTCTGGATGCCCACCTGCATCCGCACCCCATCAGAAATGCCTTTGATGGGGCCCTAGCCCTCCCAGCTGAGCTCTAGCTAGCCTGCTGCCTGCCACCCTCCATGGGGGCTTCCAGCATGGGCTGCCAGACCTCCTTTCTGGGGCTGACTTGAGAAAGGAGGCCCCCCAGAGTGGTCCCATGGGAAGCATCGGCTGTCCAGACCCTTCCTGCCTGCCCTCTGCTGTGTGTGTGTGACCTGCTATGGGTCCAGGGCTGCCCTGGCCCTGCCTGTCCGTACCCTACTAACTCTCCCTTCTCTTTCCTTTTGTCTTCCAGAAAAGCCAGAGTTGGTACAATGTAAGTATCTCCCCTTTCATTTCTTATTGGGAGGGCAGGGTTTGGAGAGGGTGGGGAGTAGGGAGTGGGGAGTGGAGAGGTATGAGGCAGAACCTGGCTCCCCTACCCCACCCTCCAGTCATGGAGGACTTTCCCTGGCTGTACCCTTCCTCAGGACCCAGGTTCACAGTGATCATCCTTTGCAGCAGGGCTGGACAGGCCAGCCCCAGCGAGAGGGGATGTGATGTTGGCGACCAAGCAGGGGTCCAGCACCCCCCCCCCCACCTTGACTCTGGAGGAGCTGCCCCATAGCCAGACTAAGTTCTAGGACTGTGATGCGGGAACCTAAACTGTTTCCCTTAACCAGGAACTTGCGGAGAGGCTCTTAGGAAAGTGGCCGCCATTAATAGAAAGGCCTCTGCCCCAAGCTGTGCCTCAGAGCCTGTGTCCCTGCATTTGAGCCTGATGCATCAAGGGTTGTCACCTCCACCCCTCAATTCCAGGCTGGAGCTCAGGGGGGATACAGGAGCAGATGATGAGAGGACAGTTTGAAGGGAGGCTGGTTGCATGTGGTCATGTAGTCAAGTCAGAATTTCTTCTGTATTGGGGGGGTTGCTTTTTAGGGAGCACTGCAACTCCCCACACCCAGCACAGCTCAAGTAGCCCAGGTGTACCTCCTGCCCAGGTCTGCCTGTCTTCATGGGCACTGCAGAGTGAGATCTCTTCTGAGATTGGAGCTATGTTGGTGGGAGCAGAGCTGCGATGGGGGAGCCAGATTCTCCCCTCGGGCCTTTGGGTCCATCTGAGTCTCTGCCTGGATGGAGGCCCTGCCTGCTGAGAGCTCACCTCCCGTCCCAGAGCCTGAGGAGCACCTTCTTCATGGCGGGTGGCTGCTTTCTTAGGAGCTGCTCCCTGGCCATGTTGGGACCCACTGTCCATTGCTAGGGGAGCCCGTTTCAGAGCCTCATGGCAAAACCAGTCCCCAGGGAGAGCAAGAAGCACAGGGAGGGCTATAGCTGGCCAGAGAGCCTGTCAGCATGAGGCCCAGTTCTTCTGCCAATCCCCTTTTCCTCCATCTTTTCCTTCTTTGAATTCCATTTACACACACACACACACACACACACACACACACACTCTTATGAGAGAGACAGACACCAGAGCACTGCTCAACTGCTCCAGCATGTGCAGTGCAGGGGCCTGAAGCCAGAGCCTCATGCATTGCAGGTCCCATGTGCTCCCTGCTGAGCCACCTCCCTGGCCCCCTCTTGTCTCTCTTCCCTTTGCTCTTGCCAAAGTCAGAGCTTTCTGTTCCATCTCCCTTCCCCTTTCCTTTCTGACTCCCTTGATTCCTGCCCCTCCTTTCACTCTTCTTTCTCACTTCCTTTCTCTCCCTGCAGACTTTGCTTTCTCTCTCCAGGCCTTTCTCTTATGCTCTCTCCCTCCCTCAGTCCCACACAGGGCTCTCTCTCTTCAGGGAACAGGCTAGAAACAGAACTACCTCTGTTCTGGGGGCAGCTGCCAGGTGGGGGCCCAGAATTCAGGTTTTTCCAGAGTCACATGAGTGAGAGACAGCAGAGGGCCCTTTGCAGACATGCTACCTGCTTGAGCCCCTGCAGCTGCACTGTGGGAGCAGACCTCTTATTTTAAATAGCCTCCTCCTCTTCCACCTCTTGAACGTGCTTGTCCTCTGGCCCTCCTGCCTCACAGCCTCTCCTTATCCCAGGTCTTTCTCCTCTCACCCTCACTCCAGGACATCACAGCACAGCTAGGGATCAGGTGCAGGGGACTCTACTGAGCCCCCCACCCCACCCCTCTTTCCCTGCTGCTCTGGCTGTTGCTCCAGAATTTTAAGGACCCCTCCCCAGTGTCTTCCTCTGTTCCTATGCCCAGATTGGGGTCCCCAGGCTGTGGCTCATTATCTTCCCTCACCCAGGTGCTGCACTTCTGGTCCTGCTGCTCTTCTCCTGTGGCTGTCCTAGCCTGAGCAAGATGGGGACAAAGGGAGATGCCACCCCCACACACACACACACTCCAGGGTCACTGGCTTCTTAATGGGGAGGAGGGAAGGGACAGAGGATCCCACCTGGCTGGAGGAATACTAAGAGCAAAAGAATTTAGCTTTGTGGAAAAGAAATTACGAGTGTTAAGGAGACAGGGAGAAATAGGGGTGCCAGCCACTTTGGCAGCCTGGTGCATTTTCCCAGGACTGTCCTTGCCTCTCTGCCTCACTTGTCTCCTACTGCTTTTTGTCCTCTGTCTCCAGCAATCTTCCCTGCCCACACACCTCCTGTACTTTCTCCAGAGTGGTCCCCTCTCCCCAGATGTAGCCCCAAACCCTTCAAATCCCCTTCTTCCTCACCTGTATTTCTGTCTGACCACACCCAGCCCCAGTCTTTCTGTCTCCACGGGCCCCTAGTCCCATGTTTGGCTCCTCCCAGCTGGATTTGGCTGGGGTTTCCTTAGAGGGTCTGACCTGGTTCCTTTGGAAGTGAAGCCAGTACCCAGCCAGAATTCACTAGCTTCTCTCCTGGGCTCCTCCCCAACCTGCTGGTTCAGGGAGGAGGTACCACCCAGTCCCAGCTCCCAGTGTTTGCATAGAGTTAATAGTTATCCCAGGGCCAATTTCCTCTCCCATCCCCAGCCCTGCCCTCTGAGGAAGTGGGAGACAGAGACTCATCTCCCAGGTTATTTCTGTAGTGCATTTTGTCCTGTCCACACCCCACCCAGGCAGAGAGCCCCTGCCTGGGGTGGCAGAGAGCCCTTGTGCTGAGGTGTCTCCAGCCTTCCTGAGTCTGTATGTGGCCCAGGAGAAAGGCACAATGACCCTTTTGAGATGGGGTTTCTGAGTTCTACTGCTGCCACAGGGCCAGAGCAAGGCCCTCGCAGTGTAGTGGGACGTGTCCGCAGGCCCAACCCCAGGAAAGACAGAACACACAGCACTGGAGGGTGGGGGCTGTGCACTGTGCTCCTCAGTGCCTGTGGAGTGGAGCCTGTGAGAAGAGTGTGAGGATTGTTCATTGGGAACTGTCTTGGGAGCAGCTGCCATCAGCAGTACTACAGGGTGTTGTCTTCGCTGGGGGGATGGAGTCTGACACAGTGCCCTGTCAGGAGCCAGGGGGAGGCAGTGGCTGCACCCAGGGCCTGGGGCAGAGAGAGGGCCTCTGAGCCTGGCAGTGTGTGGGAGTTTGGAGAAAGCTTTTCCTCCAGTTTCCCCATTGCCATTCAACCCAGTTCAACCCAAAGATGTTTCCTCTCAGTGGAATCTCAGGACTGTGGAGTCAGGACTACATTTTTCATGCATTCACTTAGTCTTCCTGTTTATATGTTCTTAATTCTGGGTTATCACCAGAGCTCCCCTATTCCAGGGCCACTTTTTCAGATCAAGACCAAGATACAGAGAGAGAGAGAGAGACCATAGCACAGAAGCTTCCTCCAGTGCCCAGGGTGCAAGGCTCCAACCTGGGTCACTCACATGGCAAAGCAGCGCACTCTCCAGATGAGCTATTTTCCCAGCCCTATTTAGTCTTTCTAAAGTGGAGTTGGAGTGCTGTTGCCTTAGCCCTCTGAGGCGTGCCCTACCAAGGTGCCCTTTGTCATGGGCAAGCCTGAGGTCCTCCTGCAGGCAGGCTTTGATGGGAGAGGTGAGGAAGGCACTCCATTTATTTTGATGGTCTGGCTCTTCCTGGGACTCCAGTGCTCCCTGGTACCTGGTGAGCTTTGCTCTCTAGGATTCTCCTTGCCCCATTGCTCTTCTCTGAGCTTCCTGCCTGGGAATCCTTGGCCTTGACTCCGTCCAACTGATGTTTGAAGTCAGGCAGCAACCCTGGAAAGGAAGGCAATGCCTCTGACACCCCCAGAGCTGGTGACCTTTGTGTGTGTCTCTGGGGCCATGGCCCCAACCTTCAGGGACAGCTTTGCTGAAGGGGGTGAGTCACCTCTGGGGCTCTGGCTGGGAAGGGAGAGTGCACCTCCAAGAAATCCCAGGCTGTTGGGACTCAAGTTTCCAGTTTCATCTTCACCCTATAACCCTGGCACGTCTTCCTTCCCTCCCCCATGAGGAGTTCCTTTCCCTGGGAGGAAGTGTCTGCTGGGGAAGCCAGGCAGGGGTTACTGGAGGTCATTGACCTGGGCCATCAGACCTCACTGTCACTTGCAGCATGTATGGGGCTCAGCCCTTCCTCCCCACACCCCCCACCCCCATGGGTGATTCTAACAAAGAAGTCATTTGCTGGTTGGTCAGCTGGGGGGGGGGGGACAAGCACTGCCTAGGGGTGGGAGAGGTCTGTTCCCTAAGCCTGATGGCTGTTGGGCACTGGGCGCTGGGTACTGGGCGGGGAGTGAGTCATCGCACCGCCCAGAGCAGATTGCACATTGAACTGGCCAGCAGAGCTGGGGAGCTGAGCACCCCTCCTCTGCCTGCAGTCTTGGACCCAAAGAGAGCCTCTGTGCTAGCTTGCAACCCCAGGGACCTCAGGCCACCTGTGCCTGTGACATCTGCCCCCACCTAAGGGGCCATCCTCAGGAACCAGGAGGAGGAGCCTCACCAGGTCCCCTCTGGGACACCCTCAACCAGGAGGCTAGCCACTCTTGTCCCAGCCAAGTGGGACAAAGCAGGACCTAGCCATGGGAGGCACAGCCTGACCCGAGAGCCACGCTGAGCACACCCTCCTGGGCTGAGGCTTGGTGCTGGGAGCAGAATTGCCAGGAGAGCACAGACCAAGCATGCCAGAGAGCCCTGCTGCCCAGAAGCCAGCAGCCACACTCTGTGTTTGACCCAGTCAGCTGCTGTGGTCTTGAGGGAGACTCAGACTCCAGGACCGGTGTCCTCTGGGGGTGGAATTGTGGGCACCATGGACTCACTATGGGAATCTGGTGTCCTCTGGAGCCTCCTCCTGAAGCAGGACAGCCAGCCTCTGCAGTGGCACCTGAGGCTGCTCATGGATGTTCCAGCCGGCGCAGAATTCTGCTGGCAGGACTCAGAGAACATCCCAGCCGTGAGTGTGCCACCCAGTCCTCTGTGCCTGATGGTCAGCTCTGTTTACCCTGTCATGTCCCACAGAGACCCGCCACCAGGGCCCCAGGCTTGGAGGTTGGTGGGAGAGTGAGGGTGGGAGGAGAGGGCACAAGTCTCTGGCAGGTGTCTGTGACAGGCATCTGGTGGAACCTGTGCTTTAGACATGAGCTGGAGGTGAAGTTAGCAGGTAGGCAGGTGGTCAGGACACTTACTACAGGCCTGGCTAGGAGATCCCTACCAGCTGGCCACACCTTGTCCTGCTGGTAAGCCTGACCTCCACCCCCACCTACAGCTTTGTTTTCAGGGCTTCCTTCCCGCTAGTGTGAAGACAGGCCACCTATGAATGCCTAGACCCGCAGAGAGCAGCCATTCACAAGTTAAGCTAGAAATAGGAGCACTTCCAGGCTCCACGCAACTGGGGGCCTAATGGGGATTGCCCCCCCCCCCCAGGCTGATCTCAGAGCTTTGTAAATATAAAGGCACCCAGGGAAGGCTGTGAGGTGAACGCATCATCCCTAAGAGGGTTGCTTGCCTGGGTGTCAGGGCACACCTGTCCTGCTCCACCCCTCCCCCCTGTGTCAGATGGGATAATAGAGACGGCCCACTAGTAGCCACATAGAATGATATGACAGGCTGATAAATCATTCTGAGAGCCTGACCACAACTCTAGGAAGTAACTTAGCTATAATGGGGTCTGGTGGTCCAGCGGGGCACTCAGCTCAACGACTGTATTCTGAGAGCTCAAGGACCCCTAGGGCTGGAGATCTCAGTGTCACCTACAGTGATGGGCCCACGGATGTCCTAGCTGAGGTCTTTCCTTGCTACAGATTATATTTTTCCCTTTTGTTGCTTTATCGTTGTAGTTATTACTGTTGTTGTTATTGATGTCATTGTTGTTGGATAGGAAAGAGAGAAATTGAGAGAGGAGGGGAAGACAGAGATGGGGAGAGAAAGAAAGACAACTGCAGATCTGCTTCACCACTTGTGAAGCGACACCCCTGCTGGTGGGGAGCCAGGGGCTCGAACTGGGATCCTTACGCCAGTCTTTGAGCTTCACACCTTGTGCGTTTAACCTGCTACGCTACCGCCCAAGCCCCAACTTGACGATTCCTCCCCCCCCATCAGGTTATCATAGGGCCTCAAGTGCCTGCACCACAATGACTCTATACTACTGGTGGCATTTTTTTTCCTTATAGAGACAGAGAGAAATCATGGGAGACAGACAGACAGACAGCCACTGAAGCTCTACCGACTGTTAATGAAGCTTTCTCCCTGCAGGTTGGGAGTGGGGCCTTAAACCTAGATCCTTGCACATAGTAATGTGTGTACTCTTCCTGGTCTCTTGTGATTTTTTTTTTTATCATAAAATCCATATATAGCCAAAGCTCATTCTGATGGGTACTTTGGACAGCATCCTATCCTGAATTCAGCTGGGGTACTGGGGAACCCCTTTGGGTTGCCACTTCATGGTTAAGGTGGCACTGACATGGGGTTCAATCCAACAAGGGGCCCTGCTCAGGGTGTGGTGCTTCTCCTCACTGATGATGGGAGCTGGACAGTCTTTGGGTGCCAGGTTATCTCCAGTGCGTCATTGCATTCTCTGCCCCCTTTACCCACCCAGCCTGTGCTCCTAAGGTCTGTGGCATTCTCAGAGCTTCCCCCTACCTTTTGCATGTGCAAACAGGTGCTCCTCAAGTCTACAGAACCGGGGAGCCTCCCACTGATCTGGCATCTTATCTGCAGGTGCTAAGTCCCACTTACAAGCAGAGAAATGAAGACTTCAGAAAGCTCTTTAAGCAACTTCCAGATACGGAGCGCCTCATTGTTGGTAAGCTGGGAGGACACTGGGAGGGCACAGGAAGGACTGGGAGCCCCCCACTGCCATAATAGCCTCGCGGGCGGGAGAGAGACGGCCGGGGACTCATGGCTGAGCTGGGAAGCAGTATCTCTTTATTGACGAGTGGGGATGCGGTTCAACAATCTAATGTCTTCTAATCACAACACAATTCTCTCCTGCATCTCTCCTGAGGCGGAATAGTCAGGAACAAGGAAGTACTTAGGATAGGGGGCGGGGAGAAGGGAAGAGCGCAAACCAGTGAGGATTAAACCAATGTCCCGGAGGCAGGGGAGTGCTTAGTTAACAGTGGTTATGTAAATAGAATACATCGTAAGTAATACAAGTGAACCTAATGTGATGATCAAAACAGAAGGTTTTAGAAGCATACCAACACCCCACCCTAAGGACTCAATGCTATTCCTATCTGCAGGTGGCCCCTCTGTACAGGGTTGCAGGGGGACTAGGGAGGGGCCTTCATTTTTCTGCTTCCTTACTCCCTCTGCTGTCTCCTCCATACTCCATACAGGCAGTGGCCTATTTCACTTCCTTCTCCCTCCTGGTCTGGAGATACAGACTTAGCCCCTAGTTAAGTGTCCCAACACAGTAGCAGTCAGTGGCAGGTGCCCTGCTTCCCTTGGGGCCCATGCTTCTGAGCAAGCACCTGCCTGTGTGGTAGCATTTGTGAAAATACTTCCTGTCCCTGAATGCCTCTTCCATCCTCCCACAGATTACTCATGTGCACTCCAAAGAGACATTCTCCTTCAGGGCCGCCTCTACCTCTCTGAGAACTGGATTTGCTTCTACAGCAACATCTTCCGCTGGGAGACGCTGGTAAAGACCCCGGCTGCCCCTGGCTGTGAGCGTTTCCCCTTTTCTACCTTTGACTGATGCCGTGCTCTCCTGGAGCCTTTGCATCATTAAGATGGCATCTCCTACCACATCTTGTCTCCGTCTGGGCATGAATGAGTGAGAATATGTAGGTAGGAGTCAGTGCAGAAGGCAGCAGAGTAAAGAGGTCTTGGCCTTGGGCTTTCACACTTTTTCTGAGTTCTGTAAACCAGTTAGCTGTTCAGCCTTAGGCTAGTCTGTTTTTTGTGGTTTTTTTTTTTTTCTTTTTGGCCTCCTTCCTCATCTTCTAAGACACTGTGGGAAAGACTATGACTAGATGACTTATATGGTCCTGTCCAGTGCCATCACTGTCCTGAGTTTCTGCAGCTGGCCAGCAGTGATGGGGTCTCTGCATTTGTCTGACTGCGGAATTGAGGATGATGGTTCTCTGTACAGAGACACAAGTTTCCCTAGAAGAGACTTCCTGAGTGACCTCTGGAATACAGGGTAAACAGGATCTCTGAGGAGGCTCTTCAGAGTTGGAAATGCATAGACTATGCTCTATGTCCCTCTGCCTAGATTGGTGCCCTGTGAACACTGTCCTGGCACTAGTAATGTCTTCTCTTGCTTGTTGCCCCTTCTCTACTTCCTGGGGACACCAGCTGACCGTCCGCTTGAAAGACATCTGCTCCATGACAAAAGAGAAGACAGCTCGCCTCATCCCCAATGCCATTCAAGTTTGCACTGACTCAGAAAAGGTGAGTGACCTGTCCTTGAACTTCCCAAGTAGGGTTGCATGTGTGTTTGCAGTCTTGAAAGGACTGCATTGACAAATACTGCATTTACAAATACGAAATTACAAAGCCCTATATAAATACAGGTTATTATTACTCATGGAAACAGCTCTATGTCAGGGTGAGTGGTCTGATAGGAAATGCATTGTCAGTGGAGGATTTCACAGGTAAAACTGAAGGCAGAGTATATGTACTATGATTTTTTTTTTTTTTTTTTTTGCTTCAGGGTTATTGCTGGGGCTTGGTGCCTGCACCATGAATCCACTGCTCCTGGAGGCCATTTTTTTCCCATTTTGTTGCTCTTATTATTACTCTAGTTGTTGTCATTAGTATTATTTTTGTCATTGCTATTGTTTTGTTGGATAGGACAGAGGAAATTCCAGAGAGGAGGGGAAGGCAGAGGGGGAGAGAGAAAGACAGACACCTGCAGACCTGCTTCACCACCAGTGAAGCGACCCCTCTGCAGGTAGGGAGCCAGAGGCTCGAACCAGGATCCTTAGACTGATGCTTGTGCTTTGCATCATGTGTGCTTAACCCGCTGCACTACCACTCGATCCCCCCATGATTTTTTTTAACCATTGATTTAATAATGATTGACAAGACTGTGGAGTAGGAGGGGTACAATTCCATACAATTCCTACTACCAGAGTTCTGTATCCCCTCCCCTCCATTGGAAGGTTCCCTATTCTTTATCCCTCTGGGAGTATGAACCCAGGATCATTATGGGATGCAGAAGGTGGAAAGTCTGGCTTCTGTAATTGCTTCTCCTCTGAACATGGGCATTGGCAGGTTGATCCATACTCCCAGCCTATTTCTATTTTCCCTAATGGAAAAGGGCTCTAGAGAGGTGGGGTCCAGAACACATTCATTGGTGAGGTCATCTGCCCAGGGAAGTTAGGTTGATGTCATGGTAGCAAGTGCAGCTTAGTGACTGAAAAGCATTAAGATATATAACAGAAGTGGGGCAGGTGGTAGCATAGTGGGTTAAGTGCACATGGCATGAAGTGCAAGGACTAGACCAGTGTAAGAATCACAGTTCGAGCCCCCAGCTCCCCACCTGCAGGGGGGCCGCTTTATAGGTGGTGAAGCAGATCCGCAGGTGTGTATCTTTGGCTCCCTGTCTCTGTCTCCCTTTCTCTCTGTCCTATACAACAACAACTATAACAACAATAACAACAACAACAAGGACAACAAAATGGAAAAAAAAATTTCAATAAAATTTCCCCTTGATGTGAAGCTGGAGTCTCTTCTGCTCTGCTTGCAGACATTTAGAGCAGTACCTTGCATATAATGGTCATATATGTGCTGCATTAATGAATGAAAAGGCCAGTCGGTTCCTGGGCTTGTCCCCCCTAACCATGGACTGATTCATAGCACATCACTCACCCAGCAGGTGCAGGGAGGGCTTGTGGACATGCAAACTTCGAGCCAAAGAGGAAGGGAGCCAATTAAAGAAATTAGTGACAGTGGGAAATTGGAGGCCCCAGGTTCTGAGGCCTCCATGATTACCAGAGTTCTGTCTCAATTCACTTTGAGTCAGCAGTTTTGGAGGAGGACATGTGTAGCTTTTTTAAAGGAAGAGGCAGCATGTCTCCACTGTACTGGAATTATTTTGGTGGGTGTGAGAAGTGGGGCTTCACACGTGTACAATGCTCCTCAGCCAACTTCCTCATTCCTTTTGTTTCAAATAAAAGGTGGGGAGAAGAGAGATACTACTACATACCTCCCTTATCTGTGGCTTCTCCTCTGGTTCCATCCGTGGTGCTCCCATGTGGTGCTGGGGCTTGAACCTAGGTCCTTGCACGTGGTGAAGTATGTGTTCTACCCAGTGTACTCTCTCAGCACCTGTACGAAAATTTTCTCTTCCCATCAGCACTTTTTCACATCCTTCGGGGCACGAGATCGGACATACATGATGATGTTCCGGCTTTGGCAGAACGCTCTTCTGGAGAAGGTGAGCACTGCCACAGGGGGCACAGCTTCCCAGGATATTTTGGCCTCTTGGGTGGGCGTAGGCCCTGGGAGGGCTTTTTCTCACCATGCCTTTGGCCAGCTGCAAAGAACTTGTGCTCCGTCCTGTTTCTGGAACTCCAGACAACTGTGAATCGAATGGGCCTAGAAGGGTGGGCCTTGCTGGCCCCAGCCTCAGAGACCTCGTTGGTCCCCTTGCTGTCTGCAGTGAGGCACCTGTAACACCAGGATCCTCCATGCCACTGCTTTAAAAGTTAGTCAGATTGACTTCACTGGGCCTCCACCTCTGCATGAGTCCACCACTCCAAGCATCCTCGTTTTTTAGATAGAGGGCGAGAGACAGAGAGGAATAGATAGATGGGGGAGAGACACTATATAACTTTTCGTGAAGCCAGTGCTCCCATGAGTGGCCAGAGACTCAAACTTGGGTCCCTGGTAAAAGTGTGCCCTCTTCTGGGTGATTTTGCTTTAATCAGTGTGGTAAGACATACAGAAAGGACAGTGACACTCATGAAGGCAGAGGTGTCCATACTTCTGTATCTCTGCAAGAAGACAGTATCTCAATACACAGGAACAGTCCAGGAAGCACTATAGTCAGCCAGGGGCCAGGAGAGCTGGAAGGATTTATAGGCTAGAGCCTTTAGCTAGCCACCAATTGACTCCTCCAGAGCTTGAGGGATGCTGGGAGGGGACACAAAGGTGTGGTGGTCAAAGCACCTAGAGAACCCCACTCTGATGGCCTGCATGAAGAGGCCCAGTCTCAAGTTAAGATAGTTGTGAGCAGCAGGCCCCACTCAGTGCCCCTGAGCAGCCCTTTACCCCCACAGCCCCTGTGCCCCAAGGAGCTCTGGCACTTCGTCCACCAGTGCTATGGGAACGAGTTGGGCCTGACCAGTGATGATGAGGACTACGTGCCTCCAGATGATGACTTCAACACGATGGGGTAAGCCAAGCAGGGTGGGCCTCCAGTGACATCTGAGTGAGGCCCCGGAGGGAGGGAGCAAGGGCAGGATGGGGAGCCATGGGATGTCTACGAGAAGACCCTTCTGGGCAGAGGGAAGCTGGTAGCACCTATAAAGGCAGGACAGGTGTCAGGAGGGGAGCTCAGGACTCTGACACTTTTTGGCCAATGTGATGATGGGCTTTTACTCAGAGTGGGATGAGAGCTGGAATACTTTGAATAAGCACCTGATAGGATCTGACTTGACCTTCTAATAGGCTCCCTCTGGCTCCTGAGTTGAAAATAGACCTAAGGAGAGGAAGGACAGGTTGACTGAGAGGCTGTTGAGTAATGTCTAAGATTTTCTTGGATTTGTTGCCTGGAAGGTTAGAGTCATCTCACACCAAGGCAGACAGTGCTACAGGCAGAACAAACTCAAGGGAGATCAGAAGCCTGGTTTTAGGCAAAACAAGTCTAAGATGACTATTAGCAAGAGGTGTGTCATGTTAGCATCTGTGTGAGAGTGAGGTTCATCAGAAAGACTGGGCTTTGGGCTATGAACTCGGAAGATATTAGTGAGTATGACCAAAATCACCTTACTGACTGTGTGGATACTAGACGTTCAAGGGCAGGGTCTCAGAGCTCTTGCTAGGAGGAAAGAGCAGAAAAAGAAATTATGAGCATATACCCACTGGTGGAGAGGAAGAGAGGGGAGCTAAGGGACCCAGAAGGAAGTGTTCAGGGTCAGTGACCATCATCCCACAACATGCCATTGACAGTGAAGGAAGAGCCAGAAATCCACAGAGTGTGTCTGAGATTGGAAAGGTAGGTGGAGGAGGTTCTGACACTTCTTCACCTCTGTGACTGTCTGTCCAATGATCTCTAAGATGCAGGTGATGACTTGCTCATAGGTGTCCCCAGGAGGTGACATAAAGTATAGGTCAGGTGTCCAAGCCAGCAATGATGCTTTCTCCTTAGAAAGGACTACAGTGGCATCACAAAAGTGTCCTGCAAAGGATGCTCACCCTAATTTCCTTCAAGAAAGTATCCACTTGGGCATACAGTGCAGAGGAGGCAGGCAACTACCCATATCCCGAATATGGGCAGTCACTAGAGGGCCTTATGTCCAGAGACCTGTCCTCATGTCACTCTGAATAGTATACACTCAAGTCATTTGATTCAGATGGTGAGGCGGAAATGGGAAAGCAGAGCAATGGAGATGTAACAGTTGAGGCCAACACTGGTCATACTTAGATGGGGCAGCCAGAGAGGGTGCCCAGGTAGGTAAAGTGTGAGCCAGAAGTTTTGCATGGGGGAGATGGGGCTACTTCAGGATAGCAATGGGGTTGCATGGGTAGGAGAAGATTGTATACAGAGCAAAGAGATAAGTAGGTCCTTAGCTGGGTGGGTGGATAGGCCTAAGATGTGTGGGATAGCCAGAAGTATTGACTATGGTCAATGTGGATTTGTGGTGCCTTTTCAGCTACTGTGAGGAGATCCCTGTAGAAGAGAATGAAGTGAATGACAGCTCATCCAAAAGCAGCATTGAGACTAAGCCAGATGCCAGCCCCCAGTTGCCCAAGAAGTCCATCACCAACAGCACACTGACTTCCACAGGCAGCAGTGAAGCCCCGGTCTTGGTATGGACGGGAAGCCCTCTGTGTCCACCCCTACTGTTGCTGCTTAGCTCCATGGGCCCCCATCTTGGGGAGTGAGGTGGGCCGTACTGTGGTGGGTCTCCTCCAGGATATACTGTTGTGGATGGGCTCTCTGCTTCATAGTGGGGCTGGATCAACCTCCAGAGGTGAAGTCTCTAACTGCAGTATAAGTGCCTGGCTTCCTTTCTTTTTTTTTTTTTTCCTAATCTTGGCACTAAGGAATGAACCTAGGGTTGAAAAATAACACGGAGTGATGGATCCAGCCCAGTTTTTTCCTTATGTCTGAGCGAGAGGAAAGGCAGACACCATAGCACTACTCTACCATCCATGGAGTTCCCCTGATCTTATCCATGGTGCTCCCATGTGGTTCTGGGGCAAATATCCAGGGCCTCCACCATGCCAGCCTTATTGTCTGCTTGTTGAAGTTGCCTTTAAAATATAGTAAGTAAATAAATAAATAAATACTGTAGGCTTGCGGTGGTCATTCGTAGGTAGAGCACATGTTTCATAAGTATGATGTCCTTAATGTGATTTCTAGCACTAAAAAAGGAAAGAATGACTTGTATCTATTCCTGGGATCCAGAGAAGTGGCTCAGCAGTAGAACATATGCTTTGCATGCATGAGCTCCTGGGTTTGATAACCAGCACCCTGTATGATGGAGCAGCATTCTGGCCTGTTATACAAAACTTCAACTGGAGCCAATGCTAGTCATTTATTTATTGTCATTGCTGAGGTTTCTACAGTCTAGGACAACTGTTTCAGATAGACAGACACACCACAGCACTGAAGCTTTCCCCATTGCCGTGGGCCAGGCTTGAACCTGGACTGTTCACATGGCAAAGCAGGTACCCTCCCAGATGAGCTATTTCTCTGTCCGAAATTGAAAGTGTTTCTCAAAGATTGATGTCTGTCCCCAACTAGCACTAATGGGAGTGAATCAAAATATGCTCATGCAGTCTTTAGAGCTTCTCAGGCAGGCTGCTTCCGAGAGGCAAGAGGACAGGGCTCTTCCTCACAGAGGCGAAGTCCCAGGAAAGACAGGTGCAGAGCAGAGAAGGCAGTACCTTATGCACATCCTTTCACCTTCCACAACAGAGCTGGGGAAGCCCAGAGCAGGACACCTGCCCAGCTCCCTGCCTACAGCCCCTGGTGGCCCCTCTTGTCCCCACAGTTTGACGGGCTGCCGCTAGAGGAGGAGGTGGCACTGGAGGGCGCCCTGGAGAAGGAGCTGGCCATGGACAGCATCATCGGGGAGAAGATGGAGATGATTGCACCTGTCAACTCTCCTTCCCTAGACTTCAATGATAATGAGGACATCCCCACCGAGCTCAGTGACTCCTCTGACACCCATGATGAAGGTGGGTGCTGAGAAATAGGACGGGGCCCTTCCACTCCCTCCTCCAAAGCTCAGGGCCTGTTACTGTTGGGAGGTGGGAATCAGACTCCAGGCTCCTGCTTGAAGAGTGGGTGGCAAATGGAGCCTTTTCTTCTAAAAGCAGTATTTGTTACTCACAAGCACTTCTATTTCCAGCTACGCCCTGCAGGATCCTCCTCATTTTGTAATGGCTTTCTTTTAAAAAATCATTTATTTATTTATTATGAGGGAAAGAGAGAGAGAGAGAGACCAAGACCAGAGCACTGATCATCTCTGGCATAAAGTGGTACTGGGGATTGGACCTGCAGCTTCTGGGGCCTCAGGCCTGTGTGCCGGTGCTCTAACGAGCTGAGCTAGCTCTCCAGTCCCATGTTAACTTTCTCTGCTCACAGATAGTGCTTTGTTCTGCCATCCAGTCTGCCACTGAATGTGTCCCTTACTAGCAAGGGTTTACCTGCTTGAGTCTGGCACAGACCACAATTGAGGAAGCTTTGATGCTGTACTGTCTTTCCCTCTCTCCATCTGTCTCTGTCTCTGTCAGTCTGAAAAAAATAAAAACAGAATAGTGAAGCGCTGGCAGTGACAAAAAAAAAAGTGTTCCCTGTTGATAGTCTTTTCTCACAGAGATACAAGGCCAGGCAGTGTTTATCTGCCACAGGGAAAGTACCCATCCGCTGCTCCAGTGCTGGTGGAAACTTGCTTCATGGACTCCAGCCTGGGGTGAGACCAGGCAAGAACCCAAGGTGTTGCTGTTTAGTCTCTGAGACTGCCCCCCTCCTCCAGCATTGGTTTTTGATAGAAACAGAAATTCAGAGGGAAATTAAGACTACCCCATCTCCAACAATTAAAGAATTTTATACAGGGTGAGATACAGAGGGAGAGAGACAGGGAAAGAGAGACACCAAAGCACTGCCCCACCGCTCATGAAGCTTCCCCTCAACATGGTAGTCACATATGAGCTAAGGGAACCACACCCAGGTTCTTGTGCATAGGCAAGTGCAAGGTGAGCCATCCCTTCACACTCCCATCACCAGCACTTCTAAGCAGAGGGCTTCTTGCCCCACTCCTACACCGGGCCTCACTCCTAGACCTTGCTCAGGTGTGTACTCCTTCTGACACCCAGGGTAGAAACCAGATCCTCCATGCTCATGACAGTAGACCCTGATAGCACAGCATTGATGTGGCGGTTAAGACTAGTGTGCCTGCATCAGGAAGGTCTCTACCATCATCTGCCCACTCGCACTGGCTTCCCTGCATCCTCTAGGCTGCATGGTCGTGCACTGGCTGGGCACTGCAGAAGAACAGGCCATCCTTTTCCTGTGCTCACACGGTCCCTGTTCTGCACTGGTACAGACGCTGCCCCGATGGGATATTCCTGAGTTCCTCTCATGACCTCAGCACTGCCATCTGTCTGAGGTCACATAGCAGTGCCTGCAGGTGCCCAGGGCTAGGGACAGCTTCAGGAACCCACCAGAAGTCTCCTGTAGCTGATAGAGAATTCAAGGTCATGGGCATTGTGAGGACACAAGCTCCCTTCCTGGAGGGATGACAGACTTTGTGTAGCCCTGCAGAACAGACCAGCCTCATAAGCTTGTTTGTAAACATTACTCCCAAGCTAACTGCATGCCCCTGATCACACCTGTAGCGCTGGTGCAGTGCCATTTGTCATCAGTTGTGGTTAGCTTGGAGACACTTGATAACTCATCCACTGGCTTTAGGAAGACTCAGGCTTTCCTAATTTACTGGTTTTTTTTTGGGGGGGGGGTCCCCGAGGTTTTTTAATTTTTATTATCTTTATTTATTTATTGGATAGAGACAGCCAGAAATTGAGATGAGGAGGAGAGATAGATAGACAGACAGACAGACAGACAGACACCTGCAAACTTGCTTCACCACTTGCAAAGCTTTCCCCCTGCAGGTGGGGACCAGGGCTTGAACCGGGTCCTTGCGCACTATATTATGTTTGCTCAACCAGGTGTGCCACCACCTGGCCCCAGGTATTTGTTTTCTAACATAAAGTTATGTATTCTTTCTTTCCCTCATTTATCATTGCTTTACAGCGGTATAACTTTTCAGGGGTATTGCTGTGTACCCCCGTGCATATACTGTTCTCCATACCCAACTCCCGAGTTTCGTATCATCTTACTCTCAAAAGATCCCTCTGTAGAGGGCACAGAACTTGTGTGGCGGGTCAACTGAGTTGTATACACACCTATACACAGATGTGGAGCTCTCCTTATGACGTCTTAGACCATTGTTAAATCAGTAATAATAGTAATCAATATTTTTTTTAATGTAAAAGCTTCTCTCTACCGCAAGCCCCCAACCCCATTTCTACTGATAACCAAGCACTGCAGTTGTTATCTTTGTTTGCTTTAGTTACTTACATTCTACTTGTGAATGAAACCATCCAGTAATTGTCCTTCACATTCTGTCTTACTTCACCTGCAGAATCACCTCAGGCTCTATTCATCTTAACTCCAAAGGCATGACTGCACCCCTGTTAATGAGAAAATATTGAGTATATACACTATAGTTTTTTGTCCAGTCATTTGTCAGTGGCCATGCAGGTTGAGTCCCCATTTGGGCTGTTGTAATCGTACTGCATTGATATGAATGTGGGGGTCCTGATGTTCTTTGCAGTTAGTGTTTTCCTGTCCTTCAGCTACATGCCTCGACTTGGTATTGCTGGGTCATATATTAGTTTACAGTTAAGTCTAAGATCACTTTTATCAGGAAGACTTAAGTGTCTGAAAGCATAAATAAAGCAATTCCCAAACTCTGTAGGGAAGGAATGAGCTGAGTCTTAACTAGAAAATGGTGCACACCGGCCCAGGGTGACACAAATGCAGAGTGGCAGTGGGGTCCACAGGCCCAGCTCCCCTCCTGGCCTCCCTTCACTGCAGGCCATGTCTTCTACATCAGTCACAGCGGCAGAGGTGTTGCAGGTGTCCACAGAGGCTCCTGCCCACACCTTCACTGCCTGCTCCCTCCTCTCCTGCACAGGGGAAGTCCAGGCCTTCTATGAGGACCTGAGTGGCCGGCAGTATGTGAACGAAGTCTTCAACTTCAGTGTGGACAAGCTCTATGACCTTCTGTTCACTGACTCACCCTTCCAGCGTGACTTCATGGAGCAGCGACGCTTCTCTGGTTCGTTTTAAGTGGAACTGGTGTCTCCAGTCCCTTCCCTCTATCTATATTTCTGTGTTCCCTTCCCAAGCACCCCTTCTCTGGGCCACCTGGTGGCCTGAGGCACCCTCTTTCTGGCCTTTCACAGGGAAAGGTATCTTGGGAGCCTGCTGACTGCTTTCCACCCTCTGTGCACCAGGCCTCACGGCCTCAACGTCTTACAAAGAGCCACTTATTGGCTGGCTGACTCTCTCTCTCTCTCTCTCTTTCTCTCCCCCCCCCCCCTCCTGTGCTCCAAGCAGGTGACATGCTCATTTAATCCTTACATCTGTCCTGTGTGGTGTACTGTCCTGCCTCTGGCTGAGAAAGCTGGAGATCACACTGACTTCCTTGTCCTAGTCCTGATGCTAAAAAAGGGCAGAGCCTGGATTTAAACCCAGGGCTCAGATTTTTAGTCCTGAGCTCTGCTCCTGCTCCCGTTCCCTCTTCCTGCCCTGCCACCCAGCAGAGACTGTGGCTTTGGCTTTGCACATGCTGTGCAAGATCATCTGGGCGCCAGAACACCCCTCGAGAGGGCATGTGGAGGGCACACTCTGGGGGAGAGGGCTTGTCCCCCAGGATCCCAGGCTCAATCACAGTGGTTCCAGTGTTGCTGGCACCCCCCTCCCCCTGTAGGTGGCCTCCAGACCTCCTGCCCCAGCATGGGAACAATGGGCACTGCGGAGGCCAGTACAGAATTCGGACGATGCCACAATGAGCCTTTCTGCTTATCCTCCCCCCTCCTCCCCTCCTGCTTCCTCCTCAGGCCCTCTGCTACCATTGGCTTCCTTTGGGGGCCACAGAAGTTCACTTGGAGGGTTCAGATGCTTCAGAAGGGCAGCCTTTTCTCTGCTCTCACAGCGGTTTCCCTCTCACCTTAGATATCATCTTCCACCCTTGGAAGAAGGAGGAGAATGGGAACCAGAGCCGAGTAATTCTTTACACCATCACCCTCACCAACCCCCTGGCTCCCAAAACTGCCACAGTCAGGGAGACACAGGTGAGCGCAGGGGAGAGGCAGGGATGGAGGGAAAGAAGAGGTCAGGGGTGCAGGATGTGGGTTCAGGGGGGCCAGACATGGTGCTGTTTCCCACCATGCTGGGTGGGACAGACGGGGAGGGGTGTGTGCTCCCACCACTCTCCTCCCGCAGACCATGTACAAGGCCAGCCAGGAGAGCGAGTGTTACGTGATTGACGCCGAGGTCCTTACCCACGACGTGCCATACCACGACTACTTCTACACCATCAACCGCTACACGCTTACCCGGGTGGCTCGCAACAAGAGTCGGCTCAGGTGCAGGTCGAGGGACCCAGGAACCTTGGGGAGTGCTCTGGTGCCTGAGGGGCTCCTTATGCCAGAGAATATTCACCCCTGCGGGGAAGTAGCTTCCTTCACTTCTCCCTTCTTTCCAAAACCTCCCAGAGCCCACCTTGCCTCCCTGTCCTGCCATGCCCTCTGCCCACTTTCTGCAGTGCCACTTCTATTGCTCTTGCTGTGTGCTGGTGGTTTGGTCTGCACAGTGCTGGAGAGGTGACTGGACTCTTCAGCAGAGCCCCAGCAGGTAGATAGGGCCATGTCTCACTCCTGAGACCTGAAGCCCAGCTTTCTTTCCTTCTTAACTCCTTCCTTCCTTCCTTCCTTCCTTCCTTCCTTCCTTCCTCTCTTTTCTTCTTTCTTCCTCTTCCCTACTTTCTTCCTTCCTCCCTCCCTCCCTCCCTTCCTTCCTTCCTTCCTTCCTTCCTTCCTTCTGTCTTTGCTAAGTTTTGACAATTTCAGGTTGACTTTTCAGATAGAGAAAAATAGAGGGGGAGGAAGGAAAGAAACCATAGCATCAAAGCTTTCATCAATGTGATGGGGGTTGGGTGCAAGGCAAAGCAGGTACCCTCTGCAGGTGAGCTGTTTTGTGAGCCCAAAGATACAGGGTTTTGTTTTTTTTTTAAGTTTTTGTATCAGTGATACAGAATCAGAGTATCACTCTGCCACATTAGATGCTTGGTTTTGAACTCAAGGTCTGATGCCTATAAATCCAAAGCTCTAGCTGCTATGCTATTTCCTGGCCCTCCAGACCCTGACATCATAAGAAACTGGTAGCCTAAAGCAAGACCCACACTCATTTGGAAAGTATCAGGCTATGTGTCTCTATCTTAGGTCTAGTTCTTTTTTTTTTTTAAGTGGGATGAACTTCTTTATTTTTAAATATTCATTTATCTGTTTATTAATGAGTGAATTAGACAGGGAAAGCCAGAGCATCACTCCTACATATGCTTTGCTAGGAATGGAATTCGGGACTTCGAACAGGCAAGTCCTGTACTGTACCTACTGTGATACTTCCCACAGTGCTTAGAGCTATCATCAGTTGTTTGGTTGTATGAAGCTGGGCTCTCTCATGTCATTTTAAAACAACTCTTTTTTAAAGAAATCTTACTTGTTTATTTATTGGACAGAGACAGAGAGAAGCTGGAAGGGAGGAAGTAGAGAGGGAGAGAGACACCTGCAGCCCTGCTTCACCACTCGCGAAGCTTCCCCTCAGCAGGTGGGGGGGGCAGGAGCCTGAACCTGAGTCCTTGCACACTGTGACCTGTCTGCTCTACTACAATTCTTTATTGTTGTTGCTTTTTCTGTGCTCCCTTTCCTCTTCCTCCCTTCTTTCACTTCCCTTCCCTCTTCTTCACTCTCCATCCTGGTCACCTCACCTTTCCCTGAGGGTGTCTCGGCCTCCCAACCCCAGCTTCTTCTGACTGGTTTTCTTTTCTGTTCTGGTCACACAGCAGTGACTAGTCAGCTTTGGACTGATTGTACAGCCCAGCTGCCCCACTGCCATCAGCAGTTGTTGGGGTGGGGGTGTGGTGGCTCCCATATAGGTGCAGCTGGAATATGGGGAGCATAAACTAGAAGAATCTTTGAATGAATTCAGTGTACTTCTCAGGATAAGCCAGAGGTGTGACTAGGTGGGAGAGCTCATGATTTACACATAGGGGGCTCTGGGTTCAGTCCTCAGCACAAAAATAAATAAACAAACCTGGACTCTCTGGACAGACAGAAAGGAGCAGAGGAGAGGCATGGATGGACAGGGGGTCAGATGCACTGAAGGAGACAGAGAAGAAACACTCGAATACAGAGACTCTGGAGTGAGCAGGAGCTGGTGAGGTCTCAGGAGATACAAAATCCAGGGCAAAATGATGCCCTTGGGAGTGGAAGTAAGAGCTGATACAGGAAGGTCTCTGGAGAAGGAAGAAAGATTCCCCAGGGCTGGCCAGCAGGTTGTCCAGTGCCCTCTGAAGCTGTCCCCAGTAGAGACTTTCACTCTTAGCTTTTGATATGTTTCACTGTTTTGTTTTGTTTTCTTGTTTGCCACCAGGGTTATCTCTGCTGCTCAGTGCCTGCTTGATGAATCCACTGCTCCCAACAGCTATGTATTGCCCTTTCTTTCCTCCTTCCTTCCTTCCTTCCTTCCTTCCTTCCTTCCTTCCTTCTTTTTTTCTTTCTTTCTTTTAGATTCTATTTATTTATTAGACAGATAGGAGGAGGAGGAGGAGGAGGAGGAGGAGGAGAGAGAAAGAACCAGATGTCACTATGGTACATGTGCTGCCAGGGATTGAACTCAGGACCTCATGCTTGAGAGTCCTATGCTTTATCCACTGAGCCACCTCCTGGACCACTTCTATTTTTTTATTTGATAGGACAGTGAGAAGTGGGGGGGGGGGGGGAGAGAGGGAGAGAAAAAGATACTTACAGCACTGCTTCACTGCTTGTGAAGCTTCCCCCAGCAGGTGGGGACTAGGGGCTTGAACTCTGGTCCTTGAGAATGATAATATGCATTTAACCAGATATGCCAACACTGCCCAGGCTTTAGTAATTTTTTTTAATTATGACCAATAAGACCATTGGATAAGAGAGGTACAATTCCATACCATTCCACCACCAGAGTTCTCCATCCCACCCCCTCCATTGGAAGCTTTCCTATTCTTTATCCCTCTGGGAGTATGGACCCAGGATCATTATGGGGTGCAGAAGGTGGAAGGTCTGGCTTCTGTAAGATACTATAGAAATGATCCCTAAAAGTATAGTCTTAGGTCTAACTTCTGTAATTGCTTCTCCACTGGACATGGACATTGGCAGGTTGATCCATATTCTCAGTCAGGCCTTAGTATTCTAAAACTTAATTTTCTTATCTGTACATTGGGGTTAATTCACCAGCTCCAGTAACCTCCAGTGTAACTGGCAGATCAGATGACAGAATGAGTATCCACGAACTTATTTTTTAAGTACCTTGCTTAGCTCTGGCAGTGGTGGTGCCAGTGAACAGACCTGAGAACCCTGGAGCTCAACATGATCAGTGTACTACTGCTGCATGTTTGCCCACCCTGAAGGAACTTTTTTTTTTTTCCTGGAGCTTAGACCTTATGGACGCGCCATTTCACTTGTCCTTGGCTGACTTTTTCATTCAGAACGAGACCTCCAGAGAAGGAGAAATGCCACAACATTGGAGCCCACCTACCCCCAGCACGGTGGCATTCCCATATGGTACCTGGACTTAAACTTGTGCCAGGCACATGGCAAGATATGCACTCTGCCTGATGAGCTATCACTCAGCCCTGGGATTTCTAGCTTCACAGTGCAGCTGGAGTGTGACACTATCCTGGTCAGAGCCCTGACTTTTCCTTTGTCCCACAGAGGAGGAGGGTCTGCCCAGGAGAGAGCTGACCTCCTCTCACTTGCTCCGCAGGGTTTCCACAGAGCTGCGCTATCGAAAGCAGCCTTGGGGGCTGGTGAAGAGTTTCATCGAAAAGAACTTCTGGAGTGGGCTGGAGGACTACTTCCGCCACCTGGGTGAGCACCACTGTGAGGGCCACTGAAGAGGATGACTCAGGTCACAGTCACCTGTCATTCACAGCAGTGGGGCACAGGGATGGAGGTGAAGCAGAGACAGGGAGGGGGCTCTATGGGACCCCCTGGCTGTCCCCAGCTTAGTTATATGGTTGGCATGTATGTAGGCCTTTTCAGAGACCATGGCTGTAACTTTTTAAAATTATTATTATAATAGTATGTTACAAGATTATAAGGTCACTATGTACAGTTTCACACCACACCCACCACCAAGGTTCTGTGTCCCCACCCTCCCACCTCCAAAGATCACCACCATAATTCTCACAAAGTCTTGGAAATGGTTTACTTGCTTCTGGGTTTTGTTTGTTTTTGGAAAGTTCATATAAATCATATCTCTGGATAACATATATGAGTGAAACCATCTGGTAGTTGTTTTTCATCTCTTTACTTACTTTGCTAACCATGATCACTTTCTGTTCCATCCATTTGGGCCCAGAGGATACAATATCATCTTTTTTGATTGCAGAGTAGTATTCCATGGAATATTTATCCCATAATTTCTTTATCTGTTGTCATCTGTTGATGGGCATTTAGGCTGTTTCCAGTCTTTGGCTGATGTGAATAGTGCATCTATGAACATATGTCCTTTCTTTTTTATTTTTTTTTAATTGGGGAATTAATGTTTTACATTCAACAGTAAGTACAATAGTTTGTACATGCATAACATTCCCCAGTTTCCCATATAACAATACAACCCCCACTAGGTCCTCTGAATCCTTCTTGGACCTGTATTCTCCCCACCCACCCACCCCAGAGTCTTTTACTTTGGTGCGATACACCAATTCCATTTCAAGTCCTTTCTAATTAGTATTTGAGTGTCCATTGGATAAATCATGGCTGTAACTTTAACAAGGTTGTTAGGGCTCTGTGACCACCCCTTTTACCCTGGAGAACCTTAGACTTAGTTACTCAGGCACTTACCTGTCACGAGGGGTAGGTAACTTGGGGATGTAGCCATTAGGAAGTCTGATGCAACCCAAAATGTAGCATGAAAGAGCAGACATTGAGAGCCTCTATCTTTGCACACTGTTGAAGGACCCAGTAAGGGCTTTGGGCTGGGCTGGCTCCCTACTCACTGCTATAGTTGGCAGCGTCCCTGAAGGGCCCCATCCTCCCAGTCTGGCCAAAGAGTCCTCTTAGTGAGGAGTCTGCAGTGTACTGATTTGAAAGCACAGGCCTCAGATGTGACCTTTTTTCTCTTGGGCAGAGAGTGAGCTGACCAAAACAGAGAACGCCTACCTGGCCGAGATGCACAGACAGTCCCCCAAAGAGAAGACCAGCAAGCCGCCCACGGTACGCAGGAGGAAGAGGCCCCACACCCACCTGCGGGTTCCTCACCTGGAAGAAGTGATGAGCCCAGTCACCACACCCACAGATGAAGACGTGGGTCACCGAATCAAGCACGTGGCAGGTCTGTACCAACTGGGAGTAGCCATGCGGCTTAGGGCTTTGGGCTGGCTCACACAAGCACACTCCTTTTATATCCTTTTTATTTTTAAGATCTCTTTATTAATGACAAAAAAGGGGAAAGAGAGGAAGAGAGAACCAGAGCATCACTCTGGTGCATGCAATGCACAGGATCAAACTCTGGACTTCATGCTTGCAAGTCCAACACTTTATCCACTGTACCAACGGCCACTCTAATTTTCTCTTGACTCATGAAATCTGAAGCCCCAGATGCTCTACCTATTTCTTTTTGCCTCTTGAGTTCTCAGCTCCTGTTGAACCCACCTTTGTGCTCTGCTGACCCATTTATGTTTCATGGTACCTGAGCTCCATGGCCACCTGAAGCTGCCAAATTCACAGGGAGAGACTGAGGCTTCACCTGGAGATTACCCCTAACATGAAGTCCGGGTCAACGCAGAACCATTCCTTGGCCCCCACAAGCCCCCATGGACTTATCCCACCATACAGTAGGCTCCCTTGACAAGTTTCCTCTTCCCACCCCCTACTCACAACCTCGTGTCTTTGTTCTGTTGTGGAAAGTGCTGTAACAGGTCTTAGAGAAGAGCTAATCCCATGGTTTTCACATTACTCTGTCCCCTCCAGGGCATTCAGAGAGCTGGTCGTTCACAGGAGAGTAGAGTGCCGGCCTTCCATCTCTCTCCCCCCAGCTTCAACCAGGCCACTCCTATGTCCTGTGTTTAACACAGAAGATTTGAGCCTAATATTACATTTGTGAGAGCTGACCATCAGAGAGCTTTTGGGACTTGCCCAGTGTCATATAGTCATATAGTCTATGACTAGTGTCAGCGCTGAGAGCTGCCTCCCTTACACCAGGCCTCTGCTGCTTGTCTGTCTACACCTGCAGGTCACTGTGCTACTTGTTTGTGTACTGGCTACAAAGGCCCTGTGGTTCCTGCATTTTTCCAGGGCTGTCATGCTCACCTTGCCTGACCTTGCCCCTGGCCTTGCCCTTGAGGAGCTTGTCTTCCACTTCTAGGAGGGTGGGTATGCTGTCCCATGGTTGCCTTGCAGCATTTTGGACAGCTCTCCCTCTCTCCCCTGAGTTCTGTGCATGAGTGGAGTTGGGTCAGCAAGGCATGGATACCAGCCTGATGGTGAAGGCCTCTCTATTCTCCCCCCAGGTTCCACACAGACACGGCATATCCCCGAGGACACCCCCAGTGGTTTCCACCTGCAGAGCGTGTCCAAGCTGCTGCTGATTATCAGCTGTGTGTAAGGGACTCCAGGCTCTCCTCCCTGCTCCCATGCGCCTGCCACTGCCTTCCCCTCCTCCCTCCACTGCCCTTGCACCCTCACCCTGGCTTGTTTCCTCTTTCTGCTCTAGTCTGTCCTCTCCAGATCACTTGTTCTGTTGCTCCTTCTCTCTTTGCAGTTTTTCTCTGTTTTACTCAACACTTAATGTATTCTAGGTCTTCCACATTCAGAAAAAAAGCATATAGCTCCCACCCCCTTCAGGGACTGAATTTCTAGTGGATTAGACAAGCAGGACATTTGAAATTGTTCCAACCCCTCCTCTGAGTGGTGTTTGGGCATTTGCTGTATGCCGGGCATGAACCAGGTCACACAGGCCATACACACTGGGCAGGGTAGCCAGCCAGAATCGACGTGCAACTGCAGCACAGGAAAGCATGTTGCTCATTTTACTCTAAAGATGGGGTTATAAGAAAGAGGGAACTAGAGCATCACTCTGGTTCTGGGTGTAGTGCCAGGGACTGAGCTCAGGACCTCATGCTTGAGAGTTCAATGCTTTATCTACCATGCTACTTCTCAGGCTGCTTACAGTTTATTTAATGTGTGTGTATGAGAAGAAACCATAGCATTATTCCTATACCTGTTGAGGATAGAGTGCAGTACTTCTTACACACAAGTCCTGTACTCCACCTGCTGGATCCCCTTCCTGGGCTGCCTATGCTCATTGTTAACATAAAAGGGTCATTCCAGCTGCCAGTGCTGTACAAATGATCTCAGTAACTTGCACTGGAAGATGCTATGTGAGGGAGAGAGGAAATGAGTAGAAACAAAAATGTGAGAGGGGAGAATGTAGTTCTGAAGTGAACACCCAGGGCTGACTGCACTTTCTCTAGCCTTGGAGCAGGGAGTCACAGACAATTGACTGCTTGCTCCCCAAGGGCCTGTCCCCATCCCCTGCCCCCAGGTGTGTGTATAAAATGCAGGTGAGGGGCCCAGGGGCTGCCTAGATTCTGGCTCTGCCTTCTGGGCATCAGACACCAGAAGTAAATTTGAGGTGTGCTGGTGCTGTGAAGGATGGCATTGTTGCAATTCCATGCAGAATGTAGGCAGGCTTTCATGTGACAAACTCAAGGGCCCCAGAAAATGCCTAAGTAGCCCCAGGGATCTACAGCTGCCATAGCAAGGATATTCCTGACTCCTATGGGCCTGGAAGCACAGTGAGAAAAATAGGTACACAGAGCAGTTAAATGTTCTACCACTGAGCTATGGCCCACACACAGACTCTAAAACTTGAAGGCATCTATTGTATTTTACAGTTGACTGTAAACCATTAATCCCCCAATAAAGAAATTTTTTTTTTAAATTGTGGGGGGCGGGCGGTAGTGCAGCAGGTTAAACACACATAGCATGAAGCACAAGGACCAGTGTAAGGATCCCGGTTCAAGCCATTGCCTCCCCACCTGAGGGCGGGGGGTGTCGCTTTACAAGTGGTGAAGCAGGTCTACAGGTGTCTGTCTTTCTCTCCCCCCTCTGTCTTCCCCTCCTCTTTTGATTTCTCTCTGTCCTATCCAACAACAACAACAAAAAATAACAAGGGCCACAAAATGGGAAAAATGGCCTCTAGGAGCAGTGGATTAATAGTGCAGGCACCAAGCCCCAGTGATAACCCTGAGGGCAAATAAAATAAAATAAAATAAAATAAAATAAAATAAAATTTGAAGGCATAAAGACTTTCTATCTTTCTTAGTCTCTTTTCATCTTCTTGTTTTGACTTCCTATTGTTGTTATCTGTTCTTGTTTCACATACTGCCTCTACCTCTAGCCCTTGTAGCCCAAGCATGGTAAAAATTGTTCTGTTGAGGAAGCTGGGCTTCAACGAAGTTGGGAAACTGAAGGCCTGGTATTTAGTTATGAGTCAGGGCTTGCCTCCAGGTCTATATGTGCCTGATCCTCTCTGCGCTTGACTTTTCAACTTGAACTTTAAGAGAGAATGAGAATTTCTCTGACCTCTCCGTGAGTCTTACTACCCCAGGTGCTAGTTCTGGGTACTTCTCACCAGCAGCTTGTCTTCCCCTCAGTTCTAGTCCCTCTCTGGGAAGCCTTAATGCCCCTGAGCCCCATGGAGCCACAGCAGGTGCGAGATGAAGAAGGGACATGGCAGGCACATGGGCAGAGCAGACTTGCTCAGAGTCCCGGTAGCTACAGCTCCCTGCTCCACTGTGTGCTCAAGTTGGGTGTTGGCAGGCGCGCCCTGATCTCAGCTGACCAGTTTTGCAGTGAACACTCAGCCTGCTTTCTTCCTCTGCCCCTTCCTGGCTAGGTCTTTGCTATCAGCCTGTCTTTCTCTCTGGTTGCATTTCTGGCAACTGCCCATTCCCCATACCAGTCTGTTTCTAACTTCTGCCTCCTCCCTTTTTTCTTCCTGGCTCCCACTAGGATCTGTTTCAGGTACTGGTGCTTTACTTGCTCCTTGGACCCCCCCCCCCCCCCGCTTTTCCTTTCCATTTCACCTCTCTTCCCCGTACCTCCTTTCTGATGTGCCCCCACCCCCCACACACCATGTTCTGGGCCCTTCAGTCTGCAGTGCTTCTCTCTGCCTCTCCCTCCCTCTCTCCCTCTTTACTTTTCTCCTCTCCCCCTCTCCCCCTCTCTCCTTCTCTCACTCTCCCCCTCTCCCTCTCTCCCCCTCTCCCCCTCTCCCCTTCTCCCCTTCTCTCCCTCTCCCTGTCCTGCTGACTTCTTCACTTGCCCTTGCACTGCTTTGCTTCTGGTTGCCTCTGGGGTGGGGCTGTCCCTGGCTCCTGAGGGAGCAGACTTCCCAGCCCTTTGCTCACTATGCTTGTTCTCCCCCCTGTCTCCCTCCCAGTCTGGTGCTGCTGGTCATCCTCAATATGATGCTCTTCTACAAACTCTGGATGTTGGAATACACCACCCAGACTCTCACCGCCTGGCAGGGTCTGCGGCTCCAAGAAAGGTAACCCTGGTCTCTTCCATGTGCCCTGCCCCCTGCCTCTGCTGTGTTGGCTGCTGCTTCCTCAGGGTTGCCTCCCTGCCCTTGGGGAAATAATCTCCTGGCATGAGTCCCTAGGCTACCCTCCCCCCCTCCCCCCACCAACTGTCCCTGTAGTCATCTGCTGCTGACTGGGGTACAGGGGTGGGGTGAGCAGAGGACACAGCACTCTGATGTGATTCTCTGTTCTTTAGGGGTCTGGGAGTGCAGCCCAGTCTACTGAGCGTGACTCCAGCTGCTGGGGCACCCCTTCTTCTATCCCACAGGTTACCCCAATCTCAAACAGAATGGGCCCAGCTCTTAGAGTCCCAGCAAAAGTATCATGATACTGAACTCCAGAAATGGAGGGAGATCATCAAGTCTTCAGTGATGCTTCTTGACCAGGTGAGGTGCCCCATCCTCCTCTTTCTTCATCATCCTGAGACAGGGCCCCATGCCTGTGTTCCCCACTTCTCTTCTTCCTGCCCTCATCTTGCAGATCTGGGGCTCCACACCTGTGTTCCCATCCCCACCTGGGCCTCTTCCTCCACTCAGTCTTCTCCTAGGTCAGCGTTATTGTAGTTTGCAAACAATCCTTGCATGAACATAGTGCAGCCTCCAGATAACAACAGTGAGCCAGCATGCTGAGTTTGCAGCAGGAAAGCTGTAGGTTAGAAGGAAGGAGAGTTTCTCTCCATTGGGACCTCATAGCTATCTGACATATTTAAAGAGAGAAGCATCCTATTACAGAAATTTCTTTCCCCAAAGGTCTTGTCTTTCTCATTCCTTTTGTTGTCTCCCACTCCCTGCCCATCCTGAAGACTCACACATACGTCTTTTTACAGTGTCTTCTGTTGCCTGTGTTCCTTCTAGAAACCAGCTGCATTTATTTGAGAAGATAACCAGGGGCAAAAGCAACAACTAGCTCAGTTTTATTAGAGGAGGGAGCTTCTTTCTTCCCCAGGAAGAATTTGACATCTTGTAAAAAAATTCCTGGGTGGTTTCCAAGACAGACAGGACTCCCCTTTGCCATGCAATTAGGAAGCTAGTAGACTGGACTTTTTTTTCCTGCCATCTTGATATTCCTGTCCCTAAAAAAGTCTTGCTGATGTTTTGTGGTCAACCAGATATCTGAGGTGGGGCCTTTACCTTGCCACCAGCTGGTTTTGTGACCTGGAGCTAAGTTTTGCTATTAGTGAAGTTCTGTTTCTTCAGGGATGGTAATTGTTACTTATTGAAACTCAGGTCAGGGTTTGATGGCACAAGAATTCGCTCAATAAAATGTATCTGCCCCTTCCTACTAGTCCTGAATTAGGGAGGGAGTATTGATACATTTGTCAGCATCCAGTCTAGCATGTTTATAAAGAATATCAACGCAATATGGGAGCCACATTTAAGGAGGACACTATTTAATCCAGAGAGGACAGATGGCATAGCAAGGGCTGTCATATCAAGAAGGGCTGACAGAATTAACACTGTCAGGGAAAGGAGAGGGTTGGGTGAAGAGACTTTAGTAATTGAGATCCAGCAAGTAGAAGAAATTAGACTAGGTTAGATCCCAGGTGGACACTGGGGACTGAACAAGGGCTAGAGGTCAGAAGAAGCTGGCTTTTTGATCTGGGACATGTAAAGAGGCACCTGTGGCCAGAGGTGCCCACAGAGGAGTGGCTGCTTTGAAGGACTGAGATTCCGTCCCTCAAAGCCTTCAGATGACTAAATGGTGTTGGAAAGTGAATCTAGGAATCAAATGGAGGAGGGAGGGGCAGCAGATATTGGACTTGGCGACTTAGTTATTTTTCATCGCTAGAACTCTATTTTGAGGTGGGTTCCTCTACACTGGAACTTCGGGCTGTAAGATTTATACCATAATGAACTCTATAAACATTAAGGCTGGCATTTTGTCTTATTTCTTTTAAAGTAACTGTTCAAGGGGCAGTGGTGGGCCCTCTCGTCCCTACAGAACAGAGAATTTATGACAGGTGTTTTTAGGGGACTACCACCAGAACTACCCCCCACTTAGACCCACAGCATGCAGGTGGCCATATCCTTAAAGGAGGATAAGAGGCCCTAGAAAGGAGACATTAATTTTGTGATGTGGGTAAAGCTGAGATCTCAGTTGTTACAGAAAGACAAGGTCCACTGTAGGCCCAGCACATGGGATGTAGAGCTACCAAGGATCACACAGTTCAGACCCCACTGAATGGGCACTGAGAGACCAGGAAACAGGACTTAGAGACAGCACAAGTATCCATTGGTCTTGCCTAGTGAAGAGTGGGTAAGCTTGGAACAGGCAAGAGTGAAAGATCCCAGACTAAGAGAATCATATGACAAAATGTACAAAGTGTATTCAGGATCATTGGGGAAAGCAAGTTGGATGGGTAAGGACAAGTAAGTGACCGTAGAATGTGGCTCCTTGTAGCAAGTGATTGCTTTGAGAGAATTCTGCAGTGCCAGGATGCAAAGCATTGAGACTCAGAAAACCTTTTATATTAAAACCTTTCTTTATTAGTGAGAGGGGCCAGAGAAATGGCTCACCAGGTAGGGCATATGCCTCACCATGCACATGACCCAGATTTAGACCCCAACACACCTGGGAGATGCTATAGGACCAGAGGAAATTCTGGTACTGTGGTCTCTCTCTTCTCTTTCTGTCTCTATCCAAATAAAAAAGTGGCCTGGGAGTATTAAAACCTCATATGCAGAAGCCCAGACTCTGCATAAAAAGAGAGAGAACCAGAGCATCACTCCAGCACATGTGCTGCCAGGCTCCAACTCCAGTTGTTGGATTGTTGCACCCCAACCCCTGAGCTACTTCCCTCAGCCCTCTGAGAGCCTCCCTTCAGGGATGCCAGCACTCATGAGAACCCCTGATCTATGGACCTGGCTCTTTCAGCTCTGAGCATGATGGACCCTGCTAGGTTAGCTGGTGAAGGCACTCACTGAGGATGTCCCCTGACCGGCTCCCTGTCTTGCAGATGAAGGACTCACTCGTCAATTTGCAGAACGGCATCAGGTCCCGGGACTACACATCTGACAGCGAGGAGAAGCGGAGTCGCTACCACTGACAAAGCAGGAGCGGGGGCGGCTGCCAAAGGCCTGTGCAATACATGTACATAGACCATATAAATAGATCTATAAATATATATATACAGAATATAAATATATATATATATATATTCTATACAGATTTTAAACAGAGATAATGCCTATGTACCAGGGAGAAGGAGCGGGACTGCCTCCCGCACTGGCCAGTGGAGGGAGGGCCGAGGAGGGCAGGGTCCACCTCTCCTCCCTCCCCTGACCCCATCCCCATCCTCGGTCCCACCCTTTCCCTTGCTGGCCATTCCTGGCTCTGAGAAGAGAAACATCATTGAGCCAAAGTTATGCCTGTGAAGACCCTGGGTCTTGAAAAGAAGTCTCAAGGGGGCATTGCTTCCGGTGCTTTATTCCCCCATCCCACCCCCCACCCCTCACCCCCACTTCTGATCTGTTTCTCAAATAAATGAGAGTCTTTTTTTCCTGAGCCCACGCTTCCCCAGGTGTTCTCTCGCAAGTGAGGAAGCGAGGGAGCATCAAGAGCAGGGACTCAGTCTGCGCTCTACCAGATGAGGCCACTCCCTTTCTAGGGACCACACTCCAGGGCCAGGTGGAGGGGACGGCGGGGAAGCCAGGAAGGCCGCATTTGGGGGCTGGGGCTTCGTGGTGCAGATGCCTGAGGTCTGTGTGCACCTTCCTCTGGCCTCTGCAACATCTCCACCCAATAAGGGCTGGGAACTTCCTGCTTCCTCCCCCTCTGGTCTTCTCCCAGACTGGATCTGGGTGAAGAGTCACTTTGTAGTGCCTAAAGTCCTATTTTTCCTCTGTGCCCTAAGAGTTTATTAGTAAATAGCCAGGGTAGAGCCCTTTTTGAGCTTCTTAAACCCCATTTTGTCATTGGAAACCTGTAAGCTCTGGCAGGTTCAGTTCCTTTGCATATGGAGCTGTCAGTGTGATCTCTGGGATTGACCAGGGTATGAGATGGTGAGGCCCTGCAGTGTGTGGCTCACAGAGTCTGACCACAGTGTTGGGCAAGCTGGGAGCACATGCTCCAAGCCCTTCTTCTGTATCTGCCAGCCCGTGCGCTCTGAGTGAGCCCAGCAGTAGTCAAGAGAGCCTGAGACATTTTGCATATGGCAGAAGTCCAAAGCCCTTGGAGGGAATGCACTAGGAGAGGTTCAGGTGCTTGGGCAGGAAAAGGCCAGGTGGAGTGTCTGCTCCATGGGGACTGTCCTGCAGCCTCAGTTCCTCAGATGTGGGAGTGGGAGCTCAGGCAGAGAAAGCCAAGCCTTCTCTAGTTTCTGACTTCAGAGAGGTATGAGCTAACTGAGGAGCAGAAAGAGGAGCAGAGGCTTGGAAAGTAAGTTGTGAGGGTTGACTCTTTAGGACTCATGCATCCCTCTTACTTCCTGGTCCCCTCTGGGCATATTCACCACTCCTCATGCACCAACTCCAGTTCTCTTTGTAATGGCCAAATGGTTCCTGCCAGAATGCTCTAGAGCTCAGGAGGGTCTCAATCAGGAATGCCAGTTTGACAGAGAACTCTTTCAGATGGCTTATTATTCTGGTGGGCCTCTTGGTACAAGGGGCAGAAGGAAAGGCATGATAACTGCTCTACCCTGACAAAAAGAGAAAATTGTATTCTCCTGGAATGGTCTCTGCATCCCACTTTGACAATTAAATGCCTTTAGTATTTCATTCTATCTGAGAAGATAGGCTTGTCCTCACCATTAAGGGAAAGAGGAGTTGACCAAAAGCTACTGCTCTCGTCACCTGCAGGAGTCAGAGAAGGAAACCCCACAGGCTCAGCTAGAACTGCTGCCCTTCCCTTGGGAAAGGCCATATGAGGGCGGAGACACACCAGGCACTTGTGCCCCCAGCAAGGGGGTCACTGCCACCCTTGTCCAGGACTGTGCAAGGGGAGCCTGGGAGAAGGTCAGACTCACAGGCCTCGAGCCAAATGTAGAAAGAGTGCAAACCACTAGAGATGTTCCTGTTGGAGTAGCCAGCCAGAAGCGTTCCCAGACACTTTGGAAAGTGAAAATGGCAAAATTTTCTTGAATGACTCCACGGACATTTATTGATTTAAATCATCCAGTTATTCAAGGTTCTGTGGTGCAGCCATGGGGTGGGGGTGAATTAGAGGAGGTTAGCTTGTTCTGCTTTGCTGGCTGTGGGCAGACCTGGTAACACAGAGCTGCTCTGCGTCTGCTTGCCCTCTTCAAGGGAGGAGGCAGTACTCAGTGTGTCCAGATACCCTCATGACTTCTGATGACAATGGGACAGTCCCATCCTGGCCTGCTTAGTATTTAAACATTCAGATCTCTAGTGGATGCTCTTGATTCTCATCATTGCCCGGCTTTTAAACCAGGAGGTCAACAACAGGACTCACTCCTAATTAAAAGTTGTTCCCCTGATTGAATAACAAGTGGAAGAGATGGACACTCACTCCACAGATCAGCCTGGGCTGGTGCTGTCTGCAAGGAAGCTGCAAGACCACCACCCCTCACTTTAGTTCTTCCAAACACGGCTTTTCTGCATTTCATTTATAAAAGAACTTGAGTCCTTCTGTGAGGATTCATTTGATCAAAGGCCCAGAGCTTGCATTTAATTTCAGAGAATTTGCAAAGTTTCAGACCAGGTAAAAAACGGCTAACAGGGTCAAAATATCTGCTTCAGCTAGAGAGATTAACAAAACTGGTGTTGACGAATCCAGTCATGTCTACAATTTTTCCCATACCACTGCCTTCCCTTGCAAGGGGTAGTATCCTCAGCCAGCAGTGTCAACAGCTTGGCGCAATCTGGGAAGAGATGACAGTGAGTGGCAGAGACCTGGCTGAGCTCTAGCTTTGCTGGTGGGCCAGTCACCTCCCCTTTCCCAGTGTCAGCCTCTTCAGCTGTAACCACAGGGCCCATCATTGGTGCTGTTTGGGGGGCTTGGCCAGAGACCTGTAAGGTTGGTCTTTCTCAGATGTAGCAGCTGCCTTGGCGGGGGATCTTGGGATAGAGCTGCCCTGGTGTTCAGATGATGGGGCATTGTCTGGGTTTCTAGGGATTGCAGGGTAATTCATTTCTACCTTACAGGGTACTGAGGGCTAGGGAGGCCTCAGGAGAGAGAGGGCAGCCAGGCATGTTGTGTGCTGCAGTACTGACAGAGGAGCACGTTTCTTCCTGGTTAGAAGGCATTGGCCTAGTTTTGGTTTGGGAAGGGAACTTGCTTTTGCTTCCTCTAAATTAGGAGAAGGAGAGTAATGGGCAAAAAGGACACCATCTTGGGATGAACCCATCTTTGTCCTTGACTCTGAAACCTCTGTGTATCTATCCTTCCTCCCACTAGAGAAAACAATGGAGCTTCTCTTTTTGCTCATCCAGCCCCTGTCAGTCATTGGATTAAGTGTGAAGCATTGGTGGACATCCATATGCTTGACTCACAGCTGGCACTAAGACCCTGGGGCTGCAAGGAGAGAATGAAGGAATGCTCAGGGAACTGGGTTCTCTCCCTGTCTCTGCCCCATGCCAAGCTTGGTCCCTGGACGGTACCATCACAAGCAGCATCTCTAGGTGGAGTCTTAGGGGAAGGACGAGGGGAAGACTCCTCCTAGACTGCCTGTGCTTTCAGAAGGCTCCTCTCCATGCCACTTGGCTTCTCCAGCTTTGCAGGGCAGTCAGCACCCACCCTTCTCCCCTGGGAAGCCCAGGAGAAATGCACCCGCCTTTCCCCAGGTGGCAGGGTTGTGATTCCACCTTCCCACTACAGTGGGAAACTTGAGGACTTCTCTTCCTGACTCTCTCTCCTCCACCCCTGGTCTCTAGGCTGTGGGACAATCACCCTGTTCACCACTCGACATCCTCCACCCTTCTCCCCAAACCTCCAGCAGGCTGGCCCCTCTCCCTTCCACCTCTCTATTTTCTTCCAGAAGATACATTTTGGGTCAGAATGGAGCGTTTTTCTGGAAACGTCTTTCGATGCCCCGCCTTCCTGCCAAGGAGCGGGAATTTGCACACGGAGTAGAGAGCCCCCTTCCTGCCTCTCTGCCCCGCCTGGTTACCTCACTCCTGCCCTGGCTCCCCATGGGAGTATGCTGTGTGACAGCTCAGGGGTCTTGGGCATTGTTTTCTGTGGTGACTGGAGGTCCTCAGCAGGCCTGGGAGCCCAGACTGGAGCCCTGGCTACTGGTGAGAAACACTTTGCCTGCAGAGAGGAGCGACGCCATTCAGCTCCCCAGCACTTGGAGGCAGACAGGACATTGTGGTCTCAGCTCGTGCCTCCCTTGCTTCTCTCAGCATGAGGAGATGTCGCAGGAACCAAAAACAGTGGCCTCTGCTCCAGGCAGACAGCTGGCTCTGTCTGGGAAGTCGGTTCAGGCTGAGATCGCATCGTCCAAGCAGCCACTTTGCCAACAGTTGTGTGCAGCTCCCACGTCTGCCCACCTGCACTCTGGGGCCAGACTGATCTGCATGGACCAGACCATCTTCCCAAACCCATGGTGCTTTCCTCCCCACTCGACCCAGACTCTGGCGGGGAGAGAGGGGGGAGGCTGAGAGAGCAGCCTGCACTGGGCCATCAGAGTAGGCCCACAGGGGTGGCAGTCACATTGTCTGGCCATCTATATCTGGATCTAAACTGTACTCTGCCTGGCGCTGGGCGCAAGGTCTGGAAATCTAATGCTAGTACCCAGAAGTGTACAAGGCTTTCCAGCCAAATCTCAGTGTACAGTAGCAAGAGCCGTGGAAATACAGTATGAATTAAAAGACAAAGTATTGAACTAAACCTAACAGATGGTATGTGTGTTTATTGCTTGGCTCATTGTTGTCCCAAATATTCTTGGTCTTTCAGGATGTGACAGGGCAGGGACTAAAGGTGCGTGAGTGTGTGTGTGTGTGTGTGTGTTTGTAGGGAGGCTGCCTGGTAAGTGGAAAGGATACAGAGTTTTAGAATCAGATCTGAGTATAACCACAGCAAGAGTGTTCACTGAGGTATAGCCTTGGGCCCCATCCATCAAACCAAGCTTCATTTTAAAATTGTGTTTATTTTGCATATCCATAATTCCACCCAAGCAGGATGACTTTTTCATTTATTTTATTTCATTGAAGGAGAGATACCACTGCACCAGAGCTTCCCCAAGTGTCACGGCTCTGCTGTGTAATACCAGGGTTCAAACCCAGTCTGTGAGCATGGCCCAGCACAAACCCTACCCTGGTGAGCTATCTGCTGGCCTCCACGGTTTATTTTTAGAGAGATGTATGTGCGTGTGCGTGCGTGCGTGTGTCTGTGTGCGTTAGATAGTGGTTACTGCATGCAGTTCATTTGGGAATTGCAGTGGACTGTGGGGTCCCAGGCACAGTCCCTTGTTACCTTCCTCTTTGGAGTCTGGTGCTTGCAGGTGGCTGGAGACCAAGATGGCTTTGCTTTGTGGTGTGGTCCCTTGTTGCATGGCCATGTTGGAGCTTGGAACCTTGTGGCTCCCACCCCTCCAACAACTGGAAACCCCCAGAGGCCAGAAGGTGAGGACACAGCAACCATGAACTCCTTCCACTGAGGGTGGGGAGGGAAGGATGGAGAGGTGGGCATACATGACCAATGGGAGGAGGTCACATGGTCAAGAGGAGAGCCACACCGAGCCAGCACACTTAGAGACGTTTTATTGATGTCAACAGGGAGTTTGCTGAGAACAGACAGATGTTAGACAGTGAAGAACGCAGTAGTCAGGACAGTTCTAGAGCTGAGGAAAGGGCTGCCTGTGAGAAATCATGGAAAAGCCACATGGAGGTGACAGTGAGGCTGTGGGTTTGCTCTCTATCTTGAGGACGCCTCAGAGACCAAGAGCACTTGGTTTTGGGGGCCCCTCCCAGTGTGCACACACTGCCCAGGAGATGTGGCTCCAGATTCATGGGGACTGGAGAATAGGGTGGGGGGTGCTCCTAGCTTTGAGGCTCAGCTGACTGGGATACAGTGGGGTCTGGTCTACAGCTCAGGCTTGCTTCAAGTCCTCCTGAGAGCTACCTGGTGGAGTTTCTGAGAGCAGGAAAGGCTTGATGATTTCTTCTTTTTTTTTTTTTTCTGACATGGGGTGGTGGGGGAAGGAGCTGAGATGAAGTGTGAATGGGGAGGGGGTGAGGAGCACAGCAAAGCTACCTGAATGCACTGGGTTAAGGAGTCCCCACTTTGTGATGGTCTCATGTCTCCATTCCCCTGGAAATGGAAGCCTGGGAGAGGGGAACCAAGGTGCATTCTGAAGCATTAGTCCCCCTCTTGCTGTTCTTCCCGACCGAGATGCAATTGCCTCTCTGGCTATGTCAAGGGGGCCACACGACTGACATGGGTATTTTTCCCTTGTTGATTTCTGTTCACGTGTGTGTGTGTGTGTGTGTGTGTGTGTGTGTGTGTGTGTGTGTGTGTGTGTGTGTTTTACTTTTTTTCTTAACCATTAATGATGCCATACAAAGCTGAAGCATATTCATGTTTTGAAAAATCCCTTTTCCTGCTAGCATTTCTAGTTTGTCATCTGGGGAGAGACTCTAAAGAGTCCAAAGTCTAAATGTGTGACTGTTTTGGGCATAGAGAACGGGAAAGACACCATGTCTACAGGCTGTGCTGTGCAGGACAGGCATTTCCATGCAGAGACTGGGACTGGGGTACAAGGCTGAGTTGATAGTAAAGGTCAGAGGGCAGTGTGCTCACGAGGCCAGTTGAGTCCATGGCTGTTAAGCAGCAGGAGAGAGGCCATCAGACCTGGTCTAGCGTAGCCATTAGTGAGCTGTGTTATTATGACCTGGTCATGGGAAGGGTCCAGCACCAGAGAGCAGAGGGGGTTCCTAAGTGGTAATAGCCCTTGAAAGCATTTCTCAGCCCTTTAAGAAGAGCAGCATGCCAGATCAGTCCTCCAGGCCACTGTGCATGGAGTTGGGGCTCTTTGTAGGAACAGGAGTGGAAACAAGGGGGCGGGCAAGGACTGGACATAAGCTGGTGGTCACAGAACCTTGTAGACTTAGTGTCATGATCAAGTCTCCCAGGAAGGAGCTTATTTGCAGTTTAGGAGAAATAAAAGTGACATACCAACTAAAGGGGGGACCCGGCATGAAAGTGCCTCCCCAAGCACCACTAAGCATCTTCCAGGAAGCAAGGCGACAGTGGCAGTCACTGGGGTTAAAGGTGAGAGAGGCTGGACATCCCAGGCCAGACTAGGGAGGAAAAGATTAGCTGGAAGTTAAAAAGGGGGGGGGGGGTGCAAACAGTTGTTGTCTAAGGAGCGAGAACTCAGCGAGCACTGGGCATTAGCCACCTGGCAGCTGCACGCACTTAAGAGTCAGGCAGCACTGTCTCGCTTCCGAGCCTCAGTGTCTTCGCTTGTAATATGCTTATGATAACAGCCACCTCCCTCAAAGGGCTATAGAGCTCTGATAAAGGCATGGGAGATGGAAGAGCTAAGGAATCAGAAAAGCAGGATGGAAAAGACTGCTTGCAAAAGGTGTTTTAAAAGACAGCCACAGTTCAGCTCTGCTCAGAATCACTATTTCTCATCTGGGTTGGACTTTGTAGAAAGTGGGGAGGAAGCATGCATATGACTTGATCACAAGTTGGATGCATAGTCTACAGGAAACAGGAGGACGGCCGAGTGGCAGTGAGCAGCTTGTTTCTTCCCACTACAGACCCTGCAGTCCACCAGCTGTGCCGTGCACACTCTGTACTCTGTCCCCGATCTCAGAGAGCTCGGGTTACCAAAGAGAAGGGTCTTGGATTTATTGAGAGTGTTTTCTTCAGTGAAGTCAGTCTCTACAATATGCTAATGAGGACTTCAGTTTCATGGATGAAGTGATAAAAAGAATTAGTCAGAAGGGACCCACAGGATATGACTCCCCCTACCCCACGATTACCCCACACCCGGGGACCGTCCCACTCAGTGAGTCCCAGTCACTCCCATCTTCTCATGTCCTGTTCAGAACTCCTCCCTTCTCATCACTAGATGCTGAAGGACATCACCCTTGGACCAGCCACTCAGCGTCAAATGAGTGACTAAGTTTTTACCACTGTCCTCTTCTATCCCATCATCTGGGGAGGCGGGAGGAGGGTTAGGCTTGGATACTTACGTAAAGTTTTAGAAGTCACCTAGCCTTCCCTCTCCCCATCACTTCATTCTCTCACCATCCACCTCAAACAAAAAAGCAAGGTTCTTAATTTAAATATTCCCAAATGTAGTCTTCTCCAGGAAGGCCTTTCCAGTTCACAAATCTTTTCACTAAGAAAATTTTGCAAATCAACTTCATGTCTTCTGTCTGGCAGACCATTTCTAGTCACCCGAATCTATCAGAATTCACCTCAGTGAGCTCATCCTCCCCAACCTCTGCTTGTGACAGAGGCCATGGCTAAGCCCAGTGCCCAGATCAAAAGCATCCCATCCTGGGAAACAAAAACTGGGCAGCACCACAGACATATCTCTGCTCCAGTTTGTCCTCTGATGCCTCTTGCTCAGTGGAGCCTTGTCTGAGCCTCACACCTCCTGTATAGTGAGGAATAATACTGGTCCACAGAAAATCTAAGAGGAAGAACTTGGGAATTCCAGCTCTGGTGTACACAGAAAGCAAACACCCCAGCAAGCTCACAAGTGTGCCCCTTCACGTGAGGGGCTGAATGGGGACAGATAACAGATATGTTACCTCCTCAGGACCTGGAAGAAAGTGTGCACCTTTGAAGAGTGACTTTAAATTACTGCATCCTATCCTTTTCAGATCTGCCCATGGGTTCTTGAAAGACTGACCTACAGGGACTTCGGAGTCCCTGGGTACTAAGTGCCAGAGAACGTTCCAGTCCATGCTTGTGAACTTTCTTTCTCTCACTGCAGAAGCTAGACAGACTTGCTTGCTCTGATGGACCAAGTGGACCAGGAACTTGGAAACACAGACTTCGTATAATTCGAGATCATGACCTTTTTTGGCTTAATAGGAACCAGTCACTCTTTTCCCCTCACTGAGACATCAGCTCCTTGGCAGCAATGGAGAATGACCTGGCTCTGGCCAGTTAGGGGCAGAGGGAGGTACAGCAGTGCCAGCTCTGACCCAGCCCTGTGGAGCACGGGAGAAGTCCATGGGCGCTGCATACTTGACGGCTAGAAGAAGGTGAGGTGGAATCCACATGGAAATGCTGGCTGGTTCTGGCCAAGTCTTGAGGTGTAGAGAAGTCTGATGGAGTTAGGGAGTCGGAAGTGGAAGTTCAGAGCTGAGTGGATGTGTGATGAAGGGTCAGAAGGGTGACTCATAAAGGGCACCCCGGGGCACCCTCTGCTGACTGCAGTGAACCAGGGTCATCCGGCCCCTCTGTGCAGGCCACCTGCCAATGACAAAACAACTGACTGAGAATGTCCAGCCCAGCCTAAGACTCTGAAAAAGCCCACGATCACTGGGGGGGGTCGGGGTTCTATGCTTTTGTTACTACAGGCAAGGAGTTCAAGTTGCTCCGGCTCACAGGCCAAAGAAGTTCACCTTCTGGAGGGCTTAACACCATATGGCTTTGCGACTTTGAGCCTCAGCTTAAAGAAGCACTTCAAGAGTGGGGACTCTGGGTAGGGTAGGTAGTGGTGTGATTGTAAAAGTCACTTTGGCTGTGGGTGACAAAGCCACCCGTACAGCCTCCATCCTTACCACCACCCCTTCCCTCCCTGTACATCACCTTTATCACTCTATTCCTCCACTGGCACAGCTGCATTCTCTTTGTTCTCAGATGGGATGGCTAGGTAGTCGGACCTGTCAAAGGGCAGAGAGTTGGGGTGAGGATCAATGCCTGTGTGGCCAAGGTGGGAACACAAGGCAGGAGCAGGCACAGGAGAAAGGGGAAGAGTAAGGAGGTGACAGCTGCAGATAGCTCTGTACTTCTGTCTTTCTTTTCCCAGTAAAAACTAGAATGACCTTTTATGTGGATTAGAATAATGGGCTTTCCTTCTGCATTTGCCTATAAGCACTCCCCTTAGCAGTGTGTGTGTCCTCTCATCTGTCCATGTTGTTCTCAGAACTCGTTCTACTAGGTTCAAGTTTAGTTGGTCAAACTGATGGATGTGGAATTAAACTTCATAGTTGCTTTTAGTTTTCTCACTGCTGATAAAGTTATCTTTCCATAAATGTATACGCCACTTGGGTTTCAACTTCTGGAAAGTATGAATTCACTTTGCCAGTTTCTCTTCTGCAGTACTGTTTGGTTGTTGTTGTTGTCTTCTTGATTTTTTTCTTTTCATGGATTCATGTCTTGAGAATATCTTCTCTCTAACCTTTGCTTATAGACTCTTGTAATGAGCACATGGTTTTTACACAGTAGTCAAAATCATCCTTTTCCCTTTTTGGCTTATGCCTCTTTTGTATTTTAAGAAACCCTCTCTATTCCTAGGTAATAAATACATTCTTTTAGCGCTCCCTAATGTAATTTTTGAATTAATTTAATGCTTTACTTTGTCTGTAAATCTGCTCACAATTTTTTAATTTTGTCTTGTGTGAAGGGGGGCTGATTTATTTTTCTGTATGAAAAAAAAATGACCTATCATTTATTAAGCTGTTCATTCTTCGTTCAAAAACTATAGTGCCCTCTCTGTCACATGTGAGTTTTTTACATATGCACTCTTTGGTTTTTTTTAATATTTATTTATTATTTATTCCCTTTTGTTGCCCTTGTTGTTTTATTGTTGTAGTTATGATTGATGTCGTTGTTGGCTAGGACACAGAGAAATGGAGAGAGGAGGGGAAGACAGTGAGGGGGAGAGAAAGATAGACACTTGCAGACCTGCTTCACCGCCTGTGATTTCCCTGCATGTTGGGGAGCTGGGGGCTCTAATCGGGATCCACACTCTTTGTTTTTTACATATCTGGGGACTTCCTGTTTTGTTCTGTTTGTGTTGTTTAACTATATCAATATCACAAACTGTCTTCCGAGAGCGCTCTAAGAGATCTTCATTTGTGATAGGAAAAGTCAGACTAACCACCACCTGTGAGCTTATTGTTTTTTCCTTTGAGACTGGCAAGGTCTGGCACGTGAGCAATGAGGGGTTATTACTTGGTTAAAGAGTGACAAAGAAACAAACCAAAAAACTCAAGGTGGCCTGCAAAACCTAAATTACTATCTGACCTCCCCTTGACTTAGACTGGAGTTGGCCCTGTGGGCTTCCATGTGACTAAAGATCAGCTTAGTAAGCTCCTGAAAACTCCAGTGGATATTTTACTTGAGATTTCACTGAATTGGTGAGTTAACTTGGGAAGGAACTGCCATGCTCATAATAGATTTTGGTCTCCATTTAAGTATTTTCTTAAGTCTTTCAGTAACGTTTGTCATTTTCTCCATGGAGATCTCTTGCAAACTTTATCAAATGTATTTTCAGAAACTAAGATATATGTGTTGCTGTTGTAACTTTTTAAAAAATATTTTATTTATTTATTAATGACAAAAATAGAAGGACAGAAAGAACAAGACATCACTCTGGTACATGTGCTGCCAGGGACTGAACTCAGGACCTCATGATTGAGAGTCTAATGCTTTATCCACAGCACCACCTCCCGGACTACCTGTTGTAACTTTTAAATGCTATTTTTTTTTTCACTAGTGTTATCACTGAGTCTCTGCTCCCGCAGACTCTACACTCCCAGGGGCCATTTATTTCTTACTTGTAGCTAGAGTGAGAGAGAAAGGCCAAGAGAGAAGGAGAAATGCTATAGCACCACTCCACCACGCATGAAGCTTCCTCTCCTACAGGCACTTCCATGTGGTGGCCCAGTGTTCAAACTCAGGTCCTTGGGCATCATAAAGTGTATGCTCTCCCAGTGAGCTCATCCCAGAAATGTTAATATTTTAAATATTTAATTTTTTTCTAACTTGTGTGGAAAGAATATAAGTGGCTTTTATCCTTTTGCTTCTATCAACAATATCGCAGATGTTTTGTCTATAGATTTTGTCTATGGATTTCCCTTATAAACACTCCCCTAACAGTGTGTGCGTCCTTTCATCTGTCCCTGTTGTTCTCAGAACTCAGTCTACTGGGTTAAAATTTAGTTGGTCAAACTGATCGGTGTGGAATTTCTGTCTCTTGAATGTGAACACTGATAACTTAGTTTCTTTCCAATTCTTCCTCTCATCTACAGCCATACCACCCAGAACATGCCTGATCTTGTCTGGTCGCGGAAGCCAATTCTTCCTCTTTTGCCTTTGGATTTACTTAATATATCATCTAGGTTCTCCAATACAGTATTGCATACACACAGGGAGCAGTGAGTGGAACCCATTACATGTTTGGAATATTACATGCAGTCCTTCTAAAGGTGCCACATAGATGAATTTGCTGTAGATTATCTTAGTAGCTGCCACCTCTCGGTCTAAAGATGGCTGGTGTTTCATGCATTCATCCTGTTCCCACATAATGCATTCCCTGCCTCTGAAGAGCCATGCTCTCCTCAACCACTCTCCTCTGAGTAGTGTTTCTCCTCCATCTTTTCTGACCTGCTCTCACGGATCTCATTTTCTTTGTGCTTTTTTGTTATATTCCATCCTTTTCTGTGTGGTTATATGTATAGAAGTTCCTTATAATCATCTTCTAGTTAGTAGTATCTAATCTTCTAGTGAACTCATCTGTTGACTTTTAAATTTGATTGACTGTCTTTCATTTCTAGAGTTTATTTTTTCTTTGATTCTATCCCAGCTTGCCTGTTCTTATTCAGTTTTGTTGTTTTGGTTTTTTCCTTAGCAATGCACTGTAGTCTTATGCTTCTGGTTTTTTCCTTCATTGCCTTAAGTCTTTTTAAGAAAATGTATATTATCGATTTTGTTAGCTCCCTGTGTGTCTGAAGTTCCTGGATTGAAAGCTGTATTTTGTTTATTCTCTGGTTCATGTTGTATTGTTTCCTCTGTGTCTTCTTATTTTGGATTCAACTGTTAAATCAGATTCAGCAGTGCTTGGCTGGGGAATCCTATTGAGCCTCAGCTGATGGTGGATCCCTTCAGCATGGTTCTTCATTTGCTTTTACATGGTTATCACTGACTGGGGACTCACTTTATTTTATTGACATTTTCATCTTAAAGGTTCCTGGGTTGTGTGGGTAGTATAAATTTAAATCCCAAACTTTGTAAGAGCAGGCTTGTGGTTACTAATTCTCAAGAATCTTTTGTTTCTATCTGGAATTGGGCCAAGGTGCATGTTTCCTTATATTTTTCCCAGAGTTGATGGACTAATTATTTTCTGGTCTAGCCTTTGCATATTCTGTAGTCCACTGAGGAACCTGACTCTTATCAGAGACCTCAGTTTGACTGTTTCTTGTGCAGGTCCCACAGTAAGCACTTTCTGTCCATACATAGGTCCTTCCTAACTCCGTAACATTCTTGGTGGGAATGCAAGCCACCCTTAAACAAATGGAAATAACTTATGATCCAGCAATATCACTCCTAGGCATATATCTAAAATACATGAGAATATTAATACAAAAGGGACATGTGCACCCCTGTGTTCACAGCTGCATTATTCACAATAGCTAAGTGGTAGAAACAACCTAAATATATAACTGGATAAATAAGTTATGGGATACATATTCTCAGTGGAATACTACTCTGCAATTTTTAAAATATGGCATTGCCCTTATTGTCCTTTGGGACAAAAGCGGATGGAACTGGATGTGGTTATGCTTAGTGAATGAAGTAAGAAGGTGAAGGGCAACTGCTGGAGTGTGGGGTATAGAGAGTTGAAATGAATGAAGAATGAATGAAAAAAAAGGAAAAAAAAAGTAGAAAACAAGAAAAAAGAAGTAGCCAAAGTACCCAAAACTTTGTGAGAACTGTGGTGGTTGTTGGTGGTGAATTGGAGGCATAGAACTTTGGTGGTGAGTGTAACGTGGAATTATACCCGTTACTCACTTATTGAATCACAACAAACTTATAAAAGAACTTCCTTTCTAAGAATTAATACTTCCTGTCCAAGAACTAAAATTCAAGCGCTGGATCACTAAGAATAACAATCTCTCCCAACATTGTTTCTTTCTGTCTTCATGTTTAGTCTGTTGGGTTATAGCTGGGGTTCAGTGCCTGCATGACAAATCCAGTGCTCTTGGTGGCCATTTTTTTCTTTCTTTTCTTTTTCTTTTCCTTTTTTATTTCACAGGACAGAGAGAAATTGAGAAGTGCGGGTGGGAGGTGGGAGGGCGGACTGAGAGGTGATGCACCCAGTTAAGCACAGATAGTATGAAGCACAAGGATCTGGGTTTGAGCCCCAGCTCCCCACCTGCAGGAGGGATGTTTCACAAGTGGCGAAGCAGGTCTGCAGGTGTCTTTCTCCCTCTCTCTCTTTCCCTCTCTATCTCCCTCTCCTCTCTCAATTTCTCTCTGTCCTATCCAATAAAATGGGAAAAAATGGCTGCCAGGAGCAGTGGATTGGTAGTACTGTCACTGAGCCCCAGTGGTAACCCTGGAGGCAAAAACAAAAAAAAAAAAGGGGGGGGAGGAGGAGCTAGAGCAGAAGAGAGACAGAAAGACACCTGTACTATGGCTTCACTGTTCATGAAGCTTCCCTGCCTAGTAGGTGTGTGTGTGGGGGGCTTGAACCTGGGTCCTTGCACATGGAAACCTGTGTGCTTAATCAGATGTGCTGCTGCCCTGCCCCATTGTAGTATTTAATTTCTCTAAAATCAAAGATATTGTACAAAATGATGCTTTATTTCATAAAACATTTCTTTTTTTAGATATTAAAAAAAACTTTATTAAAGAAAAAAAAGAATAAACATCTTTGTTCTTGAAACAGCTCATCTGGGATTAGGAGCTCTGCATCTGATATACTTGAAGTGAATTTCTCCCAAGTTTCTTTTCTAGGGCTCAGGTTGTTCTAATAGTTGCTGTTAGTGTGTGTGTCTCAGTTGCTCTGCCTCTGTGATGAATGATGTGTGGCCACCCTTGTTTCTAGGACACTGCACTGAGCAACAGCTGCTCATCAGAAGTAATTGTAACTGGGGTGGGGAAACATTGCATTACTTGCTTCCTTCTTACAAGTCTGGTTTATTTACAGATACCGTGCCCTTGTAGAAAAAATTGATTTTCAGTCAGCCTATCCTTTTTTAAAACCAGAGAACTGCTCACTCTGATATGCGGTGTATAGGGGATTGAACCTGGGACCTCTGGTTCATAAAACATTTCTATGTAGAAATAGTTTCAGGATTTTAGGCTATCACCTCAGCAGTGTTACTAACCTGTATTATAAATCTGTGAGGGTTCTTTTCTATTTCTTCTATCAGTCACAGACCAGCATGCTTTCTTAATCCTTCAGATCCCATCATTTTTCACATGTGCTGACCTCCTGAGTGTTAGGTGGAAATGTTAGGGTGGAGTCTGAACAGTGCAAGGGGAAAGCTCCTACTTTGGATAATCAGTTGCTAGAGGACAGAACAGGTAGATTGATGCTCCTTATCTGATTAAGGACAGCTCAGGTGGCCTGATGGGCCTGAAGGGACAGCAGACATCTGGGTTTGACAAGACACACATGGGTGTTAGGAATTGGCCTGGGCTCAAATCTTGCCTTCTCATTTTCTGTCTGGCACCAGCAAAACGCTAAGCCTCAAGGAACCTGCTTATGTGTCTAAGATGGTCATAATAATGCTAATTCCATGGGACTATGTGGCAGACCAGCTGAAGGATGTTTCATTAGTGGGTAAGAGTATAAGTCAAGGGAATCAGGCAGTAGCGCAGCGGGTTAAGTGCACATGGCGCAAAGCACAAGGACCGGAGAAAGGATCCCAGTTGGAGTCCCCCGACTCCCCACAGGCGGTGAAGCAGGTCTGCAGGTGTCTGTCTTTCTCTCCCCCTCTCTGTCTTCCCCTCCTCTGTCCATTTCTCTCTGTCCTAACAACAATGACATCAATAATAACAAAAATAACTACAACAACAATAAAAAAAAAACAAGGGCAACAAAAGGGAAAATAAATATAAATTTTTTTTTAAAAAACAGAGTACAAGAGTTAGCATGCACTAATTTGAACCTCCCTTTGCTTCTTATGGTGGTTTTGGCAAACTCTCCATCCAACTCAGTTTTCTTATCTGTACTGTAGGTTCATAGATGCTGCCAGCCTCAAGTACAGTTGTGAGGACTGTGTGTATTGGTCAACACATCACTTAAAGGTGCTGTCATTTTGGCACTTTTGAACTTACGCATTTTCTTGAGCAGCCTCTTCGGCCTTGGAGACCTTCCTGTAGCAATAGATCATCTCGATCAGCAGCCACAAGGTGAGGAAGACCAGGAGGATGTACATCATGATTTCAGAGACCACAGAGGTGAAGTCCTCTCCAGCTGTAGAGTGGAGAATGAGACTTAGAATGTGTGCACCCCTACCCCAGAGCCACGACCAGGCCTCATCAGAGAGACAGGAGGTAGATTTCTTACTCTGGTCCCTGCGCTTTGCGCCACCTGCGCTTAACCCACTGCGCTACCGCCCGACTCCCGAGGAGGTAGATTTCTAAGCATGGCAGAAACAAGCACAGCCTCAGAAGGTGTCCTCCAACTCTCCCATCTCTCAGCTTGCTCACCAATTTTCATCAAATGCTCTGGAGGGAGGCATGAGAGTGATGAGTGAAAGGCAGCGGTAGAATAGAGGAAGGGGACTGGAATAGGTGAGTTACACAGGTATTATGGAGGTATGCTGGACCCTAGAATCAGGTGTAGGGATAGTCTACACGATATACATGATTAAATGCAGGTATAACTCTAGCTATCAGTATGAATGTGGGTATCTGTAAAGGTGTAAATACAGGCACAGTATAGCCTTAGATATGCATACAGATGTAGGTGTAGGTATGGATAGAGATACAAGTACAGGTGTACAAAAAGGCATAGTTCATAGGCTGGGTTGTAGGTATCTGGTCCCATTTTGCTGCTTACCAATGTGTGGCATTAGTGTGTCTTCTTAGATTTACTTCCTCACCAACAAAGTGAGGGTAATCACTCACACCATTACACGGTCTAACATATGTAAGAGTATCCCGTGAAATGTAAACACCTGTACACAGCTGTAAGGAGCACAGATCAGTCCTCTGAGCTCAGGAAGGTGGTGGCAGTGCCCTTGGGCAAAGCCTGGGAAACATGAATGACGGGTGCCAGTGGCCTGCTCAGCCGCATGGATGTGAGTTCCACACTTTACATGGACCGTGGCCCTTGCCAGGTCATTCCACACCCAAAGAGAATGCGAACCAGAGAACTCTGTGCATCAGAACCTGCTTGTCCCCTGCTTTGCACTTGTGATTTCTACATCACCCTCAAGACAAGCCCAGATGGCACTGACATGACATGAAAGGCCATTCATTGTACAGTGAAGTGGCAAAAACTCACACATGCCATGGTCTCTGAGAATCTATATCAGAAGACCTCCTTCTCTCTCCCTAGATCATATCTCACTCCCCACTTCTCCCTCAGGCCCAGCACCCCTCCTGCTTTTCAGTCTCCCAGTCGTTGCTCTTGTCTCCACTCCAACCCCTCCTCTGAGCCCCTGCTCCACGCCCCACCAGTTACTCACGCCCTTCTCTGGGCCCTGTTTTCATCCACAGTACCCTCCCAGAATGTACTGTGAGATGTGTCTCTCTCCCACTCACTTAACTAAGAACATAACTTATTTATTTCTGAATTATCAGCCTGTTGTCTCATCCTGGAATAGTAAAAGGCCTCAATAAGTATTTGTTGAGTGAATAAAGATACGTAAATATTGGCCTTTGGTCTGTGGCCAGCAATGATTATAAAAATGATGCATGCACATGTCCTGAAGTGCATTACCCCCTAGTGAGAGGAGGACTCAGCCTTCTGCTCCCTTGCCATCTCCCAAGGGAAGACTGATTTCTGCTCCTGGGTCACTCAGAGGATCCAAGGAAAGCCTCTGGAGGCTTCTGGTGCCTGGTCCTTGTTCAGAAGTCTTGGTCCAAAACAGAACCAAGCTTCCTTCTAGTCCTAACATCCTAAGAGGCTCTAGGGCTCTTGTTTGCCTTCTATTCTTACCCAAGGCTGGCCCTAGTGCCCGGCAGACGGGCTGCTCTGCTCTGCTCTGCCACTGCCTGAAGGAGGGCCTCTAGAGGCAAAAGCCTGGGCGAGCAGGAGGTTAGAGACAGAGAGGCACCTCTTAGCCCCTGGCAGTCAGCAGCCAGCAGTTCCCCATGGTGAACAGCAGGGGGAGCCAAGCTTCCTCCCAAGGGAGGAGAGGTGTGTAAACAGAAGAGGATAATGGAATTTTTTTTTTTTTTTAAATAAACCAGACCACTGCTCAGCTCTGGCTTAAGGTGGTGCAGGGGATTGAATCTGGGACTTCAGAGCCTCAGGCATGAGAGTCTTTTTGCATAACCATTATGCTGTCTACCCCTGCCTGAATAATGGAACTTCTGAACAGAAAAATACCTTAGAGACTGTGCTCCAAGCACTGCAGCCTACAAGGCTCAGAGTGGGAAAGTGGCCTGAGAGTCCTTGGTGCAAACTGACCCCCTGCCCTCCCAGCCGTGTCTCTCAGTCCCTGTTCACGCTCTGGCTTGCTGTGTGCCTTTTATCTCAACAACATGACAAAGGTAACTGAGTGTGTGGCCTGGATGGCAGGCTCCCTTTTTAGGAAGAACTCCATCTAATCTGACTACTACTGCTTTCTCTTCTGCCTTTTGCTCACCATTCTGCATTTGGGGGCATCAATGATGCTAAAAAACTTGCTGGAAACAGACTGAGGAAAGCGAACGCACAGAGAACTCTCACCTAGTCTGCATGAGAAAGTACTTCTGGCAGGCAGAGGAGCCCTTGTGAGGTGCCAGGACCAGGGTTCTCCCTACCCCTGGAAGGCAGGTGTTGGAGGGTGTATGGGAGCACTGCAGGCTCACTCCCACATTCAGGCTGTGGCTGAGCAGCGGAAACACTGGAGCTGGTGGACGAAGGGCTTGCCAGCCTATCAAGAAACCTGCTGTGGGAATCTGAAGATGTTAAACTAAAGGCAAGAGAGGGGCCCCTTTCCCCAGTGAGGCTGAGGTTATGAGGTGAGAGGTGCCATAGGGGGGTGGGGGCAGTTGCTTATGTGATGATTGCAGCTTGGGTTGAAAGTGGTGATTCTAAACTGTGTCCCTCAAAAGACCCTCCCAGAAACTTGTCAGGCATGCACATTTGCAGGCCCCAGTTGGGAACTGTAAAGTCTGGGTTTGAAGAAGTCTCGCTGGGAAGCTGGAGGCTTATGAGGGCTAAGCTCTGCTGGTTTAGCAACATGTCTGGGTTCTAGATAAACTGTGAGACTTCCCCTCATCCACTGAGCCAGGGCTGGGATACAGGCATGGGAGAGAGGAGCTGGCCTGGCAGTTTGAGGCTTTACAGAGGTGGTCCTTGTCCTCTCAGGAAGAAGGAGGAGCTCCTACGACTGTCATCTGTCATCACAGTCTTTCTGCTTTGTGACAGACAGGCAGGCTGATGGCACCAGTCCCAGTGGCATGTAGTGGGCACCACTGCCCCTGCATGGGTGTCTGCACTCTGCCAGAATCTCCTCCTTGTGGCAGCCCTCTATGCCTATTCACTGAGATCAGTGTCTGCCAGGGGGCCTACTCACCCTCTTCAGTGACCCGCAGGGGAATCAGCCGTGTGGTCTTTACAAAGGGGCGGTGGGCCTCGAATTCAAACTCCCGGGACACGTTACAGGTGTAGAGGCCAGAGTCATTCAGGGTGACGTTGAGCACAGTAATAGACACATCCTGCAAGTCTTTGCTCCCATTCCACTGCAGGCGGCCCTGGAAGGGGCTCTCCACCTCCTGGTGGCCATTCCGGTACTCGTAGATCTGCAAGGAGAGGTGCAGAGAGGGTGGAGCAGAGCAGAGAGAGGGAGAACTAGATGAGGAGGGGAGAATATAGAAGGAGCCAACTCTGTGCTGGCAGAAAGGGGGCAGTGTCACAAGGAGCTCCAGAATGTGGGGGTAAAGGACCAGGTTAGGTGGGCAAATGTCAACAGGTGTTAGGACATAGGAGCAGCAGGAGAGGCAGCTGGAAGCCGGGCAGGAAACAGCTGGACTTGAGTGGAGCTCAGTGGCAGAGGCCAGGCCTTGTGTGTCTGAGGTCCTGGGTTCTATTCCCAGCACTAAAAAGAGGTCAGAGGAAGGCAAGTGAAGCCTTCAGAAGCTGGAAGGGGGTAGGTGGGAAGGAGATTGGGAGAAAGAAAGGAATGAAAGGAGACAGGAGAAAAAGAGAGAGGAGAAGGAGTATAGCAGAGAAGGAGGGAGGCAGTCTCACTGGTTTAAGACATCTGGGCCCTCTGCCCTGACAACTTGACCATCTGACGGTCCCCTAGAGGGGAGGCAGGCAGGATGCCAGGCCACAGGGAGAAGGTTCAAGATGCTGTAGTGTCACAGAGGACCAAGGAGCTGCCAGATGATCTGTGCACCCCAAGCCCTTGGCTTTGGGCTGAATTATAACTGAACTCCTGTCTCTCCTCAAAAGCTTCCCTCCTTTCTGTGCAGCTGTGCTTTTCGTTCTAGCCTCCACTGGGCAGGCATGACCTTAGTTAGGGCCGGGGGTGGCACAGCAGCAGAGTACATGCCTTGTGTAGCTGAGGCCCTGGGCTGGATCCCCAGAATCACATATCATCTCTGCCTGGGTCTGGCACTTGAAGGGGAAAGCCCACCTTAGCAGGGCACCCACAGCTCAGCCTGTAGAGACGAATGTTAGGGAAGTGGTCAGGAAAGCAGTCGAGATGCCTCTTCCCTGTCACTGCTGCCTCCCCAGTGAGCCTACCTCCAGGGCTTGTCTGCTGCCAGGCAGCCTGGCTCACCTAAGCGCTCCTCCTGACTCGGCTTCTCTGAGTCTCGGTTGTCTCCTGTCTGTATAGATGTCTCTTCTCTGACAAATGCTCACGTGGTGCTTCCTCTATTCTAGAATCCCATTCTTCTGTCTTGTCATGCAGCACTAGGGAATAAGCTCTAATGTCTTGCACATGCACAGTAGTAACACTGAGCAGCCTCCTGGGAGTAGTTTGTTTTATTTAGATAAAAGAGAGAGAGTAAAGAGGAATAGGGAGAGGAGAGAGATGCACACAGGGAGGAAAGACACCACAGCACCACTGTACCACTTACAGGGCTTCCCCAGTACCATCCAAGGTGCTCCCATGTGGTGCCAGGTTTTGAACCCAGGGCCTCAACGCACATGAAGGAACCAGTTCTACTGGGTGAGCTCTCTCCAGGTCCCCAGAATACTATTTTAAATGCCTTGGAAATGATAGCTCAGGGAGTTGGGTGGTAGTGCAGCGGGTTAAGCACACATGGCACAAGGACCAGCATTAAGGATCTCGGTTCAAGCCCCCGGATCCCCACCTGCAGGGGAGTCGCTTCACAGGTGGTGAAGCAGGTCTGCAGGTGTCTATCTTTCTCTCCCCATCTCTGTCTTCCCCTCCTCTCTCCATTTCTCTCTGTCCTATCTAACAACGACAACATCAAAACAACAATAATAACTACAACAACAATAAAAAAGGCAACAAAAGGGAAAATAAATAAATATTTTTTAAAAATTTTTTAAATGAGAGCTCAGAAGTCCTGGTAGCTCAGGAAACAAGGCAGCTTCCTCTGTTTCACACAAGAGGAAGCCAAAACACAGGGTTTCAGGACACCAAGCTGATAAGTGGTGGGGTCAGAATGAAAGGCGGGCAGTCTGGCTCTGAGGTCCATGAGAATGTGAGAATGTGTACCTCCACTGGAGTGTCACTGCCTTCTAAGCAGATGGCCACACCTTGGTGCTGGCCACTGGCACTAACGGGGCTGCACTGGGCATGTGAGAACTAAATGAGCGGTCCTGCTGTCTCATACCATTTTCTACCTTACCCCCACCTCATTTCCTGCTTAGTTAACACCCCACCCCCCAGCACACACAGGGTGTTATAGTGAAGTTACTGCCAGTGTCTCTTAGGCCTCCAGCACAGATTGGGCTGGAAGCTGTCTTCCTCAGGCCCTCTCCCCTGTTTATACCCAGGAACACCTGCCGCCTGAACCTCCTCCCACACAGGGACCCACTCAGAAGACCTAGGCTGGGGTGACCAGCATGGGGCTCTAGGGCCAGGCACAGAGCAGAGGCAGGAGGGCCAACCGCGTACATACAAGGAAGTCTTTACCGCCCTCGGGCCTGTAGAACCACTCCACCACCGTGGTGGCCTCCACCTCCTCCCTCTTCATGCACGAGATGCAGCGCAGCTTCATGGGGAAGCCCTGCACGGCCTCGGTCTCTGAGGGCACTTCCACACACACCTGGACACAGCTGCTGACTGCAGAGAGGCGGGAGGTGTTGGGGAGAGGGGAGGAGAGGGTGGGGAAAACAAGGAGGGGAGAGACAGAAGGAAGAATGATGAGACAAATGGGAGAGGTGTGCACACACTGTGACCCCCCCTTTCCACATACACACCCAAGGGTCATGCTACAACAAGCAGCAGGTGGATGGAGGCCTCCCTGGAAGTGGTGGGGCAGTGCAGCACAGCCCCAGCCTTGTCTGAGGGAGGCAGGACGCATACATCTAGCTGCAGTCTCCCCGTGCACCCCTGCATTTAGCCTACATTCACTCCATGCCAGCCGATACCTGGCTGACATTCAGGGGTGTTTCTACCCCAGTGGGTCCACATGCCCCTCTGTATGGTTACCCCAGTCCACGGTGAGAGGCACACCAGTGTGGCTCTGTCTTGAGGGAGAAGGGTGGCGAGGTGGGAGGCTGCAGAGGTGGTGAGGACCAACCCTGTGAGAGCCTCTATGAGCCCTCCACACTGTGAGGGGCCTACTATTTAAAGCCACTGAGATGTCACCTCTGCTTTTATGAAAAATATCAGTGCTTCTGACACGTGCTGGAAGGTGGAACAGCAACAGGGGAACTGAGCCAACACCGGGCCAGAGCAGAGTGACAAAAACAAAATCCTGGTGTGGCTTAGACTGTGAGACACCTCACATGCCACATGGGGGTTTGGGTTTAGAGCCCCTTACCTCTGGAAACTCACGGCCCATTCTAAAAGGGAAGAACTCCAGCCTGCAGAGTCAGAAGGAGCCAAAGATAAAGCAATGGCCATGTGGGCCGCTGCACAGATGGAGTTTGTGCAGCGAGGGGGGAGTGCTTCCTCTGTGCTGTTTAGAACAACTCTGGACCATTCCGCTCCTTCCTGGTGTCACATTTTACAAAGGGAAGTTGTCCAGTGAGAGCACACCCAAAGGAGAGTCGGCGGCTGTGGGTCTGGAGACCAGTGTGGGGAGGAACAGAAGGGCGGGAGGGTGACTAGAGATGCTGAGCGTGGACACAGAACTGTCTTCAGACACTGGAAGACTGGGCCATGGGGAGAAAGCAGATTTTTAACTCCAAAACTTTCCCCAAACATAAGCTCATCTCAGTTTAAACCTGAATTTTCTGGTGCTGAAGCTGCTCACAAAGGCAAAAACACTGTTGACCGAGAGAGTATGCACGCCATCGCGTGCACAATCAAGATGTGAGACGGCCGCCAAGAAGTCCGGTGCTACCTCTTCATGAACTGACAGTAAGAACAGAGCTCCTTAGATAAAATGAGCAATGTGCATGGCTGTGTGAGGTGGGCCCGCTCTAATGGAGGCCTGCTCCTCTCCTGGTTAGACAGTTCTTTCTAAAGCCAGTAAGAAAGCATTGTTCAGTGTGTGTAAAGGGAACCAGCCAACTGATTCTGAGTCAGAAATGAACTGTTGCATCTGATTGACTTCGAAGTCAGCAAGTTTCATTTTTCCAGGGTTATTGCTGGGACTAGGTGCCTTCACTATGAATCCATTGCTCCTGGCAGCCATTTTCCCCATTGTGTTGCCCTTGTCACCCTTGTTGTTGTTGTTGTTGTAGCTGGATAGGACAGAGAGAAATGGGGGGGGGGAGAAAGATAGATACTTGCAGACCTGCTTCACTGCCTGTGAAGCAACCCCCTTGCAGGTGAGGAGCCAGGGGCTCAAACCAGGATCCTTATGCTGGTTTCACCCCATGTGGGCTTAACCCGCTATGCTACTGCCCAGCCCCCAACAAGTTTTATTTTTAAACAGGGTTTCGCAGCTCAAGAGGCTGCTCAGTGGTAGAGCACAGGACTTGCAAGTGTGAGGTCCAGGAGTTCTAGCTCCAGCACAGCATGTGCCAGTCAGTGTGACTTATATGCTCTCTTTAAAATAAATCTTTGAAAAGATAAATTCAGAAAACCAGTGGCACTGTGTCAGCTTAAGGCTTAAACCCCCAAAACAAACTAGTCTGGAAACCCTCAAGCCTGGACTGCTGCCCGGGATCTAGTCTGTCGGAGAGACTCCTGTGTCTACAGATGGAGCTCCATGGTCTGGGGGACAGGACCCCATCTGGAGAAACCCAATCAGAAACATCTTCAGCCCGCCTTGAACATACACCTTGGTTCCAGCCCTCGTTAGAAAATAGAGAGCCAGGAGTTGGGCGGTAGCGCAACGGTTTTAAGCGCAGGTGGCGCTAAGCACAAGGACCAGTGTAAGGATCCCGGTTCAAGCAGGCTCCCCACCTGCAGGGGAGTCACTTCACAGGCGGTGAAGCAGGTCTGCAGGTGTCTATCTTTCTCTCCCCCTCTCTGTCTTCCCCTCCTCTCTCCATTTCTCTCTGTCTTATCCAATAACTACAGCAATAAAACAACAAGGGCAACAAAAGGGAATAAATCAATATGTAAAAAATAGTTTTTTTAAAAAAGTAGAAAATAGCCATGTAGCAACTACTGTGTTTTACTGTCAACCATTAATATTACCAAAAAAAAAAAAAGTAGAGGGGGTGTGGTCTGTGCAGAAGTCTGGGAGGGGGCATTGGGGCATAGAACGTGCAGTGACAACTATGTAGCAGGGAGCCTTGGGCACATTCACATGCAATGGAACACGGCAAGGATACACTAGCTTAGTGATGAAGACTTCAATAGAAGAATGAGAACATAAGCCAGGGAAATGCAGTTCTAACTACAGAGGCAGGATAAAGAGACTATCTGGCAACTGAAGGACTGGGCTTGAGCTTCTGCTTAACCTTTCTGAGACTCAGCTTGTGCTGAAAATAACATCTATCTAAGATATCAGCCAGGAGAGCTGTACCAAATAATTTATACGATTTGTGTAAGTATACACTTTGTGTTATGTTATGCCTAATTTATTTGTTCATTTATTCAACAAATATAATGGTGTTTTCTGTGTGCCAGGCACTGAGAATACAACAGGGAGCAGAAAGCATCCCTGGCTCTCTTGGAGACTACTCTCCAGTATCGGGAAGGAGAAGATAAGCAACATTAAGGTGTAATAAGTGTAGGAGAGAAAATGAAATGAATAGAGGAGAGAGAGAGTGTGTGTGCACAGGATCATGGAGACAGCCTCACTGGGAAGGTGGGGTGGAGCAGTTGCTGAAGCTATCCTTAGATAGAGGAAGAGGTGAGGGACTTGCGAATCTGTGCAGAGGCACAGCAAAGGGAGGGTACAGCAGCTAGAATTAAAGTGAACCAAGTGAGGCCAGGATAGGAAAGGGGGAGAAAGCAGAGGCAGATCATGGCTGGGCTCTGGGCCACTGTGGGAACCTGAGCTTTTGTTTGCAGGGCTATGGGGAGTCCTGGAGAGAGCTGAGTGAAAGAATGGCATTTGATTGATAAAGACTTGCAGGATCCCACTGCTGTGTTGAAAATAAATGGAAGAGTTGAAGGAGGACAAGGGTGAAGCCAAGAGAACAGGTAAGAAGCTGATAATGGTTTTAGTTGGCACTCTTGAGGTCTAAAGAAGGTTATTTGTTGAACTGCTGGTGAGAGGAAAGGTGCTCTAGTGAAGAGCAGTTAGCCAGTTGGTAGTTTAGGGGGGAAGACAAAGCTCTGAGTACCCTAGAGCATGGCAGTGGGGACTCGAAGAAGCAGAGAATTGAAACTAAAGCACAGGCAGTGGTAGGACTGCAGTGTTATTGTCGTCACAGCTCTCACAAAAGGATAGAGAACTTTTTTCAACACATGCAGAAAAAGAATGGAAATGATTTCCTCATATTTGCATTATGTGAAGAATTAGCTTGGGATGGGGGCAACACACTTAAGCTAAGCTAAGTGCTTCTCAATTACATGCAAATAAAATGAAGTTGCATTTGTGGAGCAAGGCCCTTTTACATGGAATGGCTAGATTTCTTGAACCGTCCCTCTTCCCCTGCAGCTTTCAACTTGGCAAACCAATGTTTAGGTTACAAAGAAGCTGAGAATGAGCAAGGGTGGTTGTGACATGCACACTTCTACCAAAGGTGGGTTGGGGGGGGGGCTGTGGGGCATGGTATGAGGGCAGGGAAGAGGGCTAGACACTACCAATTTAAGGAATATTTTGTAACTACATCTCTATCATTCAGTGGTGGAAATGAAAAGGATGTTAGGTATTATCTGTACCAACTTCCAAACTTTACTTATGAGGACCCAGGTACTGAAAGGTTGTTAAGCAGCAGAAGTAAGACTCCAATTCAGGTTTTGTAAGTGCTAGTCCAGAAGTACTAGGTCTATAGCATCATCTTTCTTCCACTGGGATGCAGGCAGGGGCCCTAAAACTTGGTGTTTGGGAGGAAAAGCTCTGTAGAATCTCACCCCACTGATTTACTTCCTTTCCTGTTGCATTGCACTCACACCAGACTAGACCAGACTAAGCCCCCCCTAAGCCTGTGTGGCGAGACTCAGCTTCCCATGAGGGAACCTGCCTTAGATCTTCAAGGCGAGTGAGATCACAGGCAGTCTATCTGCTGCTTTGGCTCCAGCTCTCGTCTTCTTTCCTGGAGATGGAGAGCAGTGAGTCTGCCCTTGGGACTGGCCTTACTCTAGTCTGTCCTTTCATCAGGCATCTTGTTCAACAGGAAGCTTGGCTCTGCTCCTGGTCACATGCAAAATCCAGATAATGCTGGCAGCCAGAGTCAGTCCTGGAGGCTTAATAAAGTGCCACTAAGGCAAAGAGGCAAGTTCCATTGGCACATCTACCACTGCACAGGCAGAATGAGTCTCATGCCAACCATGGGAGCAGAGTCCATATGCATGCCATATGCATGCCTGGTTTCAATAAAGCAGTGGGCACAATCACTTCTGTTATCCTGCCTTGATGTTTAGCAGGAGGATGGTATCGAAGATCATGTAAAGAAATAAATCAACTGGAAAGCACCTTATCTGACCTGAGCATCTTATCAAGGCAGAACATCAAGGCATATATACACAGAACTACACAACAGTTACACACACACACACCATCCTCACCCATTCAGACGTCTGCACTAACATGCTCAGACATGCCTTGTTGTACACATTCAGACAGATACTCAGGCACACAATGTTGGTACACAGTAAAGCATTCTCAACCACATCTTGTCAGGGAGGCTCATTTGCTGTGTCTGCATACATGTGAGCACCTCCTCCAGGCCCACCTCTGACACTACTCTGCTTGCCTTACTCTTGCAAAGTGCAGTTACTCCCTTATGTGAAAGGCGAAGGTCACCTCACTTCCTCAGAGCACACAAGCAAGAACCCACCCATCTCGCCGATAAAAACCCCATCTCCCCAAACACCAAAGCACCTATGTTCAAAGCTCACATGTTCATGAAAAAAGAAGAAAGATGCAATTCCCAGGTGCCTATTTATCTAGCACAACAGAAGCTAGTGGCAGAAGCCTGTTTTCCTCCCATTCCTTACTACAACCAAACAGCTGGATCAACAGAGTATTTTACTCTCAAGTATATGCATCCTCCTTTTAAAAATATATAGACATTTGAAGACACAGTAAGGTTTCCGGTGGACTGACTCCTCATTGCCAAATACAATGAAATTGCAACCAGAATTTTTTTTTTAAATACAATGAATGTGACCGCCATTCCCTTTCAGCAAAGGGAAAAGAGATCTATACTTTAGGATGATCATGAAACTGGAGGATAGAAGGAAGAGCCGCCATGAAAAATTGGACAGAGCAGCAGACCAACAGACAGCCCCCCCCACACACACACCCCAATTTCAAAAATCCAGCTCCCACGAAATCCCTAATGGAGCTCCAAGTCTGGCAGACGCACACAGATCAATGCCCAGGGCTCCTTTCTGTCACCAAAGACATAAATAAGGGTTATTACCGCCAGCATCATTACTGTGATCTGCATGGCGGGTGGCAGGGTGCTGCTACTTACCCCAGACGACCAGCACGAGGGAAGCCGGGAGAAGCAATCTGTTGAAGGCAGGCATCTTCCTTCCGCGGGCGGGCTCCGGGGCTAAGCAGAGATTTCCCTCGGTCAGGAACTGCGCCCTCTTGGAGACTTTCGAGGAAACCCTTTGGGATGAACTGCCCCCCCAGGGGGCGACTTTCGAACTGAAAGGCAGGCCTGGGGGCTCGCTGGGCAAGTCTTTGCAGGGTGTGAGGGCCGGGGCAGGTTTGGGCAGGAAGCGATTCGAGTGAGCGCGGCGGCGGGTGCTCTCCCAGGGCGCGTTGCTCAGCACCGCGGACAGCGCCTCCTGCCCAGCCCGGAACTCTCGGCCCCGCAGCGGGGCGCCTGCCCTCGGCTCCAAGGGGAGCGCAGCTCGGAAGTGAGCGGTACGGATGGCCCTAGGCGGCTGGGCGCTGCAAGGGGTCCATGCTGAGCCTCCTCTCACCACCGCTGGGAACAGCTCCGCCCCGAGCCGGATCCGCCAAGCCCCGGGAGCTCGGGCTGCATCCGCCGGCTGGGCGTGCCCCCTCCCCGCAGGAAGCCCGCCGGGGCTGCCCGTCTGTGCTCCAAAACCGGCTCCACGTCGGTCCCGTCCACACCCGCCCTGGACTCCCCGGGGAGGCCCTGAGGGGTGGAAAAGGAGTTGGAAGCTCCCGTCTGGCAGGCGATCGCGGAGCAGGAGAGGCTGGGGAGGGTTCACCCCTTCCCGGGAGCTCACCCCCCGATCCCGATCTTGCGGGGTCCCGAGCCTAGATAGCCGGTAACCAGCTGCCGGTCTTCCGATCTCCTCGACTATGTGTTCTAGATCAGTCGTGACATGCGCAGCGGCTCTCCACCCCAATAGCCACCACGGACCCACCCCCTGGTGCACACACTCCCCACCCCCAAACAGGCGTGCCCCTCCCAGGCCCAGCTCCGCGGCGCTGGGCTGGGGGCGGAGCCGGCAGCGGCGCAAACACCTCCAGCCCCCCGCGACTTCTCGCTGCCTGTCGCTAGGCTCGCCCGCACACCTCCATGCCTGTTCCCAGCCCCTCCCACCAGTCACACCCTCCAGGCCACCCCACTCCTGCTAGCGCATAGACAGGCTGGTCTCCAGCTCCGGGAAAGGGAGGGCCGAAAGCGTTGAGGCAGTGATGTCATCTGCACTGTACATCTTCCATGGCTCCCAGAGGCTGTCCCACGACCCCTTCCTCTCAACTCTCCCTGTTCATCCTCCATCCTTTGTCTAGTCTGGATTCACTAGCTCTGCGCACCACCCTGGACTCTCCTAGTTAGGCCCAGCCTGGAACAAGGGATGGGGTGGGGTGGGGTGGGGTGCACCTGTTCCTTGTTCACCTCCTCCCCCAGTGAGGTCGGCTAAGGCTCAGTGGGGTGAGAGTGGCACGTGGACAAACCTCTCTTGTGCTAATTACTTTTTGTTTTATAAATCTAAAAGCATAGTCTGTGGCTGACTTCTTCCAACTCTCAGTCACTTCCTAGTCCTAGCAGTTGTGCCACTCCACCATCCCCCACCTCCCAACTGTTGAAGGGAAACTTGAACCATTAAATTTAGTTATGAATTCCAGCAGACATAATAGATTAGGAATGCCTGGAACTGAAGGGAAAGATTAATGCAAGAACCTCCTCCTGCCCTCCCCTGCTCATCTACTCCTCTTTCCAAAAAAGGAAACTTACTTAGCTCCCATATTCCAAAAAAGAATGGCAGAGGGGCAGCTGCCTGTAAGTGAACCCTACTCCGGAAATTCCCCCCTAAGATAGGATCTTCTTCCTGGGCAAACAGCCACCAGGCCATAAATACTATGGAGATTGCACTTTGTTTTGAAGAAAACCTATAATAGAATAATAGACCTGTATAAAAAGTTGGTGTTGACTAATTTAACCCTATCAATTTATAACCACTTCCGTGGACATTTCTGATGAACAGGGCTTGACCTTTTTTCAATGATGTGATCTAACTCCTGATTCATACATATGCCCTTCTTGTTGCTTAGAGAACTTCTTTATATTCATCTGATTTCTATACTCCTCCTCCTCCTTTAAATTGTCCTAAAACTTTTCCCCAATAAAGAAAATTAAAAAAAAATTTTTTTAATGGCCATGTTTTACCTATCTCAAGACTTTTTTTGGGGAGGGTGGAGGGTGAGGGTGGAGGATATGCTAAGTTTCTTCCAATGTGCTTCCTTTTTTTTTTTTTAAATTGCCTTTATTTATTGGATAGAGACAGCCAGAAGTCAAGTGGGAAGGGGGAGATAGAGAGGGAGAAACAGACACCTGTAGCCCTGCCTCACCATTTGCGAAGCTTTCCCCTGCAAGTGGGGACTGGGGGCTCAAACCTGGATCCTTGCATTTTATAACAAGTGGGCTCAACCAGGTGCACCACCATCTGGCCCCTATTTCCCATGTTTAATCACCTAGGCACTTTCTTGAGAGGACTTCTGGGTTCTCTTCATGATTCTTTTTATTTTTATTAGTGATTTAATATTTATTTACAAAATTATAAGATAACAAGGGTATAATTTCACACCTTTTCCATACCAGAGTTTTGTATCCCCATTCTCTCCATTGGAAAATGCATTAGTTTCCCCAAGATCAGAGATATGGGTTAACTATTATTTCTATAATATTCTATCTATATTTAGATATATATATTTGCCTATTTTCTCTATGAGTCTGTCTTCTCTTCTTTTCTAAGTCACACCTACAACTTCCTGCTACTTTTGAGTGTCCTCCTTTGCCCCCTTCACTCTTCAGGTCCTAATGGAATTGGGATTCAGAGTCCACTCTGATCATCTTCCCCTAACATTTACCCCTCTGGGAGTATGGACCAAAATTCTTTATGAGGTACAGAAAGTGGAAGGTCTGGCTTCTGTATACTTCTCCGCTGGACATGGGCATTGGCAAGTCAGTCCATACCCCCAGCCTGTTTCTGCCTTTCCCTAGTTGGGTAGGGCTCTGGAGAGGTGAGTTTCTGGGGTGCATTAAGAAGGTCAGCTGCCCAGGGAAGTCTGGATGGTGTCGTGGTAGCATCTGTAACTTCGTGGCTGAAAGGTGTTAAGATATAAAGCAGGGCAAAAAGTTTAATAAATGGAAACCAGAAAGTAAGATTAGAGCAGATGGGAATAGGAATTTTAGGGTGGATAGAAGGTAGGGGGGAATCTATTTTAGGTTATGTTCCTTGGGGCCCATGACTGGTCATTTTTGCTGGCGTTGGATAGCTAACATGCAGTTGGATTAAAAATATTGTCTGGGAAAATGGTGTCAGAACTGAGAACAGGACTAGAAGGCTGGATCGGGGCAGAGAGTAGCTCCCAAACATGAAGAAAATAATATAAATAAATTAATTAATTACTATGTTGATCCAACCTAAGGCCCATATCTACTCATATTTAGCACAGGGGCCTGTGTAACCTCTGAGTCCCTGTCAATCTGTGTTCTCAGCCCATGGTTCCAGCTAGGAACAATCTAGGCTGCACTCATTTTAGGACCAGTCTTTCTCAAGTGGCAGAGTAGGATGATCCAGTCTCTATTGAGAGAATGGTACAGACCTTACCATTGGTAGTTCATAGTGAGGGTATAGTCCTGCAAAAGGCTTATAGTCCACAAGAGGGCTTATAATGACATTCCTGCTGGAAGTGGCCAGTGATGGTGGAGAGAAGGCTCTATTAGAAGTCTAGGCCTACACTACAACAATAAAATAACAAGGGCAACAAAAGGAAATAAATATTTAAAAAAAGAAGAAGTCTAGGCCTATTGAATCTATGGGGGAATGCAAGGTTTCCTGATAGGGCCCCAAATCTCACCATGATTCTTAAAGCGACATTCAAGACAGGAACCAATGTTCCTGTGATCCAAACAGCATAGATACAGAGAAAGTTTAGCCTCGTTTTCTCAATGGGGCCTGCTTATTCAAGTATAGGCCCAGCATATCTCACAGTGAGCTTCTCATAAATTAAACTCCCAAGTTTTTTATTTGTGTGCTTTTTTTTTTTCTTTCTTTCTTTTTTTAAAAAATATTTATTTATTTATTTATTTATTTATTCCCTTTTGTTGCCCTTGTTGTTTTATTGTTGTAGTTGTTGTTGATCTCGTTGTTGTTGGATAGGACAGAGAGAAATGGAGAGAGGAGGGGAAGACAAAGAAGGGGAGAGAAAGATAGATACCTGCAGTCCTGTTTCACCGCTTGTGAAGCGATTCCCCTGCAGGTGGGGAGCCGGGGGCTCGAACCAGGATCCTTACACTGGTCCTTGTGCTTAGCGCCACCTGCGCTTAACCCGCTGTGCTACCGCCCGACTCCCTATTTGTGTATTTTATGGGAGGTCAGACAGTGTATGTGCTGGGGGTGGAACTTGAGGCCTCATATTGCCAGTCCTGTCCTCTATGGAGCCACCTCCCCAACCCCTAAAGCCCATAGTTCTCAGTCACTGACCTGTTGGAGAGAGAGAGAGAGAGAGAGACTGAGACTTTCTGTACTCATACAGAAGGCTTTGAGGGGGCCGGGTGGTGGATCACCTGGTTGAGAGCACATGTTACAATGCACAAGGACCCAGGTTCAAGCCCCTGTTCCCCACCTGCAGGGGGAAAGCTTCACAAGTGGTGAAACAATGCTACAAGTGTCTCTCTGTCTCTCTCCCTATCACCCCTTTCCCTCTTGATTTCTGGTAATCTATATACAACAAATAAAGACTCAAGAAAAAATGTAAAAAAAACAGTTATTCAAATACTGTTATTAAAAAAAAAAAAAAGAAGAAGAAGAAGAAGACTGGTCCGGGAGGTGGTGCAGTGGATAAAGCATTGAATTATCAACCATGAGGTCCCGAGTTTGATCCCCGGCAGCACATGTACCAGAGTGATGTCTGGTTCTTTCTCTCCTCCTATCTTTCTCATGAATAAATAAATAAATTAAAAAAAAAAACTGATCAGTGCTCTGGTTAAAAAAAAAAATGTAAAAAATAAAAGAAGAAGGCTCTGGGAAAACTGTTGTAAAAGTCTGCCCTTACTGCTGCTAAGATGTGTGTGTAGTTTGTTTGTTTGTTTGTTTGTTTGTTTAGACAGATAGAGGAGGCAGAAAAGGAGGAGGGAGATGGAAGGCCACCGCACCTTAAGCTTCCTTCACTGTGGTGGGGGCCAGGTTCAAACAGGATGAGCACATGAGAGAGCATTGTGCTAGCCAAGTGAGCTATTTCACCATCTCTACTAATGTGCCTTAGTCCCAACCAAATATGACATCCTATAAATACTTTGAATTTAGAATCAGTCATGTCAGGCCAGATGGTGACGCAGCTGGTTAAGTACAAGGACCCATTCACAAGGGTCCGGGTTCAAGCCCCCGGCTTCCCACCCACAGGGAAAACCCTAGAGACAAAAAAAAAAAAAAAGGAAGAAAGGAAAGGGAAAAAAATCAGTCATGCAGCATGTCTCTTCTCTTTATCACTTTTAGGCTTATCAGTCACTTGGCCTAAAAATAAACCTTTCTTAATGAATGGGGGGAGGGAGTAGCCTCTAGCATGCTTTGAGAAACTTCACTCTAGTTTGAAACTGAGCTGTTAATCAGATTTCCTTAGTGTGACTGCTCAAATACCCAACCCAAATAAATACTCAGACATATTTCCCCATTTTCACTAAAATAACAGGGAGATAATTAGAGAAAGCTGTAGTGGTAGCAATCCTGTGATTACAGATAAAATCCAAGGGAGCAGGAGGCACCTCTCTCAGTAGAGCACATACCTCAGTAGAGCAGGGACCTGGGTTTGAGCCCTGGCACCATGTGTAAGTGCCACAACATCAGGGGAAGCTCCACTGGTGGTGGAGCAATACTATACACGCATCCTCTTGGTGGATGTCTCTTCATCTGAAAACAAAAGAGAATTGTGGTCCAGGAGGTGGTGCAGTGATAAAGCACTGGACTCTCAAGCATGAGGTCCTGAGTTTGATCACTGGCAGCACATGTGCCATAGTGATGTCTGGTTCTTTCTCTCTCTTGTCTTTCTCATAAATAAATAAATTTAAAAAAAAAGAATTAGAAAGTTCATCTGGGAGTAGTAAAGTGACCCTGGCACCATGGTGAGGCAGGGCAGGGGGGATGCAGAAGAGAACACATTCTAAAACCTTAAAAGACTTGCCTGTTGATCTTCTAAAACGAGAGAATCATCAACTGAGAGTAGGAGGTGGGGAAGAACAAAGGGTCTGGAGATAGAATAGCCTGTCTGAGTCATTGTGGGCCCTTCCCAGGGGCATAAAAGAAGCCAAGAAAGGGGTCAGGAGGTGATGCAGCTGGTTAAGCATTCATTACAGTGTGCAAAGACCTGGGTTCAAGCCCCTGGTCCTTAAGTGCAAGAGGGAAAGTTCACTAGTGGTGAAGCAGCTCTGCGGGTGTCTTTCTGTCTCTCTCCCTAGCTTCCCCTCCCCTCTCAATTTCTGTCTCTACCCAATAATAAACAAAAATATTAAAAAGCAGAAGAAAGAAGGAGAAAGAGAAGAAGAAGTAAGAAGGAGGAGGAGGAGGAGAAGGGGATGAAGGAAGAAAGAAGAAGAAGGAGGAGGAGGAGGAGGAGAAGGAGAGGGAGAGGGAGAAGAAAGGAGGAAGAGGAGGAAGGGAGGAGGAGGAAGGAGAAGCAGCAGCAGCCAAGAGAAGCTTTTTCAGACCATCGCATACCTGAACTCAGTCAGGATGCCAAGATCAGAGTCCAGCATTGTTGAATGACCTGGTTTTGCAATTCCAAGCAGATTTGAAAAAGAGTGCATACCTCATGGGACCAGGAGAGGAAAGAAGCATGCTTGCTTTAGACTGTGCCAAAGAACACACATGACACTGAGCACTATCTGGCTTCCCCCATCACCTCCTCATGCTGCACTGCCAGCTGTGTGTAACTGTCAGCCACCAAGGGAAGTTTGGGATTAGAGGAGGAAGCATGGTATGGTGACAAGACAGTGCCGTCCCTTCCTGTGTCTGCTCACACAGACAGCCTGAAAGGTTAGATGGGGACAGATAATATTTGTGGAGTTGAATTGAATTCTGTCTAGATGATTAAGGAAGCCAGGACTTTACTGATACCAAGGCGGGGGGGAACCCCTTTTCATCAATAACACTCCTGAGAAGTGCAGAGGAGCCAGGGTGAAAGAGAGGTAGTGCTCCTTACTCCAGGAAGCCAGTGAGAGTCAGGCGAGAAAGCTATAAACTGGGACTGAGGCAAATGTAAACATCAGAGTGCAAATAAAGACTACATAGCTGGTGAGATGGTGCTTTTAGCACCATATTGCAAAACTGGGAAATGTTATGTATGTACAAGCTATTGTATTTACTGTTGAAATTGAGAGGGGAGGGGAAGACAGAGAGGGGGAGAGAAAGCATGGGGGAAAGGATGCATGGCATGGTGACAAGACCAATAAAGGTTTTTTTTTTTTTTAAGAGTTATATTTCAGGCAATACTGACATAACTTTTTTTTTTTTTTGCCTCCAGGGTTATTGCTGGGGCTTGGTGCCTGCACTACAAATCCACTGCTCCTGGAGGCCTTTTTTTTTTTTTCTTTTGTTGACCTTGCTGGTTATTATTGTTGTTATTGCCGTAGTTATTGTTGGATAGGACAGAGAGAAATGGAGAGGGGAGGGGAAAACAGAGGGGGAGAGAAAGATAGACACCTGCAGACCTGCTTCACCGCTTATGAAGTGACCCTCCTGCAGGTGGGGAGCTTGAGGCTCGAACGGGGATCCTTATGCCGGTCCTTCACTTAGTGCCATGAGTACTTAACCTACTGCCCGTCCCCCAGCATAACTTTTTTTTTAACCAGTGCACTGCTCAGCTCTGGCTTATGGTGATGTAGGGGGCTGAATCTAGGACCTGGGAGCCTCAGGCATGTGAGTCTGTTTGTATAACCATTATGCTCTCTTCCCTGCCCCTAGAATAACTTTTATGCATTTTCTGCACACAAGAGACTGGAAGTCTTTATCTAGGCAGAAAGGGGCATCTCTTAGAGAAAGCAGTGTCATTATCTTTACCATTGCTTTAGATGCTGATGCTATTCAAATGTTTGGGGCAGGAACAGCACTCTTAGCACTGATGGAGTCAGTGCTCATCAGAAATATGGAAGATGGGAAAAAAGAAACCGCAAAATGTGTCCCAGGCCCAGTTCTACCCAAGATGGGGCCGACTCACTTAGCCATCTCTGATCTATCTTCCCATAGCCTCTCTGAACCAGTGCTCTCTCTCTTAAGCTGTCTGCTCCCAGAGTTGCTGGATAATACAAGTGGATGTGCTGTGGGGTTTGCAAAGTCCTATAAAACCAAGAGACTTTGGTTTAGACAATTCCATTAATCTTCAGGGAAAGAAGTTTAACTGTTAACTACACCATGATGAGATATAGTCAGCTGGGGACAGAGAGGCAGAAGGAGAGAGTCAAAGAGACTACAACACTGAAGCTTCCTTCAGTATTGTGGGAGCCAAGCTGGAAGGCGAGTCACACACATGGCAAGCCAGTACACTGTCCAAGTGAACTTCTTTGCCAAGCCATGAAATGATCAGCTTTTTCTCATCTGACATCAGCTTCATTCTTCATTTTCATCATCCACATCATTATCTGGCACAATGCTTTATACTTTTCTTTTTTTTTTAAGAATTTTTTTTTCCTCCAGGGTTATTGCTGGGCTCGGTGCCTGCACCATGAATCCACCGCTCCTGGAGGCCATTTTCCCCCCTTTGTTGCCCTTGTTGTTGTAGCCTTGTTGTGGCTATTATTATTGCCATTTGTTGATGTTTTTGTTGTTGGATAGGACAGAGAAATGGAGAGAGGAGGGGAAAACAGAGAGGGGGAGAGAAAGATAGACACCTGCAGACCTACTTCACTGCCTGTGAAGTGACTCCTGCAGGTGGGGAGCCAGGGGCTCGAACCTGGATCCTTACGCCGGTCCTTGTGCTCAGCGCCACATACACTTAACCTGCTGCACCACCGCCCAACCCCCTGCTTTATACTTTTTATAGATTAACCCAGTTAATTCCCATGACTCTAAGGTGCAAGCACTATTGTTCAAATTTTTATACAAAACTTTTTTTATAAAAGGCTTATTTAATTTTTTCCCCAATTTTTAAAAAATTTTATTTTGTTGCCCTTGTTGTTTTATAGTTGTAGTTATTATTGTTGTTGTCGTTGGATAGGACAGAGAGAAATGGAGAGAGGAGGGGAAGACAGAGAGGAGGAGAGAAAGATAGACACCTGCAGACCTGCTTCACCGCCTGTGAAGCGACTCCCCTGCAGGTGGGGAGCCGGGGTTCGAACCGGGATCCTTATGCTGGTCCTTGTGCTTTGCGTCACCTGCGCTTAACCCGCTGCGCTACAGCCCGACTCCCAAGGCTTATTTAATTTTTATGAGAACAACTAGACACTGCTCAGTTCTGGCATGTGGTGGTGCCTGGAACTGAACCTGCAGTCTCATTCTGTAATCTAATGCTGAGATATCCCCCCTTCACCTTATCCACTTTTAAAATTAAATTTTTAATGAAAGATACATAAGGAAAGATACAGAGAGAGTGAGCAAGGGGGAGACCAGAGCACTGATCAGCTCTGGTTTATGGTTGTGTGGGAGATTGAACCTGGGACCTTGAAGCCTCAGGCTTGAAAGTCTTTTGCATTATCATTATGCTATCTCTCATGCCAATTGTCCTTTTTTTTTTTTTTAAGAGGCAAATGCAAAAAAAGTCAAGTGCTATGTTTTCTCATTTTCTATGTGGCAGAACTGTTTCACTCTTTAGTGTCTCTTGCTTCCCTGGCAGCCCTGGTAGCTGGAAGAACCAACCTAACAAACCACCTCCAGGACTTGAAGGAGAGAAATCCTATACCCAGGGCATATGAAACAAGGATACCACTTCTAACTACCATCACAATTCTGTAAGTACCTGCCAGACTGTCACTGTCTGGCATTTGGGAAAAGATATGCTGGACTTGGTGTTTCTGAGTGGTTAATGACCTCACACACAGAGAAAACCTGACTGAACTGAGTTGCAGCCAAGTCCCTCCATGCTGCTGTCGGATTTCTTCTTCCCTGCTCCCACTACCTTCCCTGAAGGAGGTGGCCCTCACAGCACAAGCTTCTGCTATTGTTCAGGTCAAATAATCTTGTCACTTTGAGGCCCATGTCCATCATTAGTCTGTGGTCTCCCCTCCAGCGGTGAAGCAGGTCTGCAGGTGCCTATCTTTCTCTCTCCCGCCCCTCTCTTAATTTCTCCCCATCCTATCAAAAAAAAAAAAAAAAGAAAGAAAGAAAGACAAAAAGGGAAAAATAGCGGCCAGGAATGGTGGATTCATATGCCAGCCCCAGAAATAACCCTGGTGGTCACAGAACTTTAGAAAATAAGCATGTTAACACGCATGTGATATGAGATGGATTTAGAAAATTAATCTGGCTGAGCAGGACACCTGGAAGGGAAACGTTAGGAGTGACTGTGATTGCTGTAGTAAAAAGGCAGTGGGTGAGGGAGGTGGCTGACTCTGGTGCAGTGCGGAGGGAGAATGCATTACACTTGCAGATAATCAGATGTGGAGAAAAGAAGAGGTTACTCCAGTCCTGGTGGATTAGAATATTTTTTGTCATTTCCAAATATAGAGAATATAAGGGGCCAGGCAATGGTGCATCTGGTTAGGCACAGACATTACAGTGCACAGGGTTCAAGGCCCTGGTCCCCACCTGCAGGGGAAAAGCGTCATGAGTGGTGAAGCAGGGCTGCAGGTGTCTCTCTGTCTTTTTCCCCCTCTAATTCCCCCTTCCCTCTCAATTTCTCTCTGTCTCTATCCAATAATAAATTAAAAATATTTTAAAAATTAATAATCATTACCTTAGAAAGAGAGAATATAGAAGCAGTCTATTCAGGGGAGGGAGGACCCTCAGTAATAGATCTTGGGTCTTGATTCACTTCCTATGTGTCAGGTACTGATAGATCATATGGATCCTTAGAAGAGATAATGGGCCGGCAATCAGATTTGTGACCCTTCTTATAGAGTGGTAATTGAAGTGATGGGAATGGATGTTGTTTGTTTGTTTTTGGATAGAGACAGAGAGAAATTGAGAGAGAAGGGGGAGATAGAGAGGAAGAGAGACAGAGACACCTGCAGACCTGCTTCACCGCCTGTGAAGTGACTCCCTTGCAGGTGGGGAGCCAAGGGCTTGAACCGGGATCCTAACCGGTCCTTGCACTTTGCATCACATGCGCTTAACCCGCTACGCTAACCGCCCAACTCGGGAATGGATGTTATTTGTAAGAGAGACTATATAATTATTTTATTTAGTAAGCCTTTCTTGTTATTGATGTCATTGTTAAATAGGACAGAGAGAAATGGAGAGAGGAGGGGAAGACAGAGAAGGGGAGAGAAAGACAGACACCTGCAGACCTGCTTCACCGCCTGTGAAGCGACTCCCCTGCAGGTGGGGAGCCGGGGTTCGAACCGGGATCCTTATGCCGGTCCTTGCGCTACGTGTGCTTAACTCGCTGCACTACCACCCGACTCCCAAGAGAGAGTATAAAGAAGAGATCTGAATATATCTAATTTTAAGAGGGTAGATGAGAAAGCAGAGATGGGAAAAGAGGACTCAAAGAAACGTGAGATGAGAACAGTGCTGTGTCAGAGAGCAGGGGATGTTCCATGCCGGTCATGAGGCTAGAGCATAGTTCACAGGGGGAGAATGGGCCAGGAGACATGGTAACTAGGGCATCACGGACACCTTAGAGGAGTCTAAGCAGACTGCAGGGAGAGTAGTGCACAGCGGAGCAAGTTAACCAAGAAGCACTGTTGCAAAGTCATCTCACCCCACTTTCAGAACACTTGATGGTGGAAATAAGAAAGGGGTAGACAGGGAGTCGGGCAGTACCGCAGTGGGTTAAGCACCAAAGCGCAAGGACCGGCGAAAGGATCCTGGTTCGAGCCCCCTGCTCCCCACCTGCAGGGTAATCACTTCACGGGTGGTGGAGAAGGTCTGCAGGTGTCTGTCTTTCTCTCCCCCTCTCTGACTTCCCCTTCCTCTCTCCATTTCTCTCTGTCCTGTCCAACAACAATGACATCAATAACAACAACAATAACTAAAACAACAATGAAAAATAGGAAGGGCAACAAAAGGGAAGATAAATAAATATAAAACAAGAAAAAAAGAAAATATTACTGCTTGATTTTTGAAAAAATTATATAACCCAGAGAAGTAAAGTGATAGGGGGAGAAATTTTAGGTCCGTAACACTTCCCTGTACCCACTGTCTATTGAGTTGGGCTGGACTGAGCACTGGAGGACGGTGCACGCTTTGGAGTTTAATAGAAAGAAGGACATGGCAAGCAGTCTCAGCACAAAATATTGGCATTCCTGGTGTGATAATAGGGACGGGAGAAGGAACACTGGCTGCTCAGCTCAAGTCAGCATTAAGAATGGGCAGGTTAGAGGGGAGTTGGTAGACAACTTTGAGGAAGATGGGAACAGTGACACAGTAACTCCTGTGGCCTCCAGAAAGGAAGAGCTAGTTGACTCACATGGACAAAACCTGGGTCAGAATATGGCAGTGAGGGGCACAAAGGGGTGGAGTGGGGTAAGGTAAAAAGTGAATTGACCACCCAGCCTTCTTTGAAAGGATTATGAAAGACTCAGTATTGTTGAGAACTTGGAGAATTGAGAGAAAAGACAAGGAGGTGGCTCGGAGGGTAGAGCACAAGGCTTGTATGTGTGAGAATCTGGATTTAATCCTTGGCACTGCGTTTACCAGAGCAGAATTCTGGTCTCTGTCACTCTTTCTCATTAAATAAATAAATATTTTTTAAAAAGAGTTTGTAGAAGTGAAAGATAGCAAGTCAAGATACAGGCAAGTCTACCCAGGAAAGAACAAAGTTGAGTTCTAGCAGCATCATGTCCCTCTGCACCTGACATTTGGAGGTATAAACATAGCCCAAATAAATTAGCAGCTGCACCTGGGAGGCATCCCCCAGGGCCCGAGTGGCCTTGAGGGTGGAGTTACACCTCCTCAGGAGGAGAAGCTGCCTCTTGTTTTTCTTATTTTTCATACTCTGGCTCTGCTTCTGTGCAGTGAAGAGATTGCTTCCTCCTGAAATCTCATCATTTGTGGGCTCTGGCATCCACCTTCATCCTACAGACAGGAGGGGAAAAGAGAGAGGACAATTTCAGTGCTTATCTAAGGCTGACCAAGTAGAGGATTTTTGTTTTCCAATAAATTAGAAAAAAAAAACTTAGATTTCTTTAAATTCTACTTTGAATGCTCAAGACATGACTTTAATTTTTTTGAGGCATATAGATAACGAAAGATTACTTTAAAAATGTCTAGATTCTTTTTTTAATTTATATTTTTATTTATTGGATAGAGAAAGCCAGAAATCAAGAGGGAAGGGGGTTATAGAGAGGGAGAGAGACAGACAGACACCCGCAACCCTGCTTCACCACTTGCAAAGCTTTCCCCCTGCAGGTGGAGACTGGGGGCTCGAACCCAGGTCCTTGTGCACTGTAATGTGTGCGCTTAACCAGGTGTGCCACCACCCGGCCCCCAAAATATCTAGATTCTAATTCATAGGTTAAAAGTTGTATTAGAGGGGGCTGGGCAATAGTGCACCAGGTTAAGCACATTTAGTACAAACTGCAAGGCCAGGTGTAAGGATCATGGTTCAACCCCCCGGCTCCCCACCTGTAGCGGGGTCACTTCACAAATGGTTAAGCAGGTCTGCAGGTGTCTATCTCTCCCCTTCTCTATCATCCCCTCCTCTCTCAGTTTCTCTCTATCTTATCCAACAACAATAACAGCAAAAGCAGCAACAACAATGGAAGGGAGATGGCCACCAGGAGCAGTGGATTCATACTGCAGGCACTAAGCCCCAGCGATAACCCTGGAGGCAAAAAAAAATTGTATTAGCATGCCAGGCGCACTTCAAGTGCCATGTAAATGTTTGCTGTTTGTCTTATATTTCTAATTGACATTTATTGGGCTTGCAGTTGTAGAGTGTCACATATTATCTCATGGAATTATCACAGTAGCCCTCATGGGTATGTGGCATTTGCATATTGTTACTTATGAAGAACTGAGCAGAAAATGGCAAGGAAAAGTCTTTGAGAATTGCTGTAGCCCAGGAGATAGTGCAGTGAATACAGCACTGGGCTTCCAAGCCTGAGAGCCTGAATTCAATCCTCATCATTTATGTGCCAGACTGATGCTCTAGCCTTTCTCTTGCTCTCGTAAATAAATCTTTAAAAAAAAAAAAAAAACTGATGAGAAAAGATAAATACTGGCCAGACCCTCTTAGTTACTGTGCTTTACAAGGGCCTGGGTCTGTTTCTGAGCCTCAGAGACAGGGTGGGGTGGAGGCAGCAGGTGGGGAGAGCTGTGTCTGGCCCTTGCATTCACAGCCCCCATCACTGGTGCTGTCCTTCGACCTGTGAGGTTCCAGCTATGAGGAAGCTTCAGGACCACAAGTTCCCAGAGACCAGCAGCTCCTCTGCTCTCTCACTATTTCACATGTGGAATCAGTGTATAAAAATGGTTTGTGGGGGTCAACCACTAGAGCTCAAACATTACTATGCACAGAGACCCAGGATCAAGCCCCCAGTCCCTACCTACAGGGGAGGAGCTTCATTAGTGATGAAGTAGTGCTATCTCTGTTTCTGCTCCATCTCTCTTTGTCTCCCATGCTCTCTCAGAAAGAGGGGAAAAGAAAGGAAGAAAGGAAGGAAGGAAGGGAGAAAGAAATAAAGAAATATTTACCACAGGGAACAGTGGAGTAGTGGTGCAGGCACAGAATTCCAGTAATAACTTGGTGGCAAAAAAAAAAAAAAAGAAAAGAAAATTGAAAAAAGTTTGTGGTCACTACACATTTGTAGAAAGTTTGAAAGAGTGCTGAGTATCAAGCAATTTCAGGCTGATGAGTTGGTGGTCTGAGTGGCTTGGATAGAAGAAGCATGGGTAAGAATTAGGGCTCTGTGAAGAATGGACTGGCCCCTGAGCAGGACACCTGATGGCCCCTGCATCAGACTTGGCACCATGCTCACACTCTAATAATGTGCATCGACAATGTCTTCTTCTCAGCCCTCAAAAATTCCTCCACTTTTCAGCATGGGAGAATAGAAACCCAGAGGGATGCAGTAGCTTGGGCATAGCCCAAAGCTGGAAAGTGGTGGAAGCTTATTTCAAGTTCAGATCTCTCATCAAAATGCATTCTCTTTTTGGCCCTATCTCAGTCTGTGTGTGTTAGCTGGTGAAGCAGGGATGAAATGGAGCAATCCATCAACACTCCTGGGGAAAGGGCCTCTGACACAGTCGCCATCATCAGTTGCATAATTTCAGTTACATCATGTGTGATGAACTGAGAGAGCTCTGGGGATAGCAAGCTGTGTAAATGCCCAGAGACCAAAGGTTCCACAGCTACTGGCATGGGGATATGGGGACAGCCTGGCTCATTTATCTGGATTGTTTTGAGACTCCATGTGAATAAATATTTAAAAGTAGTCTTGTTGACTTGAAAATTTCTTTTTTTAAAATATTTTTTTAAATATTTATTTATTCGCTTTTGTTGCCCTTGTTTTATTGTTGTAGTTATTATTGTTGTTGTTGTTGATGTCGTCATTGTTGGATAGGACAGAGAGAAATGGAGAGAGGAGGGGAAAACAGAGGGGCAGAGAAAGAGAGACACCTGCAGACCTGCTTCACCACCTGTGAAGGGATTCCCCTGCAGGCAGGGAGCTGGAGGCTCGAACCGGGATCCTTCCGCCAGTCCTTGTGCTTTGCACCACGTGCGCTTAACCCACTGCACTACCACCAACTCCTGACTTGAAAATTTCTTACTGAATGCAACAAAGTGAAAACTGTGTCCTGTCTTTCCAGATGTCAACTAAAGCTGCCTGTGTACACATGCTATCAGGAAATATCAGTGCGGGAATTTCATATGGGAGGGACAGGGACAAATAATTCGATTCATCCACCTGTTTCTAGGTGTGCTGGCATCATTACAGAAATGAGGGCTCAGGACAGTACTTTCATAACTCATGAGAAGAAAATTAATGCCAAAGTTTCTTTACAGTAAGAAGAACCATGAGATCTTATGGACAAGAGCTAGAGAAACCATGGTTAGAGAGTATATCTCCTAAAAGCAGACTCAGGAGAATTAGCTGACTTATAACTTACCTTTTTTTCTTTTCCTCCATGGTTATACTGGAGCTCGGTGCCTGCACTACGAATCCACTGCTCCAGAAGGCTATTTTTTCCATTTTTGTTGCTCTTGTTGTTTATTATTGTTGTTGTTATTGCTGTCATTGTTGTTGGATAGGACAGAAAGAAATTGAGTGAGGAGGGAAAGACAGAGAGGGGGAGAGAAAGATAGACACCTGCACACCTGCTTCACCGCCTGTGAAGCAACTCCCCTGCAGGTGGGGATCCTGGGGCTAGAACCGGGATCTCTACATCAGTTCATGTGCTTTGCACCAAGTGTGCTTAACCCGCTGCACTACTGCCTGGCCTCCTTTCCTTACTTTTTAATTAATAAATATTTAAAATGTGGGACAGGGAAACACATCACTTAAAATCTGTCCATGTTAAACAAACAAACAACTAAACAAAAAGAACAAAGTGATAATTCTCCCTTCTCAATTTCCAGCTTTTAACACCACTCGGCACCAGACTGACAGATGATAGTTGACCACAAGGCAGCCACTTTCACATGTTTGTTCCCATCTTGGAGAGCTGTATGATTCTTGGAGCATTTCCACCATCTTCTCTGGGGTTGCATTTAACATCTTCTTTCTCTTAGACCCTCCCAGAAATTCTGTTTGCTTCTGCTATGCCAACCTGGTCAAATTGGGAATTGTGTTACCCAGAATTCCTTTCCCTGGATGGCATTAGTGTAGAGTTGGCCCAAAGCAAATTTAGAAGGTCAACGTAAAAAGAAAACCTCTACTCTCAGAAGTTCCTTGTAGTCCGACAGACACAGCTCCCTGTGGGACACAGCTTGCTCTTATTCTCTCTGCCCTGTCTGGCTGGTCTTCCAGACCCTGGTCCAAGAATGGCTGTGCTTAACAAGAAAACCACAACTTCTCATGATCCTCTCCACATGTTTACCTTTTGTGTTTCCACATGATCATCTTGGTGATGGCTTTTCAGAAATCCTTGCAACTCCTGACATATTCACCAGTGCCTTTGCTTTAGAAGCAAAGGAAGACTATTAGGAAGACTAAATAGAAAGACTATTTAGTGATGTCTCTCCCCCCATTTTCTAACTCCTTCCAGAAATCCTTAGTTTCCTGCACCGTTGCATCTAGCCCCTGTGATACAGACTGAGGTCTAGAGAAAGGCCTGGCTGTTGTGTTAAATCTCTTTTATCCCCAATACTCACAGTAGTTCTTTCTCTCCCTCTTACTTTATTCAGACAGATGCAGTGAAATCCCAGAGGAGCAGAGCATGGAGACTCTGAATGGCTGCCATTTGGCTAAATTCAAATCCACCAGTGATAATGACCTGTTGTCACAGGTAAACAGTGTACTGGCAGTTAAAGACATAGAAGCAACTTTCAGCTTTTAGTTACCACCTGTTGTTACTTGGTACGAAGTGTTTACAGAATACAGGGTTTTGGCTGGCCAAGAAGATGTTGCTATAGAAGATTTAAATGTGAACAAAAACTACGGCGTTGGTTGATTTTTTTTCTACATCCACTGGAAGCCTTGGAGGAATGAGCTCAGGGTCTAAACTCTCAACTCAAGATTCAGATAAAGAACTCTCATTTCTCCTCCTTCTTTTTTTTTTTTCCCAGAGTACTGCTCAGCTTTGGCTTGTGGTGGTATGAGAGGTTGAATCTGGGACTTTGGAGCCTCAGGCATGAGGCTTTTTGCATAACCAATATGCTATCTACCTCTGCCCAGAAACTTTATTTCTGTAACTTCCCTAAAACCTCAGGACTGAGATTTCTGAAAATCACATGCAAAGATTAGCTTTTTGTTTGTTTTTTAGGATATATATTTTTTGAGAGAGACTGAGACCAGAGCACCGCTCAGCTCTAGTTTATGGTGGGTGGTGTGGAGGACTATAAAGGTTACTATAAAGGTTAACTCTTGGGGGCCGGCAGTGGCACACCCAGTTAAGTATACGTGGTACAAAGCACAAGGACCGGGTACAAGGATCTGAGTTCAAGCCCATGAAGCAGGTCTTCAGGTATCTACTCTTCTCCCTTCATCTCTATCTCTCCCTCCTCTCTCAATTTCTCTCTGTCCTACTCAATATAATGGGGGGTGGGGGGAAATGGCTGCCAGGAGCAGTGGATTCATAGTGCTGGCACTGAGCCCCAGCGATAACCCTCGAGGCAAAAAAAAAAAAAAGTTTAACTCTTCAAAGGCTGAATTATGAAATCTATAACCCAGGACTATCTGGAAGATAGGTATCAAATATGGAAGCTTTGTAATGTCTTGGGAAAGATAAATCATATGTGCAGTGAGCTGGAAGCAGAAGTAAAACGCCTTGATCTATAGGATTTACCAATGGGAAATGTAAATACTCCCAGCAAGGATCATTTCCAGCTACCACTGTGAAATCCCTGAATTGGGAACTGAGAAGAATTTGGGGTTGGATAAAAACAGATCCAACAGAGAGGTGTTCTGGGAGTACCTCAGTGCCAATTTGGGGTTCCTTGCCATCATCCAAGGAGGGTGTTTGCAGGGTCAAGACAGCTGCCCGTGTGCATGGCCCCTCATCTGTTAGGGGAACAAGCCAAGCCACAGGAGTCTTGAAGAAGCGAAGGAGGCAGATTTTGAGTCTCAGAACACTCTCACAGTCCTCTGGGAGTGGCTGGTCTGCTTCAGTCCCTGCCTGCAGTCACAATGTATAAAGAAGGATACTGCTTCCTCTGGAAGAGTTTCTATGGCAACCTAACCCAGCAGGCCTTGAACAACACTCTGAGCTTGAGCAGGAAGGTTGGGAGATAAAAATAAATTCAGATTAATCTAGGACCCATGTATGACTAAGACTCAGGAATTACCTAAAAGCATTAAAGCCAGTCAGGGTGAAGTTTAAATATTTTCCTCTGAAGCCTAGGGGCAAATGAATTGATGCTTTTTTCATCTTCATGACTCCTTGAAAAACAGAGCTCTGTCTATGAGGCTGGATTTTGCTGGGAGTTTTTCTCCGTATTCTCTACTCCCTATGCACCATCTTGTAAGAGTCTGGAACAGGGAGCTGACATGGTCTGGTAGGAACAGATTGAACACAATTCAGACATTAGAGATGAGCATCAGTAAGCCTAGAGATCTGTAACCCAGCACTGGAAACCCGTGAGTCAGTGAGACCTCTGGGCTTCGCTCTCCCACTGATAAGGCTTTGGCCTGGAGATGGCTCAGCAGCAGGTCACAGGGCTTGTACACCTGAGGCCCAGGCTTGATTCTCAGCAGCACATATGCCAGAGCATATCAGTGCTCTGGTCTCCCTCTCATTAAATAAGTAAATACATCATTTTTAAGTGCATGAAATGTCATGCAAGGACCCAGGTTTAAGTCTCTGGTCCCACCCAGCAAAGGGGAACCTTCACAAGAGGTGAAGTAACTCATTGGGTGTCTCTCTTCCTTTCTATCTC